>NC_140606.1:1530235-1892735 GCF_057381915.1 Diplotaxodon limnothrissa
CTGAAAACACAAGGTTGTCACTTATACTACAGGCCTGAAGATCAATGAAAGTCTCTTTTATTTTTTTATTTTCTACATTGAGATAGGTCACATTCTCAAGTTGGAGACTTGACCAAATCCCATAGCTAGGTGTTTTCAGCAGTGAGCGTTTCCACCTGATACTGTCTGAATTCCAGAGACTCCCTCATGGATTTAAATTCTACCAGGGACAACCTTGCATTGAAGCTGGACAGTCACTAATCGACTGACTCCGGGATGTCTGCAAGTCTCTGCCGTGCTGGTGATGTTGCACCAGGGTAGTCTGTTGGGCCATTTCTAACGGAAGACGGCATCTCTTCTGGAAGCAAGCCATAGATTAATAATAACTAATATTTAAAAGTACAGAGGGGTGTACAAGAATAGTAAGTGAAAAAGGTGACTTGTTTTGGATGGAGTTGGTTCACTCAAATAGGGTGAAGGTGAATTCTTGTTCTTTTACTTTTGTTTGCAAGCTTTGCAGCTTCCTGGGTACTGCAGACTAAGACTGCGAGGTGAGAGGTCAGCTACTGAGAGAGAGTGACGTTGACCCTTGTGCATCGTTATTTTAGATACTTGCAATACTTGCAAAATAATGGATGTTAAGAGTTTTATTGTTTTGGAGTTGGACTCTGGGTTACTGTTGTTGTGAGTCTGTCTGTGACACTGGTTATGTTTTACATAAGCATTCATAAAATTAGAAGGGCAAGCATAAGCCTCGATTGAGCGGCATTGACTGCAGCACCATGGTAATCCTACAAACATAAATGAAATAAAGCAAAAAGTGAAAAGATGAGACAATCAGAATCTGTGTTGAGATCCCTTTGTGTAACCTTATATAGCTTTTCTATTTAACCTGTATGTAATGTTTTATCATGGGGTGACAACAGAAAATCCCAATAGGCAAAAGTGGGTCAGTTTGATATAAAACAGGACATGACTTGTCAGGAAAATGATGAAATAACTATTTAAGAAATAAATCCTCAAATACAAATATAGAATAGAATTAATGTGGCGGTTCTTAACTCAAGAGGGGACAAAGATTACTTGATTAAAGTATTTAAAGAAGAGGAATTAGTGAGTAAACAGTGGGCTGCAAATACAGAGAAAAGGAAAAAATATATAATTAAACAGTAATAATGTATTCTGTTTCTGAATGGTTTACATTAAAGCAACTGTTTTACAGTTTAGGCAGCACTATAACTCCAAAAGAGTTGTTAAAGAATATTAGAGAACTGAAGGCGCCTCCTGAGTGACGTGTTCTGGGCATGTCCCACCAGGAGGAGGCCCCGGGGCAGACCCAGGACATGCTGGAGAGATTATATCTCTCGGCTGGTGTTCCCCCGAGTAAGGAGGTGGCTGGGGAGAGGGAGGTCTAGGCTTCTCTGGTTAGGCTGCTGACCCCCGCGATCTGGCCCCGGAAAAGTCAAAGAAGATGGATGGATGGATGGATGGATGGATGAAGGCTACCAGATGGTTTAATTGAGGGAGAAATGAAATGCATGCAAGGCAAATGTTTCCTGAAGACAAGACTTCATTGTTTTTCATTATTTCCCTGTGTTCATTTTTAACAAGCATTACTGTCTGATACATTAAATGCACAACGAACACATTTCTTTTAATGTAATAATACAATAATTTTGTATTTTTGTTGCATTTTACTCAATATATAATAATTTTCTCTTTGAATAACTTCACTCCAGTGTGAGAACTTAATCTTCTTCTCTTCATTGAATAAATACACCCCTTTCGCTTTCTGATGTGAAATACTGCATTCAAGGTTGTTCTCCCCTTTGAATAAAACACAGAGCTGCTCTGAATCACAGGCCCATAAAGGAGAAGCTCCGTAATAATCACTGTCAGATGGCTGTGACCAGATGGCACGGTTTCTTCTTTGGACAAACTCCAGAGCCATATCTGTTTTCTCTGTGATATCTAACCTTGAATCTGCCAAAGAAATTTCCAAATAACCACATAAACATTGCTGGTTTGGTTTGCTTTCAGAATCCGATTCTCACAAGTCATTCACCTTCAGTGATCAGCTTGAATACCTGCCATCAACTCATCACAGGACCTGAAGGGGAGTCCAGAGAGGATGCACGCCAAAACATTAAGTAGAAAATGTGTTGTAGAAAAAAAGGAGAGATACATTTAGCTACAGATGACTGAGGTTCAGTCTTTGAACAGTTTCCTCCCAAAGTTCTTCCATTTGTCATCAAGCGATATATTCTGAAATTGTTCCAGTCACCAAGTGAGTGTTACATGGCAACGGGATGGTGCTACAGGAAAAATGTTTTTTCTTAAAGGTGACTAAAGTGAAGGTTGTGTGAGCTTACTTATTATTTTGATGATGCTGAGCATTCTAAAGGACATCATAACGGAGATTCATGCCTGTTCTACAGTGTCCTTGATTAAAGGTGTAAGGGGAAACCAGTAACAGCAAAGCTGTGCTCTACCGTCTCAGAATTTGAGAGGAGTGGACAAAGACTTAGGAGAGAGAAGGCTTACTGTCAGCCATGTTTAGCAATCGAACGGGCCTTCTTATGACTTTTTAATCATCCACCTGCCCGAATGTTTTGGCTCTATTAACCATACATTTGCTTTGCAGAAATAATGAAATGAAAGAAGGTGACATATTTCAAAACAGCAGTGTTACAGATTCCCTTTGCTTTTTCTCAGAAAGCCTCGTTAGGATGTGCACTGCATATGTCTCTTTTCTAACAGAAGCTACTTATAAATTATTTAATTTTGCAATAATCAAAACTGCTGCCTAGATCCCAGAACTCCCCAGCCATCTCCTCTAGCTTTTCCAGGGGAACACCAAGGCGTTCCCAGGCCAGCTGAGAGATATAATCTCTCCAGCATGTCCTGGGTCTGCCCCTGGACCACCTCCCAGAGACATGCCCGGAACACCTCGCCCAGGAGGCGCCTAGGAGGCATCTTTGTCAGATGCCCGAACCACCTCAACTGGCTCCTTTCGATATGAAGGAGCAGCGGCTCTAGGGAGGTCTGGGCTTCCCTGCCTAGGCTGCTGCCAGAAGCCCTGCCCTGGAAGAAGAAGGATGTATGGATACCTAGATCATGTTCTATTAAAAGAGATGCTAGGACATCAAATTAGCAGTGGGACCTTTGTATGTGGAATTTGCATGTCCTTTCTCTGCCTGTGTGGGTTTTCTCTGGGTGCTCCAGTTTCATACCACAGTCCATAGACATGTGACCAGTTTCTTGGACTGTTGGAAATTTGTTGGTGTTTTTAAATTTCCAATGTACACAGTCTGAGGTAGATAAAGTGCTGAATGTGTATAAGTGTAAGTAAGATTGTTGTGATTTGGCGCTGTATAACTAAAACAGAATTTAATTGAATTAGATAAACCCCCCATGGTTAACACCCACTAAATCTCTGAGCTTTGTAAAAATTATCTCAGAGTGATGCTAAAAATGAAATCCATGTACTTCTTACTTCTAGACTGGCCTACAGTAATTTATTACTATCAGGTTGTCCTAAAAACTTGCTTAAAAAACCTTTAGCTGATCCAACATGCTGCAGCAAGAGTACTGACAGGGACTAGAAAGAGAGAGCATCCATCGTTTCTCTTCTGCTTATCCTAAAAAAAAAGTTGTTAGTGACTGTTGCCTCGCAGCAAGAAGGTCCCGAGTTTGATTCTAGCTCCCGGCCAGGGCCCTCCTGTGTGGATTTTGTATGTTCTTTCAGTCAGTGCAAAGACATGCAGTTAGTGGGGTTCGGTTAATTGGTAATTCTAAATTGCCCATCAGTGTGAATTGTTGTTTGTGACTATGTGTTAGCCCTGCGACAGACTGGGGACCTGTCCAGGGTGTACCAAGCCTCTGGCCCTATGGTAGCTGGAATCGGGGACTTTAACAGGGAATTTCACTTCTACAGGGAAAAAGACATAAGCAGGGTTGGAATTTTTTTATATTGCAGTGAGACAGGTTATTATTTCATCTTAGGGGCACTAATTTTAATTCTTTAAGCCCCTTCCTCATCATCTGGAACTGGATTTTAATGCGCACATTCCAACTGTCTTTGGAAGTGAAAATCCTGACTGGGAATGTGTTCTCATGTGTTTGGGTCTAGGGCAGGGGTCGGCAACCCTGGGCACGCGTGCCACAGCTGGCACGCGAAGGGTTAAGTGATGGCACGGCATGCAGTGAAATAACCTGAGAAGGTGTATTTAAAAATAAATATCTACGGCTGGGCCACCAATGCACATCACAAATTAGCTCACACAGAGCTAATGACAATACAGCTAATGACAGCGCGTCTTAATGACAGCATCTAAGCTAACAGCCCCACCTCCTTGTTTTACTTGTAACTGGCTAAAAATTACACAGACGAGAGGGATGTAGCTAGCTAGCCAGTCCTGTGAATTATGGCCTCGAAGCGAGCGAAAAAAAGATTATCCCTGGTCTTTTATGCCAATTTGGACGGAAGACTGGGGTTTTGTGCAACAGAAAGATCGTGCTGTATGTGTATGTGCCCTTTGCCTCGAGAGTGTTGTTTGCCGGACTTCCAGTGTTAAACGACATTTTGAGACAAAACATCAAAAAACCTTCAAGGATGAGGCAGAGAAAGTTGAATCAATTACACGTGCTGTGTCAAGATATGAGAAGCAAGCCAGTACTCTAAAAGTTTTTACAGCTGCAAAACATCATGGAACTGAAGCAAGTTATCGTATTGCACACTGTATTGCTAAACATGGAAAGCCGTTTACAGACAGAGAATTTGTTAAGGAGGCTTTTCTCTCAAGCTCAGAAGTTTTATTTAATGGGCTTCCAAACAAAGATGCAATTAAAGCAAGGATATAAGACATACCTGCATCAGCCAGAACTGTGGAACGACGCATCCAGGAAATGGGTGACAATGTCAGAGCCCAACAAACAGCCGGTTTGAAAGAAGCCCAGGTGTTTAGTGTAGCTTTGGACGAAAGCGTTGATATCAATGGCGTTCCACGTTTGGCTGTTATGGTAAGATACTGTGATGTGGCAGTACAAGAGGAACTCTTCTGTTTAACCCCGATGCCTGAAACAACACGAGGTGAGGATATTGCCAACGTTTTTAAGGAGTGTTTTGATGAGCAAGGCATTGACATTACAAAGATTTCTGATGGTGCGCCAGCTATGGTTGGGAAACACAGGGGCGCTGTTACCATGAAACTACACTGTATGATACACCAAGAAAACCTGTGTGCCAAGATGTCAAATTCGGATCTTCATGACGTCATGGCCACAGTGGCAAAAGTCGTGAACTTTATAGTTAAGCAATCTCCTTTCACTCACCGCCAATTCCAGTCTCTGCTCGAGGAGATGGATAGCTCATGCAAAGACATCCCGCTCCACTGTGCTGTCAGATGGCTTTGCTGTGGAAAGGTTCTGGAACGATTTGTGGATTGTTTTGATGTGGTAAAAAAATTTCTGGCAGAAAAGGGGCAAAGCCAGCCCGAACTCGAAGGCGAGAAATGGGTTGAAAAACTTTTTTTTCTCGCTGATATAACAGGACACCTCAACGAGCTTATTCTCAAACTGCAGGGATCCGGACAAACTGTTTTAGATATGCGTGACACGTGGGAAGCTTTCGTTCAAAAACTGGCAGTTTTTTCCAGCGATATTGAAACTTCCACGTTCCGCTACTTCAAACGCCTCAGGGAGCTGTCCGCTCAGCGCAGCATCAGCACCACGGAAATACACAGGTACGTCCAAAGACTCGAGAAATAATTCAGAACGCGTTTTCGGGACTTTCAGGTGTATGGACCGATGTTTTCTTTTCTTATCAAGCCAGAAAGCTTTAATGAACAGCTGGATTTGTCTCTTTTTAAATGGCTGGACACAGATGACATGGAAATGCAGCTGATTGAGCTGAAAAGCTCGACGAACGCAGCTAGAATCCACAGCTGCGCGTGATCATGGAGCTTAGTATTTAGTATTTATTTATTTATTGTCATTGTCAGAGAACAATGAAATTGCATTTGGGGCTTCCGTACAACCCGTAAATAAAATAATGAAGAAAATAATAAATACCCCTTAAAACCCAAGTGTAAATATTTAACCCAGTGTGACTCCAGTGCAATAAGACAATCCTTAGCAACAACATGAGAACATGACAAGTAAGTTCATTGCTATTAAGAAGTTGGATATGGTTATTGTCCGTGAGAGGGGGGCAGAGAGTTCAGGAGCCTCACAGCCTGTGGATACAGGCTGTTGGCCAGTCTGGATGTTCTGGCCTGTATAGACCTGTACCTTCTCCCTGAGGGCAGCAGGTGGAAAAGGTGGCGCACAGGGTGATGTTGGTCCCGCAGAATACTGTGCACCCGTCTCAGACAGCGAGTGGGGAAGATATTACTAATCTCTGGCAGACTTGTTCCAATAATTCTGCCAGCTTCTTTCACCACCCGCTGGAGTGCTTGCTGATCGGCCTTGGTGCAGCTGGGGAACCACACTAGAAATCCATACGTCAGAACGCTGCTGATGGCACAGTTGTAGAAGTTCAACATCAGAGATCTGGGAATGTGTGCGCTCTGCAGTCTCCTCAGGTAGTAGAGGTGCTGTTGGGCCTTCCGTACAACTGAGGTGATATGGTTGCCCCAGGACAGGTCCTCGGTCACAGTTACCCCCAAGAATTTAAAACTGCTCACCCTCTCCACCGCCTCACTGCCGATGAAGAGAGGCAGATGGTTGTTATGACCCTTCCTCCGGAAATCTACAATGATCTCCTTGGTCTTTTTGGTGTTTAAGACCAAGTTATTGTCGTGGCACCATGACTCTAGTTGTTGCACCTCTGTCCTGTAGTTTGTCTCATCGTTGTTGGATATAAGTCCGAGCACTGTGGTGTCATCGGCAAACTTAACAATAAGATTGGACGCGCAGGAGGAAATACAGTCATGGGTGAAGAGAGTGTATAGCAGAGGGCTCAGGACACACCCCTGAGGTGCATCTTCACTTGCTGGACATCACTACCAGACAAGTTTAACTGTCTTAAGAACATTGCACAGGCCCTATTGACAGTATTTGGCTCTACCTATCTGTGTGAGCAAATCTTCTCTCACATGAAGAGTGTCCTTAGCGCCTCCCGTTGCCGTCTTACTGCTGGACACTCAGAGACCTGTGTGCTCCTTAAAGTTACAAAATGTGATCCCCAGATAACACAACTGGCAAATACAAAGCAGGGACAGGGATCACATTAACATGCATATCCCTGTATTAACAAATGTCATATTAGCCCAGTTTATTTTTTCTTTTCACTGTTGTGAGGAGACCATAAACAGGATTTGCATTTTCTGTTGTATAGTTCCTTTGCTGTTATGGTGTTTTTGTTATGTATAAAAATTGTTTCTTGAAAATAGCTGATATGCACTTTGCCAACATCTGTCAGCAAATATAGTTCTATAAAGTTATTCTATGGTGTGTAACTGTTGATATGCTGTTACATATTGTTAATGCAATTGTAATTGTTATTGTTGTAAATGGTTGATATGGCACTTTGACCTTTGAGGAAATTTTAGATGGCACTCGTCATCAAAAAGGTTGCCTACCCCTGGTCTAGGGTGAAGGACTGCATGGTGAAAAGGGAAAAATGAACATTCAGCTTACACAAGATTGCTAAGAGTACTACCTATTTCTCTGCGCATCTTCCTAAATAGCTCCTCAGTTTCAGAAACTGAAAGTAAATGATGATTACTTGCATGATCATGAACATTTTATAAATATAGGTTAAGCATTCTTAAACAACAGCAATTAAAGTTGCTTCAGATTGATGGTGTGTGTAAAAAACAAAACATTTTAATCTTCTCACTTTCATCACTTAAAGCGATACATAACACACAAAGATAGAGATAGAGAAATAAAATGAGTTGCAAAGTCCAAAAGCAAAATTTCTCTGCCTCGCACCTCTGCTGTCAGTTTTAACGTGTGACCCCGCCCCTCCCCTGAACTAACATGCCTGGATGTTTCTGTTTTAACAAGTGTTTGATGGAAAACGACAATGGTGGAGTTTGTGTCTCGAGTTACATGATAGGTGAGTCCTAGTAAATAATCATCGAGTACGTGTACGTAACATATGCTAACTTTTAAAATTATTATTATTGTGATTTTGCTAGCTATCAAACTCGCTGGAGAAATGATTGAAATGTACTGAGTGTGATGCAATACGGCAGCGCTATTTAGGCAGTTATGGCATGGTGATTTATGGCATACAGTGGCTTGCAAAAGTATTCGGCCCCCTTGAACTTTTCCACATTTTGTCACATTACAGCCACAAACATGAATTAATTTTATTGGAATTCCACCAATACAAAGACCAACACGAAGTGGTGCACACGTGAGAAGTGGAATGAAGATCATACATGATTCCAAACATTTGTTACAAATAAATAACTGCAGAGTGGGGTGTGCGTAATTATTCAGCCCCCTGAGTCAACACTTTGTAGAACCAGCTTTTGCTGCAGTTCCAGCTGCCAGTCTTTTAGGGTCTGTCTCTACCAGCTTTGCACATCTACAGACTGAAATCTTTGCCCATTCTTCTTTGAAACAGCTCCAGCTCAGTCAGATTAGATGGGCAGCGTTTGTGAACAGCAGTTTTCAGATCTTGCCACAGATTGGATTTAGATCTGGACTTTGACTGGGCCATTCTAACACATGGATGTGTTTTGTTTTAAACCATCCCATCGTTGCCCTGGCTTTATGTTTAGGGTCGTTGTCCTGCTGGAAGGTGAAGCTCCGCCCCAGTCTCAAGTCTTTTGCAGACTCCAAGAGGTTTTCTTCCAAGATTGCCCTGTATTTGGCTCCATCCATCTTCCCATCAACTCTGACCAGCTTCCCTGTCCCTGCTGAAGAGAAGCCCCCCAGAGCATGATGCTGCCACCACCATATCTGACAGTGGGGATGGTGTGTTCAGAGTGATGTGCAGTGTTAGTTTTCCACACACAGCGTTTTGCATTTTGGTCTCATCTGACCAGAGCAGCTTCTTCCACATGTTTGCTGTGTCCCCACATGGCTTGTGGCAAACTGCAAACGGGACTTCTTATGGTTTTCTGTTAACAATGGCTTTCTTCTTGCCACTCTTCCATAAAGGCCAACTTTGTGCAGTGCACGACTAATAGTTGTCCTGTGGACAGATTCCCCACCTGAGCTGTAGATCTCTGCAGCTCGTCCAGAGTCACTATGGGCCTCTTGGCTGCATTTCTGATCATTTACTGACTGCACTCAGACCAAAGGGGGCTGAATAATTACGGAACTGGTCCACGACCAGTTCCTTGGTCTTTGAGGTGTTGAGTTGCAGGTGGTTTGTGTGACTTCATGTGACAATGTTCCTCACCAGACTCCTATACTCCTCTTCCTGATCATCCCAGATACACCCCATGATGGTCCTGATGGTCGTGTCATCTGCAAACTTCTGAATGTGGCATAATTCAGAGTTATGACATTTGTCAGAGGTGTACAGGGTGAAGTAGGGCTGCTTGATTATGGCAAAAATGATAATCACGATTATTTTCACTGAAATTGAGATCTCGATTATTTGACAATATTTATTTAACCCTTTAAGACCTACCATAGAACCAAATCCGCCAGAGCTTATATTATATTTTTACATGCTGTAGTGCCATTTGTGGGAGCATTTCAAGTTGCTATACATCAATACAACTGTTATAGCCCATATTTTAATAATATGTATGCATTAAGTCCATAGTAACTACATTAATTGCAAAAAGTGCAATAAACTACAAAAAAAATTTTGTTTTTTTTACATATTTTTCGACTTGGAGAAATTTAAGAGGTTTATCCCTCAAAACTTTAAATACAAAAAAGTTGCAAAAAATAGTTTCCCACCACAGGAAATTTATTTTAAGTGTCTTCATAGTTTTATTTTGGAGATACACCAATTTTTATATACTGCAGGAAAAACGAAAAAACAATCCTATGATGCAAATTTGCAAAGAAACCAGCAGGTGCATCAAAATAAACTATTTCCAGCAGTGCAATTCGAGTTCTAAGCATCCCAGAAACTATTCAGAAAAGTCAAACATGACTTATAAAAACACTAGTATAGGCTCTTAAGACCTACAAGTAAAAAACTACATTTCCGCGAAAATGACGTCACTTCCGGTTTCGGGCAGGAAATGGCGGACATGCGATAGTTCGCGCTGACGTCTGTTTCACTGTGGGAAGTGTTACGAACAGCTGATCGGATCGGCAGAGCCTGTTTCTGGAATATTATGTTTTTGTTCCTGCAAGGGCTTTTTATGCAATTTTTGCAAAGCTTTATGTGGAAGGAAACCGTGACCGAAGACAAGCTGATGGCATAAGATGTAAGTACAACTCCTCCGGTTTCATATGCAAAACAAATTATTGCGCTAGCTTACACGGTTCCGGTTCTACAGGGATTTAAAGGGCTAACAATAACAATGTATTGAATAATGACTTTTAAAAACAATATAAAATAGTGTGCAAATACTGATAACAGTGCAAATGTTTGCAATATAAGAAATAAATGAAAAATGTAAACATCTACGTTTAGTGAACTTTGCAGTGTTGCTCTGTGGTGCAGCTACGACACCGTAGCAAAGTTTACACACTGTGTCTACTTGAGCCACGTCTGACTCCGCGAACCTATAATGTTTCCTCACCACTGAAGGTTTTTTTTACCTCTCTTTTCAACCAACGGCAGTCACTCTCCTCTCCAAATAACTTCTGCTTAGCTTTCCGAGCTTTCCTCGGGTCCTCTTAATTGTTGTGACACGTGTTCGAAATGCAAAGAGGTGCGCCCAATTTGCCGGAGCAGCGCGAGAGTAAAGCACGAGGGAGGGGCTAATAATCGGCTCAGTCATTTTTAATGATCGTTGAAAGCCCAGATTGTAATCGTGATTAAAATTTGATTAATTGAGCAGCCCTAGGGTGAAGAGAAGAGGGGACAGCACAGTTCCCTGTCGTGCCCCAGTGCTGCTGACCACAGTGTCAGACGTGATGTCCTTCAGACTGACGTACTGTGGTCTGTCAGTGAGGTAGTCGGAGATCCAAGCGACCAGGCAGGGGTCCACCTCCATCCTGTTTAGTTTCTCCTGGAGCAGACAGGGCCGGATTGTATTGAAGGCACTGGAAAAGTCAAGAAACAGGATCCTGACCGTGCCTTTTCCCTTGTCCAGGTGTGAGTGGGCTCTGTGTAGGAGGTACAGGATGGCATCCTGCACTTCGACACCCGCCTTGTATGCAAACTGTAGTGGGTCCTGGGCATGTTGTACCTGTGGTCGGAGGAGGGTGAGGAAGAGCCGCTCTAGAGTCTTCATAAGATGTGACGTCAGTGCCACTGGTCAGGCAGTCATTCAGCTCATTGGACCGGTTCTGTTTGGGAACCGGGACGATGCAGGATGTCTTCCAGAGGGCGGGCACTCTCCCCAGTCGCACACTAAGATTGAAGATTTGTTGTGGCGGCTCTCCAAGTTCAGCAGCACACGCCTTTAGCATCCTAGGACACACCTTGTCTGGGCCTGCTGCCTTCCTGGGGCGAAGCTTCTTCAGTTGTCTCCTGACCTGATCCACTGTGACACTGGGAGATGATTGGAAGGGGGTAGGGGGGTCAATGTCCTCCTGTTGAGAGAGGGGTTGGAGGAGGGGGATGTCATAGTGTCAGGGAGGGGGAGAAGCGAGGGAGGCAGGAGAGTAGGGAGAGGGCTTTGTAGTAAAGGTGGGGGTGGGGGTAGGGGGTTGTGTGCCTTCTCCACAGTCCCCCCCCCCCACTGTGCCGTTCTTGGTGTTGTGGCCCGTGATGGTTTTCACACCATCCCAGACCTCCCTCATATAGAGATTGAAAATGTGAAGTCATTCAGGGGTAAAACCGCAAAGGATTCTGGGAACTCGTGGCAAGAGGTACTAGCGCACGCAGGCTTTCAATTGAAATCAGTCACTCAGAGATAAAAAGAAATACAAAAAATGGCAAGAAGCTGTTGTATTATTAACTGCAATAGCCGGTCGCATGACAGCCACGGGAAGCCGACGGGTAAAGAGATCGGTTGTTATCGGATTACGTCGCTGAAGAGAAATTGTTCGAGCCATGTTTCCGAAGTAACAAAGAGGCGACAGATGGCCTGGATTGCAGCCATTCAAAGACCAAATATAACGTCTCAGAGCCCCCCAGCTCACAGGTTAGTCTGCTCCAAGCATTCCCACAAAGGTCAGTCTTCTGTTGTAGTTAATGCGTCATTTTTCATAACATAATTGGTGACATAGGTTACAAGCAAGTAGAATAGAATTCAACTTTATTGTCATTGCACATGCACAGGTACAGGGCAACGAAATGCAGTTTGCATCCATCCAGAAGTGCTTTAGTGATATAGATATATTACAATATATATTAGCAATAATATAGATATGTGAGTATATTACAGAAATGGGTCTATTATGGTATGTTATAATGTACACGGTATGAAGTATGTTGTGAATATTCTATAACTATAAGTATGTACAGGCTGTAGTGAGTACAAGCTATGTACAGGATATGAACAGGATATAAATATGAAAAACTATACAGAATATGAAATAAATAACTTTACAGAATCTGAGATATACAGCTATACAGAAATGGGAACTATGCAAGTTGTAAACAGTTGTCGGATTAAAGATTATCGAATGTACAGAATGATTATTTACACAGAGCTATACAGTAGTGCAGTTAAGACAAGTGAGGGTGTGGATAGTTTCTACAGAGGCTGTATAAAGTGCTGGTGGTTGTGAGTGGTGGTTCAGTCCATGTTATTATTGTGTTTGAGGGTACAGTTGTCCATTGTGGGTGTGTGTATGTTCAGTCCATGTTTTAACGTGGGTCAGATGTCAGGAGGCAGAGTTCAGGAGTCTGACAGCTGTGGGGAAGAAGCTGTTCCGGTACATGGTGGTCTTAGTCCGGAGGCTCTTGTGGCGCCTCCCAGAGGGCAGGAGGGTGAAGAGTCCATGTGATGGGTGACTGGGGTCTTTGATGATTTTCCCAGCCCTTTTCAGACACTGCTTCCTGTAGATGTCTTTTATGGCAGGAAGTGGTGCTCCGGCGATGCGCTGGGCAGGTTTCACGACCCTCTGCAACGCCTTCCGGTCCGAGGCAGAGCAGTTCCCGTACCAGACTGTTATACAGTTGGTCAGGATGCTCTCGATGGTGCAGCGATAGAAGTTCACCAGGATGTCTGAGGACAGGTGGTTCTTCCTCAGAGTCCTCAAGAAGAAGAGGCGCTGGTGAGCCTTCTTGACCAGCTTGGAGCAGTTGGTCGTCCAGGTGAGATCCTCGGAGATGTGGACTCCCAGGAACTTGAAGCTGCTCATACGCTCCACAGCCGTCCCCTTAATGTGGATGGGTGGATGTGGGTCAGCATTCCTCCTGTAGTCCACGATGAGCTCCTTGGTCTTCTCGGTGTTAAGCAGCAGGTTGTTTGTGTCGCACCACTCAGCCAGACGATCCACCTCCTCCCTGTAGGCGGCCTCATCGTTGTCACTGATGAGGCCAATCACCGTGGTGTCATCTGCAAACTTAATGATGGTGTTGGAACCATCAGCAGGTCTGCAGTGGTGGGTGAAGAGGGAGTAGAGGAAAGGGCTCATCACACAGCCTTGTGCTACACCGGTGTTCATTGTGATGGTAGATGAGCAGCGGTTATCCAGCCGGACATGTTGGGGGCGGTGTCTGGCGCTGAACAGAAATCACCGCGCTATGCTCCTTTGTTTATTGTGCATAAATAGTGAATTGTCCTGACACAATATTGTGTTTCGCTTCTGTTATTATGGTACACTGACAAAAACATTTTATTCACAGGATAAAAGAGGTTTTTTTGTATCACTAATTGCCCAGTACGATTACAGCATACAATATTATTGTCACTGCTACATTTCTGTAGTGCATACCAGAAATTATTTCTACTACTAATTAATTGCCATTGAGCTCAAAGGTCCTATTAACCCTTTAAGACCTACCATAGAACCAAGTCCGCCAGAGCTTATATTATATTTTTACATGTTGTAGAGCCATTTCTGGGAGCATTTCAAGTTGATATACATCAATACAACCATTATAGCCCAAATTTTAATAATATGTCTGCATTAAGTGCATAGTAACTGCATAAATTGTAAAAAAAAAAAAAAAGTGCAATAAACTACAAAAAGTTAATTTAAAATCGTTTTTGTTTTTTAACATATATTTCTAGTTAGAGAAATTTAAGAGGCTTATCCCTCAAAACTGTAAATACAAAAAAGTTAGTTTCCCACCACAGGAAATTTATTTTGAGTGTCTTCATAGTTTTATTTTTGAAATACACCAATTTTTATATACTGCAGGAAAAACGAAAATAAATATTATAGTGCAAATTTGCAACAAAACAGCATATGCATCAAAATAAACTATTTCCAGCAGTGCAATATGAGTCCTAAGCATCCCAGAAACGACACAGAAAGTCATAAAGCCAAACATAACTTTTAAAAACACAAGTATAGGCTCATAAGGCCCTGTTGGTAAAAAACTACACTTCCGCAAAATGACGTCATGTATGCATGTATTTGCATACATTATAGAGGCCACTAGTGCTGACCAAGCTGCCATCTTTCTCTCTTCCCGTCTTTCAATGGCTGCTTCAATTTCAGCTTGACCCTCCAAACCGCAAGTAAGTAATCATTTTTTGTCATCTTTCCTTGCTGTCCCACTGGACTGGACATTAGTTTAGTTTTTTTAGCTACATCTGGTGAAGTTGTGGTAAAATGCTGGTATTAGCCTATTCGTCTTAGCAAGCTAGCCTGAAGCTAATATTTGCTAAATTTAGGGACACCCATGTCTCTTCAGGAGTTGGAGGCCGGTGTTTTAGGAGCGGATCTCAGGATCTCAACAACAGGCAGTGTTGGGGAGTAACATAATACATGCACCGGCGTTACGTATTTAAAATATAAAATATGAGTAAATGTATCCGTTACAGTTACCGTTCAATAGGTGATATTGAGAATACAGTTAGTTTGTTGAAATAAATGGATTACATGGTGGTATTTTCCTGTTTCATATGTTTGGCTATGGTCTCTCTATTTTTGGTAATTCCACGCCGGTGGAAACCCAAACAAAACACACAATAGGAGCCTCTAAAAATTATTACACAAAAATGATTTAATATGAAGGCAATAGCAGAGTGTTACAGGCATCACCCTAAACAATGTAGCCTGATGGGCGGTGTAGTCCGTGCTGCAGGGAGAATGGACTGCCATACCCGTTATGTGTCTGTGAGCGAGGGAGGGAGAAAAAGGAAAAGTACAGCTGTCACGGAGCAGAAACGGGAGCTGGAAGCATGTAAATAATATAATAATAATATATATAATATATATATATAATAATAATAACCACTGCAGCCAAGAAGAGTGCCTGACGAGCCCAGCTGTAAGTAAGCTATTAAGACTCGACTGTACACCGTGTTCGTGTTTTCCTCTGAAACAATAAGTTCTGTTGCAGCAGCCTTTCAACGCCTCTCTCTGTCTCTCGCTAGCAAAGTGACCCAGACAACAAAGTAAAGCTAGTTTTCAGCTACGAGCCCAACACGAACCCGACGTATTAGCCAGAGGTCCCTTTACTACGGTTCGGAGCCGCGACCTGTTTTCTATACGAGATCGCTGCAAAAAGTGCAGCCTTACCTGATGTGCACCTACTGTTACTCATTTATATTAAGATTTAAACATCTAGTTGGTGTTGGTATGGAGAGTAACCTTCAGTAACAGTAATAAATCACACAGCAATAGCACATTCATGTAGTTGTAAAGTATTCAGAATACGTTACTTCTATAATCTTTGGTGGAATACATTTTAAAATTAACACTGTCAACAGGTTAGCACCTCATACCACAGTGCAGCAAAGCAGTCTCATGAGCGCTGGGAAGGACACGCCCAGAGCCCAGAACAGACAGTGCAGGAGATGACAAGGTTAGTAGTTGTATGGTGAAAATTATACTTTTAGTTATCTTGATTGGCAAAAGAAAAGTAAATACAAAATCTGCTTCTCACATTTAGGGCATTTCCAAGATTTTTTTTCAAAACTTCTTCAATTTCTTTTTTTTTTTTAATGTATTTATTTATGCAAGTTTCAAAATTTTTTTACACATTCACAAACAGCGGGACAGAAGAACACAGACAATAAAGACAATAACAACCAAAAAAACAAACAAACAAACAAAAAAAACAGAGCAACAAACCACACAACAGGGTACAAGGCCAGCACTTATTAAAAACAGCAGAGAAGCAAACAAAGCAACTGGTATACATGTCAAACAACTCACAATCTAGTGAGTCCAATCCACAAGATCAAATCCAAAGATCGCTAGGAGGAGCTGATAACAATCATGCAAAAACAGTTATGGGCAACAGCTCAGAATGAAAGCAGTTAAAACAATGTGGTCAGGACCCAGGGCGTGGACTGTCCTTCTTAATGTGGTCTATAAAGGGCCCCCATATCTTCCTGAACTTCTCCATGGAATCAGACGTAGAGAACCGAATTTCTTCCAGGTATAGACAGGAGACCATCTCCTCGAGCCACCTCTTGAAGCAGGGAGGGGAGGCAGATTTCCACTCCCCCAGAATCAAACGTTTGGCAATCACCATACCAAACATGAGGGCCTGTTGAACAGCAAAGGGAAGTGCCAAGGAGTCGCCGGAGCAGCCCAGGATCACCATAAGACAGTCAGGATACAGTTGCCTATCATAAACAGTGCTATAGAAACTAAAAATACTAGTCCAAAAGGCTGTAAGCGTAGAACAGGACCAAAAAAGATGGCCAAGAGTACCGTCCACAAGTTTACATTTATCACATTTGGGGGAAACGTTAGGAAAAATCTTGTTCAATTTGGTTTTGGAATAGTGCAGTCTATGGACAACCTTAAATTGAATTAACTGAAGCCGGGCGTTAACAGAGCATAGTTTTATCCGACTTAACACTTCAGCCCATAGATCGTCAGAGATAACCAAACTAGTGTCCCTTGTCCAAGCCTCTTTAATATGGCAAGAGGGGGCTGCCGAAGAAAAAAGGTTGACAAGCCGAGAAATTAAGTGTTTTGAGGTGGGAGGTTCGTTCATCATATTGTAAAAGACATGCTGTATGGGGATGGTATCTAAATTTGAGAATGCTTGCTTGACATAATTCCTAATTTGTAAGTACCGAAAAAAATGACTTGTAGGGAGATTGTACTTTGTCTGAAGCTGAGCAAAAGAGGCAAAATGATTGTCAATATAAAGATCCTTTATAGCAATTAACCCTTTGACAGGCCATTGTTTGAAAGCAGCATCCATTGTACTAGGCGTAAAGCTAGGATTGTGGCAGATCGGGGCAAAAGTTGACACTACCGGGAGGTTCAAGATTCTCTTAATTTGATTCAATATTTTTATGGAGTTGCAAAGAATAAAGTCATCACATGCACTTTTAATAACCGATTTTGAAAATAAGATAGCTGGCAAGGATGCTCCAGTGTGCTCGATAGCAGTGCTAAGCTCCAATTCGAGCCATTTAGGGCTGGACCTGCATCCCACAGCATCACCAACTATAGGCAGATTCCAGAAGACCCAGGCTCTGGCATTACAGGCCCAGTAATAATGTCTGAAAACTGGAAGGCCCAGACCACCCTCGTCCGAGGGCTTTTGCAAGTGAGACTTCGAGATGCGGGGGGGCTTGTAGGCCCAAGCGAAAGGCATGATAATGGCATCCAACGCTTTGAAAAAGGAAGACCTGAGAAAAATAGGAACGTTCTGGAATAGGTACATGAATTTAGGGAGCACAACCATTTTGATTATATTGATACGGCCAATCATTGAAATTGGGAGAAGTTTCCACCTATCTATCATACACTTGAGCTCATCAGTTAGAACCGAATAATTAAGCCTGAAGAGGAGTTTTGAGTTCCTAGGGATGTTAATACCCAGGTATGAAAAGTAATCCTGGGAGACCTTAAAGGGCAAACTAGACAGGAAATCAGGGCCCAGACCAGACGACAGCGGCATAAGAACAGACTTCTTCCAATTTATGGTGAACCCTGATAGGTGGCCAAAGCTGTCAATCAGCTTAAGAAGTGGAGGAAGGGAGATCTTTAAATCTGAAAGAGCCAATATGATATCATCTGCATACAGACCGATGGTGTACTCTGACGTGCCACAATTTATACCAGAGATATGGGAATTGGCTCTGATGGCAATGGCCAACGGCTCAAGAGCTAAAGCAAAAAGCATTGGAGAGAGGCAACAACCCTGCCTTGTCCCATGGTGTAAGAGGAACGGGAGCGACCTCTCATGGTTGGTTAGGACCGAGGAACGAGGGCAAGCGTAAAGCAACTTAATCATATTCAAAAAATTCGACCCAAAACCAAATTTTTCAAGAGTAGCAAACAAATAACTCCATTCCACTTGGTCGAAAGCCTGCTGGGCATCGAGTGAAATCACCGCAGAATTGGGCAGTGTCGTTGAGTACATCGCATTTAAGAGACATCTAGTATTAGAAAAAGAGAATCTATTGGGGATAAAACCCGATTGGTCAGGATGAATTATAGAACCTATGTGCTTATTTAACCGGTTGGTTAGGACTTTAGCAATTATCTTTTGGTCTGAGTTGAGAAGACTTAGGGGACGATAGGAAGAAACATTAGTTTCGTCTCTGTCTTTTTTCAGGAGGAGACATATATGGGCATCGTAGAAAAAATGAGGGAATGAGCCGTTTAACACTGCGCAATTTACCATCCGAAGTAGCAGGGGAGCGATAACGTCAATATGTGTCTTATAAAGCTCTATCCCGAAACCGTCCGGACCACAAGCTTTTCCATTAGGAAAGGAGCAGATTGCATTTCTAATTTCCTCCAGCGTAAAGTCTGCATCGAGTAAGCCCCGTGCAGCCTCAGGAAGAGTCGGGATGTCTAAAGCATTAAGAAAATTAGTGATTTCAGCAACTGTGGCCATAGTACTAGATGTGTATAACTGACAATAAAAACTGCGAAATCTGTCATTTATCTGCTTGTGATCGGACAGCAACTGGCCAGTTGCAGAGATAATTCTGTGTATCGCCCTTTCAGCTTGAATGCCCTTCAGCTGTCTGGAAAGCACCTTGTCAGCCTTTTCACCAAGCTCAAAATGCTTCTGTTTTAATCGACGAATACAATTCATGACCTGCTCCCCCAACATGTGGTTGTAGTCATATTTCAATTTGAGAATGGTATTAAGTGTGTCAGCAGCCCCGGTATCGCGATACTTCTCCTCCAACACAGACAGCTCTGCCTCAATATTAGTACGCAGCCTGAGTTTGTCCCTCTTCTGAGAAGCTTGATAAGCAATAATATGACCTCTAATAACGACTTTAAAGGACTCCCACAAAACAGAGTCCGAAACTACACCATTATCATTAAATTGTAAAAATTCTGCGATTTTAGTAGATAGGTAAACCGTAAAAGAGTCATTTAGATATAAAGAGGGGTTAAATTTCCAATTGTATTGGGGGGTATATAGGTTGAAGTCAATTACCGTTGAGAGAGGTGCGTGGTCCGAAACTAAAATACTGTGATAAGTGGAACTAACCACTTTCGAAATAAGCCTGGAATCAATAAGAAAATAGTCAATTCTACTGAAGCTGCCATGGACAGGGGAGAAGAAAGAGTATTGCTTTTCTAACGGATGCTGGTGCCTCCAAATGTCAACCAAGTCCAAAGATTTAGTAAGAGTATTGAGTACAGAAACAGCTCTCAAGGTTGGGGCCAGGGACGCAGAAGACCTATCCAACAATGGATCGAAATAACAATTAAAATCACCACCGATAATGATATTATGGTCATTGTATTGTGAGACAAGATTGAATATTTTACTAAAGAAGTCAGGGTTGTCAAAATTAGGGGCATAGATGTTCAAGAGGACTACAGGGGTGGAGTTGACTGTACCTGTAACAAGTATGAACCTCCCACCTGGATCACATATCTGAGTTTTGAATATAAAAGGAATAGTTCTGCGAACAAGAATGGCAACCCCTCTCGCCCTGGAAGAAAAGGCGGACTGGTACACCTGTGACACCCATACCGATCTTAATCGCCTCTGCTCTGAAGGTTGGATATGGGTCTCCTGTAAAAAAATTATATCAGAAGACAGAGATTTTAAATGCGAAAATACTTTACCACGTTTAAGAGCTTTGCCCATACCCCGACAATTCCAGGTCGTAAAAGTGATGTGGCTCATCCCCAGCTCAAGTGGGTGGATGGTGTACGACGATGTGGAGGGACAAAATAAAGGCTTTGACATTCGACAAATAAAGAGCTGGCACTTACAACAAAAAACAAAAACGACACATATTTAGAAACATGTAGACCCCCCCCCCCCCACCCCCACAAAACGCAGAAAAAAAGATAGCGGAACACCCCCAATATCCAACAGGGAGGCAGCCGGGAACCAGGGCCAGCCTGACTGAACACTAATACTCAAAGAAAATACCGTGGAGCCCCGTGTGCCCCACATATAATCTATTTAACAAACATGAAAAACAAAATTGTGCACCAAGTACGAAAGATCCAACTCAAATATCTAGATGGATATAAAACTTTAACCGTTGCAACAAAACTGCAAATATGCAGAAATGAGACAGAGCATACAGAAACATTTGCATATTCCCAATATCACAACGTAACACAAATACTGTAGAGGCAAAACCCAATAGGCAAAATAGGCACTGTACACCGTTTCAGTGCGGGAAAGAGATGAACTCTACAGTATGTAAATCACAGTATGCAAACCAAAAAAACCTTTATATTGCGCATTGATCAGCTGAGGACAAAGATGTTGGATCAAAACATTCAACATAGCTGGGTAGAGAACATTACTGCAGAAAATGCGCGAATATGTAAACATGTCGTGAAATTAGTAGGTCACTTGTGAATTATTATTCATTTGCAGAGCCAATGGAGTCAGCAAACCGTGCAGCTTCCTCCGGCGACATAAAAGTCTTCGATGTGTTGTTATATTCGACATGGAGCTTTGCGGGAAAGCGAAGAGAGCACTTAGCACCGGCGTCGATCAGCCGCTTCCTCACACCACCAAAGGCCTGCCGCTGCGCCGAGACCTCCGCAGTGTAATCAGGAAAAATGGAAACTCTGTCTCCGCGGTACAGCAAAGGAGACCTTTGCCTGCTGAGTCGTAGTATGTCAAACACATCACGGTCGTTGTGGACTTTAGCGATGATGACACGTGGCCGTTCATTGGGCTGTGGCTTCGGTCTCAGGCTACGGTGGGCTCGGTCTATTTTTATCGGCCTGCTGAAGTTCTCACGACCCAAAAGTTCTGGAAGTAGGTTAGCAACGAAGTCGGTAGGGCTGCCTTTCTCATCCCCTTCCTTAACTCCCGCAATCCTCACGTTGAGTCGGCGAGAGCGCCCCTCCAGATCGTTGACTTTAGCTTTGAGGAGAGTGTTAACCACCTGTAGCTCTTTGCACGATGCTTCCAGCGCTGCTAATCGGCTATCGTTAGCGGACATAGCTTCATCAAGGTCTTCAAACCGGCGCTCAGACTCATGATATTTCTTCTGGAGAGAAGTTAGCGTTGCATCAATTGCATCGAGACGGCCCTCAACCGACTTCTTCAACCCGTCCACGAGCGAGGTTATTTTGGAAAGCTCAGCTCCATGGTTAGCGATAGCCGCTAATATGGCATCATTACCTGCCGCCGACTGGCTCGCCTTGGACGTATCCCTCTGGCTCTCATCTTTCTTCGGCATGATGACAAAAGATCGGCTCCGACAGTCTGCGAAACAGATTTTAAAACTACCCAGCTAGAAATAAACTTAAAGTGCAACTTTATGAGTGAGAAGGCACGGAGAGCACAGAAAACACGTCTACTCCATAGCTGCACACGAGCGCCCCCCCAAAACTTCTTCAATTTCTTTCATTACAGCTGTCCTGTGCCAGATGTTCTGTTGACCCACAGTGAGAGGCATCATTTCAGAAACACCAGGAGGACTGAAACTCATCGCCGGGATCAAGCAGGGCTCGTGATCTTCACCAGCAGCTCCCTCACAAGAAGGATGAACCCAGCATTTCATGAACACTGATGGAGACCTTTGCTTTGTGTAATGTTAGAAGTACTCAGATAATCCTCAGGGGGTCTGGACTTTTACATAATATCATAGCTTGAAGTCCTGTAGAAAGTAAAATATATGTTGTGCTCTCTGGTTACTCTGGTATGATCCATCCATTCGCTTCCGCTTATCCTTTTCAGGGTCGCGGGGGGCGCTGGAGCCTATCCCACCTGTCATAGGGCGAGAGGCAGAGTACACCCTGGACAGGTCGCCAGTCTGTCGCAGGGCTAACACACAGGGACAGACAACCATTCGCACTCATTCGCACATTCACACCTAGTGGCAATCATCCAATTAACCTATCCCCACAAGCTGCATGTCTTTGGACGGTGGGAGGAAGCCGGAGTACCTGGAGGGAACCCACGAAAACACGGGGAGAACATGCAAACTCCACACAGAAAGACCCCGGCCCCACCCTCAGTTCAGTTAGCTCCCTCGCAGCCACCCTCAGTTCAGTCTCCAGTGCCGCCGGTAGCGCAGCCACCCTCAGTTCAGTCTCCAGTGCCGCCGGTAGCGCAGCCACCCTCAGTTCAGTCTCCAGTGCCGCCGGTAGCGCAGGCCCCAGTAGCTCCAGTGCCGCCTGTAGCGCAGGCCCCAGTAGCTCCAGTGCCGCCTGTAGCGCAGGCCCCAGTAGCTCCAGTGCCGCCTGTAGCGCAGGCCCCAGTAGCTCCTGTAGCCCAGTCCCCGATAGCAGTACGGTCCGCTGGTCAGCTTCACATTCAGCCAGGGGTCTCAAATCTCTCTGGCTCTGCATCAGCTCCTGCTGGGAGCTCGGATGAGCTCATCCAGGACTCCGCAGCTCCCACGCCGCCATCTACCTCGTCAGCTGGAGGGTCCGAGGGGCCCGTTCAGCCACCTGTCTCCGCTGGAGGGTCCGAGGGGCCCGTTCAGCCTCACGCCTCGTCTGCTGGAGGGCCCGAGGAGCCCATCCAGCCACCTGTCTCCGCTGGAGGGTCCGAGGGGCCCGTTCAGCCTCAAGCCTCGTCAGCTGGAGGGCCCGAGGAGCCCGTTCAGCCACCTGTCTCCGCTGGAGGGTCCGAGGGGCCCGTTCAGCCTCAAGCCTCGTCAGCTGGAGGGTCCGAGGGGCCCGTTCAGCCTCCTGTCTCCGCTGGAGGGTCCGAGGGGCCCGTTCAGCCTCCTGTCTCCGCTGGAGGGTCCGAGGGGCCCGTTCAGCAACCTTCCTCGTCAGCTGGGGGTTCTGGAGAACCGCACCAGCCTCATGCCACGTCAGCTGGAGGGTCCGAGGGGCCCGTTCAGCCTCCTGTCTCTGCTGGAGGGTCCGAGGGGCCCGTTCAGCAACCTTCCTCGTCAGCTGGAGGGTCCGAGGGGCCCGTTCAGCCTTCTGTCTCCGCTGGAGGGTCCGAGGGGCCCGTTCAGCCTCCTGTCTCAGCTGGAGGGCCCGAGGAGTCCGTCCGGCCTCACGCCTCGTCTGCTGGAGGGCCCGAGGAGCCCATCCAGCCACCTTCTGCTACGCCTGGTCCAGCCTGTGCTTCGTCTGCTGCAGCCTCAGAGCCTTCGTCCGCTGCAGCCTCAGAGCCTTCGTCCGCTGCAGCCTCAGAGCCTTCGTCCGCTGCAGCCTCAGCCTGTGCTTCGCCTGGTCCCGCCTCGACTGGTCCTGTGCCCACCGGGCCTCGGCCAGTACGCCTGACACTGGAGAGCCGCCGCCGCTGCCTTCCGCGCGGCCGGCCCCCTGAACTGCTCCGTCATCTCCTTCGCCGCCGCCGCTGCCTTCCGCGCGGCCGGCCTCCTGAACTGCTCCGTCGTCTCCTTCGCCGCCGCCGCTGCCTTCCGCGCGGCCGGCCTCCGGACCAGCTCTGCCACCCGCCTGGTCGGCCCCCCGACCGTGTGACCCGTGAACTCTGGTGCCTGTGGGCTCTGGGTCGGCCCCCTGAACTTTGTTTTGACTATGGTCATGTGCTCCCGTGTTTTCTGTTGTTTATTTTGTTTCCCGTTCTGGTCCCTCCGTCCTGGTCCCCCGCCTCCCGCCCTGGGTGGGTTGTTTTCTGTTTTTGTTTTTGTTTCTCGGGTTTGGGCTGTCGGGAGCCAGCCCTTTAGGGGGGGGGGGTGGTGTCATGGTCCTGGGCCATGTGGGCCCAGTATTCTTAGTTTTCATGTATTTTTGTATTTTGTTCCTTATTTAGGCCATGTTTTCTGAGTTGCCCTGTTGTGTTGTTCCCTAAGTGTTTTCCCTTCATGGCTCTCTCCCCCCTGTGTGCCCTCTATGTATTTATGAGCCCTCGTCTCCCTTTGTGCTTTATTCTATGTTTTCCCCAGCCCGTTATGTCTGCGTTCTCCCCGTGCTCTCTCTCCTCCTGTTTGAACCTCTGTGTACGTCCTGCTTTACTTTGCCCATCTCCCATCAGTGTTACGTTCACTCCTGCCGTGTCTTGTTATGATTATCAGTGTCACCTGTGTTCCCCGTGTGCATCCACTTCCCCTGATCATCCCTCATGTGTATTTAGTCTCTGTGTTTCATGTAGTCTGTGTCGCGTCGTCTGTGTTATCTCCCCTACCCCTTGTCGTAGTATCCCAGCCATAGTTTGCATTTTGCTGTCTAAATCTCATTAGAGTCATAGTTTCCCAGTCTATGTTCAGGTTTTCCCTCAGTTACTTTGTTGTTCTTTTCTATGAGTTTTTCAGCCATAATAAAAGGCTCGTTTTTGTTGGAATCCACTCCTGCATCCTCGTTTGTGTTCGCACCTGGGTCCACCACACACCTTTCCGCACGGTCTGCCTCCGCAGACCTTGACAACTAGGGGCTACAGACTGCAACCATGCACACAATTCAATTCTGAGTAAAAAACATGTGCTCACCTACCATTTTGGATAAAACATTGGTGCACAGGATTTGTTAAAAACACACTTCCCTGGTCAATTATACTACCTAAAAACAGCTATTCAGCAATGCTAAATTAAGTTTATTGAAATATAGCTGTCTGAGTGGTCGAACAACATTAATTTTGTTGGAAGCTAACATTAGCATAAACCTTGGCAATTATGTAGCATGTAAGACCCACAAACTCAGAAGCTGTAATATAATACATGCATTACCCTTCACATAAACAAAAACTCCACATTTTATTCTATATAAAATCATTATTTAGCACTTTGCTCACTTACCTGGCTTATGCTGACAGTCGCCTCCGTTCCACTGCGGGATAAGAAAATGGCGGCAGAAACGAAACTTAAGAAGCGAAAATGGGCGTGGTCGTTCTATATTACTCTGATAGAATTTCCTCTGTTTTTTGGCTCCAACTCTAGCGGCCAATTGAAGTGATTAGGTTCCAAAACGTGCAATAACTACTCTTTTAGATGAAAATGATGTTGACTCTGGAAAAATTACTCTCTCCGTTTTCCTGTGTGAGTACATTCAGTGTTTAAAACAGAAGCTGTGCAGGTCTGAGATCAGCAGTTTTCTGAAACACCAAACTGAGGTACTGTTAATGCTGATGTATAGTGACACAGTTACAGGGGTGATTAATACTTTTGACTTGTTGTCTTTAACTTTATCAATAAAACAGCTGCAGCTTTCAGTGACAGCACATGTGGTACTTTAACCTTTGTACTGTTTTCTTCAGTTAATTTTGGAGTTACTACAAAGAGTGAAGATATAGGATGATCTGTCTGCTGTCACTGGGTGGTGCTGAGGTCTGAATCTGAGGACGGCTCCTGTAATCACAAACAGAATCATCACAAACTGAAATATAAAGTTTATCTCAAATCTGAAATAGAGCTGATCCTTCTCTGTCCTCACACACTCGGGATCTGAAGTTGTTCAGTCCTACAGTTCTGCCGACAGCTGTTTAATTTTTATTTGTTTTAAAGGCCTGTACAGAGTACTGCACATGTGACTTTGTGAACATAACTCATTAAAAATAATTCCGACAGTTTTTTTAACCTGAATATTTGTAACAAACTCAGTAAAAAAATGCTAAAAAAAATAATCAGAGGAAAAAATTAACATTTTAACTTAAGCTGACAAGCGGAAGTAGTTGGTTTCAGTACATACAGTGGGGCAAAAAAGTATTTAGTCAGCCACCGATTGTGCAAGTTCCCCCACCTAAAATGATGACAGAGGTCAGTAATTTGCACCAGAGGTACACGTCAACTGTGAGAGACAGAATGTGAAAAAAAAAATCCATGAATTCACATGGTAGGATTTGTAAAGAATTCTCACAGGCAGCTGTTGCGTAGGCCCTCGGAGGAATGTAAACACACACATAGATCACATCACTGAACTCGCGAGGTAGATAATATGGCCGCAAGCTAATGCCTAACAGCTCCAGGTCCGGACGGCATACCTATACTTTCACGGAGACGTGTCCAGGGTTACAATATCTGTTGTTAACGCTTTTTCCGCTGGCCTGTGTGTCCCTATCAGCTCTCATGGATGTGAATCCACATAGGTCTATGTTAGCCTGCGGCGTTAGCTCGGTTAGCCACGTCTCTGTGAAGATAAACAAACTGCACTCTCGGTAGAGTCGGTGGTTGTTGAGAGCAGACAGTTCATCAATCTTATTCTGTAATGTGTTCACGTTGCCCATTATCACTGTTGGGATTGATGGTTTGAATCGCCTCCGGTGATCCGCTTTCCTCGCTCCACCCTTGCAGCCTCTGTTGCTCCTCTTTAGTTCGGCCGTTGTATCTCATGCCAATCTGTGTCAATAGATTCCTATCCCATTGGCGATATTAAGATCATAGTCCAGATTTAATTTTCTATTTCAGAAATTTACTTTACTTTACTTGCAATGCAATCAAGGCAAATGTTGTTTGAGCCCTTGCATTTAAAAAGTATTTTGCAATCGGAAAGTAAAAGTAAAATGACCCAGTTTTACTAAAAAGGCTGTTATGCATTAAGATGATTAGAGAATTTCTCAGTTGACAGCAAGGATAGCAGTCTGATTACAGATTAGTGGTGGGAGAAGACTGTGTGTGTGTGTGTGTGTGTGTGTGTGTGTGTGTGTGTGTGTGTGTGTGTGTGTGTGTGTGTCGACACGCATCTCTGTTATCTAAGGCTGTGATAATCCCAGCGGTTCTTTTGACACCTTTTAGCTGTTTGATGTATGGTGTTTGTTTTGCTGTGATTTCTGCATTGTCAATTTTGCCAAAACACTGGGAGAAGTGGATATCTTCATGCACAAATAATTCTGAATGTAACAATAGCAGTGTTGTTGTTATAATGAATCCAGTTTCCTCTGAGCGCAAAGGGCTCTAGAATAAAAATGACTGTTATTCCCAGAATAGTCTTATAGGAGCAAAATAGGAGCTCTCATTTCCCTATATTTTGTCAGGCTCGTGAGTTTGTAAATCACTCTGCTGGTACTATTCCACAATGAATATGAGTTTCACTTTAATGATCTGCTACAAACAAGGCAAAGGTTTTATTTTCAAAAGCACAGACAAGCTGCAAATGTAGTGAGAATTTTTAGTGATAGATGACTTTTGCATCCTGTTTTTGTATTTTGAATACAGGAATTACCCAGACAGGATGTAGCATGAGTGAGCAGGACAGGATGCTCCCTGTGTGTATGACATGAGCTACAGAGTTCTGACATGTGACTGGTAAAGTATCAGTTGTTACACTCTGCTCACGCCATGCAGGCTGCTGAATGTTGGGGTAGATACCTTTGGGAACGCCACTTTATCCTACGGACAGACCACCATCAATGCTGCAGCGGACTGCATGTACTTCTTGCCCTTTCCTGCTGCTCCATCAGCTGGTTCCAGTGGTGCTTCTGTACATGTTGATGACACTGACCCTGTATTTGTTGCCCTTCTCAAATACTGCTCATAATACTCTTTCTACCACCTTTTTGTTTTTCATGGCTTTGCATCCTGACCTGATTTCCACTGCGTACGAGTCTCATGAGGGAGTGCTGCAGACAAAGCAATGACTAAGTGAACTCTACTGGTGGCTGAACATGGACACAGAGGTGATCAATGCCATTCACTTCTGTCATTTGTGCCAGTTGATTGACCAGTTTTACCTCTGCCAGATGGCCCATGGCATAAGTTTGCTGTAGTCACTGTGAGTTAATTTGACTTTGATCCTCCAGCATCTAGGTATGTTTGCTGAAGGAGCACTGATTCTTGTAGTTATAATCACTAATCTAATCTAATAATCTGACTGATTATTATAGGAAATGGCCAGAGGCTGCTTTTACTCAGAACATTAACACAAACACTGTTATTACAATACAAAGCGGTGTTCAGAGAACCTCTGCTGCCTTTGCTGCCTTAATAGAAGACAGACAAATTCGCCATCACCATTCATCTTGCACTGCTACTGGGCAAATTGAGAGATTTAATCGAGTGGTTAAACAGACGATACAGTTGGCGATTCAACAACACAAGCTGTGGAAGCCATCTGTGACCGACTTCTTCCACATAAAATTGAGGTACATATATTTGTAAACTGTATCCACAGATTTGAGGACCACAAATTCTCTGCTAGGCTAAAATTAAAAGGTTGGTTTTGAAGTGAAAAGCATGACAAATACAAGACGCACACAACACTATAATTACGCTTGGGTCAATTGCAGTTAAAAGTTATTTGCAGATGTATACGTTTGTGAATGGGAATTCCAGTGCTGTCTCTATGGATTGCTATCTGAGAGGATGTATTCACAATTTTTCATAGCTGAACTTAGAGGAAATGCTGTAGAATCACTGCAGGTGTAGTTCACCTGGGCTGTGTGTGGACTGTAAATGGTACGTTACAGTACTGCTAAAAGAAAATGTGTTTGTCTTCAATGGACAACTTTGTCACCAAGCCAACAACATGCACACCCCAGCAAGCAGATATCCTGACTGAATTAATGTTGAACATCTTGGTGATAGACATGAGACGCCTCTCCATGGTTGATGATTGAGGTTTCAAAGAGATGATCAAGCAGTTCAACCCCGATTACCATGATAACTACCTACCAGGCCACTCCCACTTCACCAAAATGATGGAAAAGAAATATGATGCAACCTTTGTGAAAGTTGGTCTCTCTCTGTCTCTCTCCCTACTCTCTCACACCACAAACACAAAATAGCAATTTGTATTACAATTTAATACATTTCATGAAGAAATAATATTAAGAGCTTGCTGACTGAGCAACCAATTCATTCATTTAATTAATTTTGGTTAAAGCATGTGTGGCACCCTGAGTATTTTAAGCGTCAAAAACAAGTCTCAGAATTCTTGTTGAAGTTCTTGTGACGAGTTCGTGCTCCCCACCCAACATCACCTTTTTTTGCTATTGTTATGACAACAGTTCATATCATAGCACAGAGCCAAAAGCTCATTTGCTCCCCCCTGATGTGATGTTAGGGTGATATTTAGTTTTGCCAGAAGGTGGCAGTGGAGGCTGAGACAAACTGGCAAAATAAGACCAGTTATTGTAATGGAAGCCGTCAGTAACACAGAACTGCTTTTTTGCTGTGTTTCAGGTGAGAGCAGTATATGAGCACTACATATGTTTATGTAAAGTTGATACTTATTTACTGTAACATGTTTAGAGTGTTTTTCTTGTTTATAAGGCATTTAATGTGACCAAATAAGAGAGTTGATTCAGTGTATCCGTGGGTAACGCTAGTAACGTTTGTGCGCTAGCTACAGTGGGGCAAAAAAGTATTTAGTCAGCCACCGATTGTGCAAGTTCCCCCACTTAAGATGATGACAGAGGTCAGTAATTTGCACCAGAGAGACAGAATGTGAAAAAAAAATCCATGAATCCACATGGTAGGATTTGTAAAGAATTTATTGGTAAATCAGGGTGGAAAATAAGTATTTGGTCACCTCAAACAAGGAAAATCTCTGGCTCTCACAGACCTGTAACGTCTTCCGTAAGAAGCTTTTCTGTCCCCCACTCGTTACCTGTATGAATGGCACCTGTTTGAACTCATCATCTGTATAAAAGGCACCTGTCCACAGCCTCAAACAGTCAGACTCCAAACTCCGCCATGGCCAAGACCAAAGAGCTTTCGAAGGACACCAGGAAAAGTATTGTAGACCTGCACCAGACTGGGAAGAGTGAATCTACAATAGGCAAGCAGCTTGGTGTGAAAAAATCAACTGTGGGAGCAATCATCAGAAAATGGAAGACATACAAGACCACTGATAATCTCCCTCGATCTGGGGCTCCACGCAAGATCTCATCCCGTGGGGTCAAAATGATCATGAGAACGGTGAGCAAAGATCCCAGAACCACACGGGGGGACCTGGTGAATGACCTGCAGAGAGCTGGGACCAAAGTAACAAAGGTCACCATCAGTAACACACTACAACGGCAGGGAATCAAATCCCGCAGTGCCAGACGTGTTCCGCTGCTGAAGCCAGTGCATGTCCAGGCCCGTCTGAAGTTTGCCAGAGAGCACATGGATGATACAGCAGAGGATTGGGAGAATGTCATGTGGTCAGATGAAACCAAAGTAGAACTTTTTGGTATAAACTCAACTCGTCGTGTTTGGAGGACGAAGAATACTGAGTTGCATCCCAAGAACACCATACCTACTGTGAAGCATGGGGGTGGAAACATCATGCTATGGGGCTGTTTGTCTGCCAAGGGGACAGGACGACTGATCCGTGTTAAGGACAGAATGAATGGGGCCATGTATCGTGAGATTTTGAGCCAAAACCTCCTTCCATCAGTGAGAACTTTGAAGATGAAACGAGGCTGGGTCTTCCAACATGACAATAATCCAAAACACACCGCCCGGGCAACAAAGGAGTGGCTCCGTAAGAAGCATTTGAAAGTCCTGGAGTGGCCTAGCCAGTCTCCAGACCTCAACCCCATAGAAAATCTGTGGCGGGAGTTGAAAGTCCGTGTTGCTCGGCGACAGCCCCAAAACATCACTGCTCTCGAGAAGATCTGCATGGAGGAATGGGCCAAAATACCAGCTACTGTGTGTGCAAACCTGGTAAAGACCTATAGTAAACGTTTGACCTCTGTTAGTGCCAACAAAGGTTATGTTACAAAGTATTGAGTTGTATTTTTGTTATTGACCAAATACTTATTTTCCACCCTGATTTATGAATAAATTCTTTACAAATCCTACCATGTGGATTCATGGATTTTTTTTTCACATTCTGTCTCTCACAGTTGAAGTGTACCTCTGGTGCAAATTACTGACCTCTGTCATCATTTTAGGTGGGGGAACTTGCACAATCGGTGGCTGACTAAATACTTTTTTGCCCCACTCTAAGTGATGTTAGTCTCTTGCATTAGATTGCTTAGCCGTGTTGTTCCATCAGAAATGAAGGAAAACTGTTGATTGCTTTCAGTTAAAACTGTAAGAAATGTTTTGGTATACCAGCCAGTGCATCTTATGTTGTGTATTGTTTACTGGTTTATTGTCTGTCATTTACTCTGTTTACTAAGGGCTGATTGCTAAAGGGCCATTACATGTAATCCCTCACAAAAGTAACGCAGTCCAGTTATTGTAAAGGAAGCATCAGTAGCACAGAACTGCGTTGGATGAACCTTGTCTTCCTTCAGTGTGTAACACACGTTATGTGAAGATTTTTTTTACTGATATGTTAAATGTTTATTGTTTAACCTACTTAATTGAATTCGATGTAACTGAATTAGTGAATTGATAAATGTAAATCTTGATGCATAAACTGACAAACATGATTAATAATGAAAAAATATACTGTCATTTTCTTCCTACTGCTTACTTTTGTTCCAAATCATCTCATATTTTTAGTTAAAGCAGACCCTTGGAGGTGTCAAAGGTTTCTTCACCCTGACTGCTGATGTCTGGACCAGTCGTGCAGCAGAGCCCTACCCTGGTGTGTCTTGCCATTTCCTGAGTGAAGATTGGAAGATGAAGAGTTTCATCCTTGACACCATGTCTCTTTAGGGCAGGCATGCTGGTGCCAATAGAGATTGACAGACCACGTGACTTTCGCACATTGCATTGTGGGTACAAGTGGCAACAACATCAACACTGCATCAAGCGCTAGTATTTCCGGCACCGGCAATCATTAATTCTGCGGTTTAATCCCTACTTGCATTTTATTTGCCCCAAAAACAGTTATGTACAAAACGACTGTGAACACGGCAGCTCCATACAAAGACAGACGTGACGAAAAGGCAAAAGAAAAAGTACGAGGAAATAATCTAAGGATTGAAAGGGTCAGACCCACACGAGCATACAGAGTGGAGTAAGGACGTTAGCATGCTGCACAACTTTCATCACGCACATATTTATTATTATATGGTCCTAAGTGTGAGTGCACACACTCACAACATGTTTAGTAACTTCAGATCCTGCAACAAGCCCAGCTCCAGTTTACTTTGGTGATTTGGACTATTCCATCTCACAGCTGTTGTTACAGGCCAACGCATCTATTTGTTGTTTCAGGTTGTAGTGTTACACAACATTTTCAGATCTAATAGAAATAAAATGAGTGTTTCGTAATTCATTCAATTATTGTTTTTATTTATAACTGGCATTATTGTTTCGTTCTATTATAGAATCTTACAGGAAAGAGGCAAAATTGTAAAAAAAAAAATCCATCGTGCTTTATTAGCTGCTTCGGCGAAAAACTAATCAACAATGCAAAAAAAAAAAAAACATTACAAAACAACATACTGGAAAAGTTATTCATCAATTGATTGCTTCAATACAACACTTGGGCACATATATGCGGGACGTTTCGATCTCGCTCTCTTTCTTAACCGATCAAATCTGGCTGTGGTAGCAGCTTTAAACTCGGTCTGACCCAGGCTGATAGAGGGGCCCAGTCTGGATCACATTCCTGCATTTTGTAGGCTGGTTTTCCTACAAAACACAACAAACATTAGCCCGCAAAGCCACCGTGAACAAAGCAGCATAGCAACGAATTCAATTCAAATTAAGACTTATTTGTAACCTACATCAACAATTATGATAAATTACGTAATAACTACAACAGAAGACGTAGCTTTGTGGGAATGCTTGGATCAGACTAACATGTGAGCTGGAGTGTTCTGCAACGTTATATTTGGTAGTTGAATCCAGGCCATCCGTCGCCTCTTTGTTACTTCGGAAACATGACTTAAACAATTTCTCTTCCACAACGTAATCCAATAAAAACCGATCTCTTTACCCGTCGGCTTCCCGTGGCTGTCATGCGACCGGCTATTGCAGTTAATACTACAACAGCTTCTTGCCATTATTTGTATTTCTTTTTATCGCTGTGTGACTGTTTTCATGTGAAAGCCTGCATGCGCTACTACGGCTTACCACTCGTACCCAGAATCCTTTGCGGTTTTACCCCTGAATGACGTCACATTTTCAATCTCAATATAATGACATGGATGGAAGAGGTGTTAACAAACTTTGACATCTTGCCTGCAAAAATAAAAGCAGTAGTACATGACAGTGGTTCCAATATGGCGGCAGCAATAGTGGTGTGCGATACTGCATATTTTGGTATCGATCCGATACCAAGTAAATACGGGCCAGTATCGCCGATACCAATACAGATACCAATACTTTTCAATAAATAAGGTGGATGTCTCATTGAATTGCTAAATCGCAATTCATTTTCATGACCTTAAATGTTTTTTGTGATTTTTCCTTTTGTATTATTAATTACTTAAAACCCAGGACGTAATTAGGAGAAATAATTTATTTATAATTAAATAAAAAATGCTTTATTATTGTGGCGGCCGTGGTCTGCGATGCTGCTGCAGATGAGATGGACTCACCTTCACTGCATCTGCAATCATGCCTTACATGCTTAAAACCTGTGCGCTGCTTCTGCTGTTGTTGAGCGAGGTGCGCGGGGGTCCTGCCTGAGGGCGGCACACAGCAAAATCTCCAGTGTTAAATTAACACTGGAGAGTGTCTATATGGGTCCACACCTCTGAGTGTTAAATACAACACTGTTGAGTGTTAAATTAACACTTTTGACAGTGTTATATGTTTAAAAGTAACCTAGTCAGTTTTGAAGATTAACAATGGCTAACACTGAGCAGTGCTCGTTTTCTAACTGTCATGGTCCTGGGCCATGTTGGCCCAGTATTCTTAGTTTTTGTGTGTTTTGTATTTTGTTCCCTATTTATGCCTTGGTTCCTAGGTTATTTAGTTAAGATGTTCCTTATTTGGTTACCTCCTGTGTGCCCCTGTGTATCTGTGAGCCCTCGTCTCTCCTTGTGTTTTATTCCATGTTTTCCCCAGCCCGTTATGTCTGTGTTCTCCCCGTGCTCTCTCCTCCTGTCTGAACCTCCGTGTACTTCCTGTTTTACTTTGACAGTCTCTCGTCAGTATGCGTCATGTTGTGTTCACTCCTGCCCTGTCTCGTTATGGTTATCTGTGTCAGCTGTGCTCCCCGTGTGTTCCCACTTCCCTGGTTAACCCTCTGTGTATTTATGTCTGCGTCTCCCTCAGTTCGGTGTCGCGTTCTCCCTCATCCATGGCCGTGTGTTTCTCTGTGTGTTACGTTATAGTTTCCCGGTTTAATTTCTATGGTTCTGATCACCACCTGGTGGTGAGTTGGATCAGGTGGCGGGGGAGGACGCTGGACAGACCTGGTGCACCTAAACGCGTAGTGAGGGTGTGCTGGGAACGTCTAGCAGAGGCCCCAGTCCGCGAGATCTTCAACGCACACCTCCGGCAGAGCTTCAACAGCATTCCGAGGGAGACTGGGGACATTGAGTCCGAATGGACCATGTTCAGCGTCTCCATTGCCGAAGCTGCTGCATTGAGCTGCGGCCGCAAAGTGGTTGGTGCCTGCCGTGGTGGTAATCCCCGAACCAAATGGTGGACACCAGAGGTGAAGGGAGCCACCAGGCTGAAGAAGGAGTCCTATCGGGCTTGGTTAGCCTGTGGGACTCCGGAGGCAGCCGACAGGTATCGACAGGCCAAGCGGAATGCGGCTCGGGCAGTGGCTGAAGCAAAAACTCGGGTGTGGGAGGAGTTCGGAGAGGCCATGGAAAAAGACTTTCGGACTGCCTCGAAGAGATTCTGGCAAACCGTCAGACGTCTCAGGAGGGGAAAGCGGTGCTCTACCTGCACTGTGTATAGTGCTGGCGGAGCGCTGCTGACGTCGACTGAGAAAATTGTCAGGCGGTGGAAGGAATACTTCGAGGACCTCCTTAATCCCACTGACACGTCTTCCGAGGAGGAAGCAGAGTCTGGGGATGAGTGGAATGACCCGCCAATTTCCGGGGGCGAGGTCACTGAGGCAGTTAAACAACTCCTTGGTGGCAGAGCCCCTGGTGTTGATGAGGTCCGCCCCGAGTTCCTGAAGGCTCTGGACGTTGTAGGGCTGTCCTGGTTGACACGCCTCTGCAATGTTGCGTGGAGATCAAGGGCAGTACCTGTGGACTGGCAGACCGGGGTGGTGGTCCCCATCTTTAAGAAGGGGGACCGGAGGGTGTGTTCCAACTACAGGGGGATCACACTCCTCAGCCTCCCTGGGAAAGTCTATGCCAGGGTGCTGGAAAGGAGAGTTCGTCCGTTAGTCGAACCTCTGATACAGGAGGAACAATGTGGTTTTCGTCCTGGTCGCGGAATACTGGACCAGCTCTTTATCCTCTCCAGGATACTTGAGGGTGCATGGGAGTTTGCCCAACCAGTCTACATGTGTTTTGTGGACTTGGAGAAGGCATTCGACCGTGTCTCTCGGGGTGTCCTGTGGGAGGTGTTGCGGGAGTATGGGGTGTCTGGCCCATTGCTACGGGCCATTCGATCCCTATACAACCGTTGCAAGAGCTTGGTTCGCATTGCCGGCAATAAGTCGGACTCGTTCCCGGTGGGTGATGGGCTCCACCAGGGCTGCCCTTTGTCTCCGGTTCTGTTCATAATTTTTATGGACAGGATTTCTAGGCACAGCCAAGTGGCGGAGGGCTTTCGCTTTGGTGGCCTCAGAATCTCATCTCTGATTTTTGCGGATGATGTGGTTCTGTTGGCTTCATCGGGTGAGGGCCTCCAGCTCGCACTGGAACGGTTCGCAGCCGAGTGTGAAGCAGCGGGAATGAGGATCAGCACCTCCAAATCTGAGGCCATGGTTCTCAGCCGGAAAAGGGTGGAGTGCCCACTCCGGGTCGGGGATGAGTTCCTGCCCCAAGTGGAGGAGTTCAAGTATCTCGGGGTCTTGTTCGCGAGTGATGGGAGAAGGGAGCCGGAGATCGACAGACGGATTGGGGCTGCAGCTGCAGTAATGCGGACGCTGCACCGGTCCGTCGTGGTGAAGAGGGAGCTGAGTGTAAAAGCGAAGCTCTCAATTTACCGGTCGATCTACGTCCCTACCCTCACCTATGGCCACGAGCTGTGGGTAGTGACCGAAAGAACGAGATCGCGGATACAAGCGGCAGAAATGAGCTTCCTCCGAAGGGTGGCTGGCCTCTCCCTTAGAGATAGGGTGAGAAGTTCGGCCATCCGGGAGGGGCTCAGAGTAGAGCAGCTGCTGCTCCACATCGAAAGGAGCCAGCTGAGGTGGTTCGGGCATCTGACAAGGATGCCCCCTGGGCGCCTCCTGGGTGAGGTGTTCCAGGCATGTCCCACCGGGAGGAGGCCCCGGGGCAGACCCAGGACACTCTGGAGAGATTATATCTCTCGGCTGGCCTGGGAACGCCTTGGTATTCCCCCGGATAAGCTGGAGGAGGTGGCTGGTGTTAAGGTTCAAAATATTGGGGATGGAGACAAGAGAAAAACCACAATAACAACACTGGTCCGGTCGGGTTGAGTCAAACGATGATTTAATGATCACACACGTGGGAGATGGACACTGATGCAGACAGCCTCAAATCTCAAAATGGTGGAGCATTGCTCAAACTTTTATAGCCTCTGGTGCCTCCACCTTATCATACAAAGCCTAAACATTCACATGCTTTCTCTCACACAGCGCCTGAGCTACGACCTTGGCTCCCTGTTTATCTGCTCCTGCTGAAATGGGGCAGAAAACTCCAGCACACTCTGTTCTCTTCTACTCAGACAAATTAGATTTCTTATAACTCAGCAGTATAATGCATCATAAAACAATATCATTCATTCACAACAAGTCAGCAGTTTAATGTAATGCAAATCAGTTTAACTAATGTAATAGTTATCAGCTTCTTCTAATTCAGGAGAATAATGCAAACTAAAACTACATAATAATTCACAATCTTTAATTAGGGGTATAACATGGCATAAAATAATATTATAATCTAACAATTCCCCCTGATGAGGTCATTAGAATAATGACCTCACAAACACCCTTCAATTCAGTGTGGCCGGGTTCATCTCTTCTCACTCCTGAGGTCCTTTGTCCCCCTGAGGGGCGAACCATATGTGGGATGACCTCTGTGTTTGCGCAATTCAGATGCAAGAAAAACTATGATTCCAACAGTAGCAGGTCCAGATGACACTCTCCTTGTCTCCCACTGCTTTCAGCCTTTATTCTATTGCTGCAGCTACCAGTGTCGTCCAGTTGGGTGATCCTCTGCTCTTCATTCTTCAACCTTAGGGGTTAGACAACCCTTCAGTCGTAACACAGATCAGGGGATTATTCTGCCCCGATTTCAAACAACGATCTGTGTATTCTCCAGAAAAAGGAACAGGAAGGTGTCCCCTTTTTGCCCAAAAGCCTCTCGAACTTCGTTGGTCTGGTGTTCCCGGATTTCCGCCAACCCCTTCATGGTTATTGCTGTGTTTATGGGATCCATCCTTTTGTGGTGACTAGCTGGAGCCCAAACGCCATGACCCTTGGACCCAGTTGATGTCTCGGCAGTCACTGTGTCTGACTCTGCTACGGAGGATCCTCGCATCTCTGTGACCTCGTCTGGTGTCTGTTCCTTTCTCTGTAAGAGACAGAAAACCAAAACACCTCTCTTCCTAACCCTAATAATCTAATGTTGTTATCTACTGACCTTCTAGTGATTCAGAATTGGTCTAAAACATTCAGAATGTCCCAGGGACTTATTCTAATCATATCTTGTGTGTGTGTAAGCGTGTTTGCATTTAGCCCTCTGCACTCAAGGCATTTCCTACACTTTATCAGTCCGGACAGTCACGCCGAACGAAGCTTCTGACCTTCAAAAGGCCGAGTGCCAACTCGTTATAAGCACATTTGCAAGGTGTGTCTGAAAATTATTGAAACCCCTCTTTTTAACAAAAGACAAAAAAAATTAACAAATCTTCTAAGCGCTATTCAGTTCATTTCAATGAGTAATGATTAAACATGCAAGTGATAGTTTATGCTTTTTCACTGATTCTCTAAAAGGTCCGTCTTCTCGGACCGCTATTAGCTTAAGCTTTACCATTCCTAAATTATTAAAGACACAAATGAAGTTATAAATTGTTCAAATAATCCTTGTTTGATGTTAAAGCTCAACCTTCCCCCCCTTTTTTGACACATTCCAATGTGTCAAATCAACGGAGCTAGAACATTCAAAAAAAGTTAGGCAGCTACAAAGTTTCCCAGACTCTTAAGGTGATCCGCGTGTAACGTTCTGACTCAGGTATTTAATATTTTAATAAATCTCGTTTAATTAACTGCCACTATTTAAACTAACTTTAAAGACATAATTGAATAAAAGATCACAAAGAATAACATGATATCAGTGTTTTGTAAGCGCGTGCGGCCCTCCATGCTCGAAGCCTTTTCCCTCAATAGATCAGTCAGACATTCGCGCTGACTGTAGCTTTTAACCCTTATTAACTTGAGCACAACTCTACAATGGGCAACAAGTTGCAATATGTATAAAAATGATCATGGTTACACCTGCAATGAAAAATTATATCATTATCCTAACACCTGTAAATAGAAGATTCATCAGAAGTTATAACAATCACAGGAACACAGATGTTAGTATAAGGTCAAAAGCTTCAATAAATGATCATCGATGCAATGCTTGTTGCATGATTCTCATACAATAATAATGCTGACATTGAAAATAACAGTATAACACCCCCTTTTGTCCCGTTTCACTTGACACCTAAACGTTTATAAATGCCTCTTTTATTCTTGATTTTATTTCCCCCTGTTCTCCCCTTACTGACCACAGCAGGGGGATCTTAGTTTTGAATCAGCCATGAATCCAGCTCACCTGATTCATCAGTGAGCTCCACCATCACTGGCGTCTGACAGGGTGGTGCTGCATACTCTTCCTTTAATGTCACTATTTTCAACCTGTTAATTAGAGTGTTTAAACCTGAAGTCGACTACGTCCACAACAAGTCAATACAGCTGTAAATGTGGCCAATTATCAATCTATTACCAATCAATAACAACAGATAACTTCTATTTTATGCATGCTTTTAATCAACCACTCACCCAGAGGATCTCCAATCCCAGGAAATTCCTTCTCCTCCTTTAATGAGTCTGTCCTCCTTCCATGCCCTGGTAACTGGTCCATCCATAGCCATATGATCTCAAATATACATACAACAAGCCAAACCACACCTTGGTCACACCAACCCTCCTCCGCCCCGAAGATGTCCAATGCCATCCTAGTATGGACTGTCAAAAGTGGCTTTAACGCTGACTGTCCTGACAATCCATTTTATAACGTTTCCTGGTCAGATTTGCCAATCTCTGCACCAGGGTTTTAAACGTTTCGCCATTTTCATTAGGTTTTATTTTTTATTTAGTTTCGACTCCAGATTTTCAATTTTTTGCCAGTTGTAATTAGTTTTTACCAATTCTTTGCTAGTTTAGTCTAGTTTTTATTTTCTGAAAATCCTTAGTTTCAGTTTAATTTTATTTGTGTTTTACAAAAATTAAGTGTAACAAAATCCCAGTTCCATCATATCAATCATGCTCTTCTGGTTATCCTTGGGTATTGAGACTATTAACTCTTGCCGCACCGAGTGGTCCTAATTTTGGTTGAAGTGAATTGATAACCTTTTGAAGGCGATTGTTTCACACCTTTATTTAGATGTCCCAGTCCTGTTATCTCGGGATACATCACGCTGCCTTATCTGGGGTTAGCTGTTTTCTTGGGATGCGAGTTAAGTGGGTGAGCTCTAAAAAGAGGGGGAGTGTGCTCCCCCTGATGAGGTCTTCTAGGTAAGCTAGGTTAACCTTCTTGTGTGAGCTTTTCAAGTGCACTTTTAAGGTTTGTGGGATTTTTTGTTTTATAAATGTCCCTCAAGACCCCCTGATGACCCAGTAATTCATTTTTTGCGCACTGTAGTACACATTTAGTTTTTGCTTGTAGCTCTCCTACTCTACTTGCCACTCCTCTAAGTCCTGATGTTTCTTAGAGAGGACAACAGTACCTTTAAAATTATGTCACATGTGTGGGGGTGTGGCCTTGCCAATTGTTTTTCCCACCTTTTCAAAATGGCTGGCGTGCCCACCAGCACATTTTATGGAAGAAAGAAAGGTAAGCTTGATATTTACAATTAAAATGTTTTGTTAAACTCAGATTTTTATTTTGTTCAAAAAATAAACATCTAGTAAATAATTTCAGGGGTCTTTAAGAATTAGGCTCATTTACTTTCACAGGGAACATGACTAATTTATTAATGTGTGCTCTACACATTGGGACTTTATATTTATATTTATTTCACTTTTTCCTAATACCCAACTTTTGACAAAGGCGGAGAGAATTCTTAACAGAATTATTAAGGGAGATTCAAACATAGATTTTTCAAAATATGAGAGGGTCAGGACCCACTAAAAGCCACACAAAGATTATCGAGATGCAGTGGCAGATGTAATAGAGAAAGACACAGGGCCACCTGAAATCTGTCGTCCTATCTGGTGCAAAACCAACATGTAGTAGAATCTGGAATTTTGATTTTGAGTTAAAAATAAAATATGGGTAAAATGCAGGAATGTTTTCCAGTAAAGTAAAAAATAAGAGTCGCAATTATAGTTGAATCCATAACACCTAATTGTTTCTACAAGATCACGTCGTTGCTGAAAGTTATCAGTGATCTCAATGTGTGAAAGGAACTCACAGTATCTGGAGTTTAAGCTCCTCTTGGCTGAGAAACCTGGGACAAACATGTGAACAAGACCTGAATAATACCAGTAATGAAGACTTCTCTCCAAAGATCAATAAAGGGAAGCCCCAATCTGATGAGAGTCTAGCAAAATATAGTTCACTCCACTTGCCTGAAATGGTTAGCAGTCCAAGGCATTTCAGTTGTAGAATGGTTGGGTGCAACAATGAAACAGATGTGAGATGAGGGAAGTGCCAAATGTTCCTTTGTGTCTCCAAATAAAATCAGTACTTCCTCAGATATCCTAAATAAATTGACTTTTGTGAAGTAGAAAGTTCAGTGCCATCACTTATTCCTGAACCAATAGTTTACAGCTAGTGAAGTGTCAGTGACTTCTGGGTTGGTCCCTGATCTTCATCTTATGAGATTGTTATTTTAATAACACTTGATTTATTTAAAAGAAAAAAGAAAAAAAGAAAAAAGAAAAAACGAAAACATTTCTCCCTGTTTTTTCTTCTCTGGGTCTCAGGAGGACATTATGTCCCTCTCCACTACAAGACTCTTGTTATGTCTACAAAACAGTCATATTAAAATCATCCTCAATTCTATTCTGGCGCTGTTTCCCGACTTTTCCTGACCTGATTCTGCGCGTGGACGAAGCAGCCACACAGACGACTCGACTAACGTACTACCTTAATTTCACTATAGCAGGGCACGCACACATCAATGCAACCAAACACATTTTGCTATAAATCTAGTTAATTTTAGTCAGTTTTGTGAACATTCAGTACAGTTTTAGTTAGTATTCCTTTTTGTTTTGATTTTATTACCGTTAACGCAAATTTTTTCCACTTCTAGTTTTCGTTATTTCATTTGTTGTCTTTAATAATAATAATCTCCTCTGCACCCTTGAATAAACATACTTAATATGATCAACATTTTGCTGCTTGTTATTTCACCATCTTATTGAATCAAATACTTCATCCTTATGTGGTTTACGACATTATATTTATCTAAATCTCCACTTTGTCTCTAAATGTTTGAAGAATTTTTCGAGTTCGGGGTCAAATTTTGAGAATTTGACCATAAGTGAAAGTTATGGCGTTATCACCCCCTTTGGGGATTACCTTTTTCCCGTTTTGATGATATTCCTCCCCATTCTTTATTTTTTGCAAGTACCCCTCTTCGGTGGCGAGAAACTGTTGGTGTGATCAAGCGGGTGCTGTAAAAACAAAAGCTCAGGACAGAACAGTCACCAGTCATGTACTTCATTCAAAATTAACAAATATCAAGCTTCATATTGATCCTCTGAGTGTAATGGTACATTTTAATTTGCACTTCTAAAAACAATATTTTCTTTATTTTACTCTTGTTCTTGTGCAGCACCACCCCTCAGCACATGCCCCTGTTATTTTATCTTACTTTTAAATTGTTGACTACTTCAAGAGAGCGCCCAAAAGACGGGGACCAGTGTTTATCATTACATATCTCCATTTCGAGTGTGGCTGTCTATCATTCCCCTATTATTCATAGACCTCGGTGGAGGGTTTTTTGTTTGTTTGTTTTTTTCTAAAATTAATTGACTCTCTATAGTGACCCACTATGGTTAATAATAACATGCTCAGTCATGAGTGGGATCAAACCTTTTCTTCACTTTAGCATTTAATATTCCCAACAGTATAATGTGATACCTTAATTAAAACACAGCTACTAAAACACAATTTCCTTAATGCAAACATCAGTAGCTCAAAATTAGCAACCAAAGGGTTCAGTCTGCAGTTCACACTGCTGTGAAGCTACAGCTCTTTAGTCTCTGTCATTCTTCTGTTCTTGCAGACAAAACAAAGCAAAACAAAACATCCACCCTTCTTTTACAGGCTGGGTGAATTGTCTGTGAACATTCAATAATCCTAAAGTCAGCACCGTTTTTGTCTCAGTATCAAGTCAGTTAAACTTTTAGTCGTCAGTCCATGACTTTTAGTCGTCAGTCATATGCATACATCCACACACATTCATACCAGAAGTTGCTGATAATGGAGTCTCACGCGCAGCCTATTCAAGGCTCCATCACCAGCAAGATGACGTCATCATTTTAAAGGAAACAGCTCCTCGTTTGTTTTTCCTTCTTTGGACTGGATTGACTCGCTGCAATCCTTTTAGGCTTCAGGATCAGTGTCCCATATAAGTGAATTTTCTCCCAAGCTCATTATAATCATGGAGAAAAAATACTTTGCGACTGTTTTCAATAAGAATATTTTATAGCGCTTTAAAGTTCAATCTCTCAGGCCTGGATTAAAGAGCTGATTTGTTAAATCAGGAACTCACAAAATACCAAAATATCACCACCGGTGGATCACACCTCTCAGATGTTCTTATCTCAGTGCACTGTAACAAAGGCAAAAACAAACGTAAACAATAAAACACTCATATAATAACAGATACTGGGGCCCATTGGAGACATGTCCAAAGTTCAAACCATCTTTCTCTCTCTTAGAGAAAGAGAACAATCCAAACCTCACTGATAGAATCAACCTAGTGTCAAACAAAACCCAAAGATCAACCAAAACTTCACACACTGTATTGTGTAGGCCTACAGGCACCGTAACTCCTTTTTTTTTCACTGACAAAGACATGTTGGATTGACTTGATTCAATAGTAGACACTGGTTACACACAAATGTTTTGCTTTGGCGGAAACTTAAACAACTGAGTCAAATCAACACAACCTTTTGATATTCTCTCCGAAATAAAACTCACATCATTCACTCATCATTTTCACTCTGTACCACTGCTCCTTATCAGGGTGTGTGAAGCACAGTACACAATTCAGTGGAGGCCTCAAGCCATAAACAGACATCACGCACAGACATTGTTTTCACAACCAAACTACTTTAAACCTTGTCCCCTAAATCTACACAGATGCCCTCTGTGTGGCATGAAATGCATTTAACCCATAAACAATCAATGGCTTCTTATTGTTGTACCCGACTCCATATTCGGATGTTTGTGTGCAGCATTTGTTAGTAAAGCATTCTTCGTTGCATCAGCGTGTGTGTGTGTGTATCACTCTTTATTGCACAAGCTTGTAGATGTGTGTGTGTGTGGATCACTTCTCAGTGAATTGAATTAGCATTTTGATTTTTTGCGGGTGTGTGTGTCATTTCTCACTCAATCAACGAGTGCATATGTTCGTATGTGTTTCTCTTCATTCTGAGTCAATGCATGTAGATGTGTGTGTTTGTGTGGGTGTTTGTGTTCATCACTTTCCTGTTCTGGTGTTCTGGGTAAACCACGGCCTGAAGCGTGCCCTGGGGTCCTGCCCTCCTCCTTTTCAGTCCGTTTGCATCTGTTGGTGCTGCTGCTCAAAGTTCTGTCCATACTGGTTCTGGCCCCAATTAGGGCAGTGCTTTTCTCCAGTATCCTGCATCTTCTCCTTATTCCACTCCTCCTTAGCTTGACCCTTTTGCTTCTGTAGCTCCTTCAGGATTTTGATACGCAGCTCAATCGTCTGGATGTCAGTGTCAAGCTCCAGTCTACGCTGCTGCTCCAGCTCTTCCTCTGTTTCTCCCAGCCAAGTCAAGATTTTGTTCAGGTCAAAGTTCAGCTGCTGTCACTGCTGCTCGTTCTGCTTTGTTGTCATCTCCTTGCTGAGGTCCTGAGCCTGCAGAAGCTCCCAGTGCTCCATCACTCCTGAAGTCTGGGGGTCTGAGCTGCTGGGATCTGCCAGTCCAGACACCGTATCCTCTTCCTCCTCACCGTGTCAATACCTCCACGACACTCGCCCCTCAGTCGCAGATATCACATGTATGAGGAGTCCGTTTCTATGCCTGTACAATTGCAGCTGCTGTCCATTTGTTGCAGGCAGAAACGGCTGACATCCAGAGGGTGTAAATGAGAGTCTGCAGCAGCAACTTCACCAGTGGAAGACCTCAGTGTTTGAGCAAAGATGGTAGAGGGGAGAGCAGGAGTCCAGGGTCAGCTTCGGCTTCCCGGGCCGACAAAGCAGCCTGTAATCAAGCATAAAGAGAAAAAACAAAACAAAACAAAACAAAAACAAACGAACAGGAAAATGATGTTGTATTGGCTGTGTTATTCAGAGGGGGAGAAACAACGGGACCAGGCCCTGTGTCAGCCTTCTCTCCCCCTTTTTTTGTTTTTTCTCTCCATATAATCCACTCATGGCCCACTAAGCTGACAGGACAACACAGGTACATGTTAAAATTCTTAAGATCATGTTTAAAGCACAAAAATGGAATTTTCTTTCATTCAGTAATCACTTGTATTAATCAATCAGAAGAAAACATGTCACAATTTGACTTTTATTAACCACTAAATTTGTCGTGTTATCACTGGTTGTGATTTTTTTTTTTTTTTTTTTTGAAGTTAAGTTGTTGTCCTGCAACCCAGAGGGTTTATTTGTTAGTAGTGGATAAACTTTATTATTTAACGGCGGGTGTATGTTAAGTTTCACTGCTTTACTTGCTGGAAAATCTTCACGTGTTCATGGGTGTAAGCTGTTTCTTCATTGCGTGTATGTGTGTTTGTAGATGGGCTAATTTAACGTTTTTTTCTCAAACGAGGCATTTCTCTAACATGTGCCTCTCTCTCACATTTCTCTGCTTGTGTGTGTTTTTATTTCACCTTTTTGTTGTGATGCTCCAGGCGCCTTCCCAACCTCCACAAGTCTGTTGGCCGCAATTTTATGTGTAAAAACTTCTCTTAACTTCTCCTTTAATTCTCTGCTAGCTGCTGTCTTTTCCACAGCTGCTGATTTTTGCTGAGTTTGGTTTCCATTACTATAATTTTGCTTCGGCCGCTGTGCTTGTGGGGGCAGTTGGTCCAGCCCCGTAGCCACCTGTATCAACACACTGAGAGATTTATTTAATATCATTTTCATCACTGTTAAATAGACTAGCAGGCAAGACGCCCACCTTTGCACTGCAGACTACATGCCAGTCTCCCAACACACTCCTCTCTGAGTTTCCGCTTTAAAATCCAACATCATTCACACCCTAGTCATTCAACACCTTATTTGTAGTATCATAATCAGCAAAATCAGCGTTTTACTTACAGGCATGTATCATTGTTTGCAAATCAAAATTATAAAACTCAAAAACACGCTAAACAGCAACAAAAGTCCTCTGTGCGCGTCACCGCTCATTTGCATGTTCACACACCGTCTAAAAATAGCTCGCAGCGCTGCAGCTGCACGTCACACACAGGGTCACACAAAGCTCAGACAAAACTCTTTTATTTTATATTACAAAGACGTCTTATATTTACAATCACTGACAGGCCTGACAGATTCAGCACCTAACAAATTTCGACAAATTTAAAATAACGGGTCTCACCGAAGAAAGTCCAACTTTTTTGTAGTCAATCAAACAGTATCTGTTACTTCTGGGAACAGTTTCTGACCTAACTTCTAAAGAGCGCCTATACAATTTCGACAAATTTAAAATAACGGGTCTCACCGAAGAAAGTCTCACTTTTTTGTAATCAATCAAACAGTATCTGTTACTTCTGGGAACAGTTTCTGACCTAACTTCTAAATCCCTAACTCAATTTAACTTTGTCCAAACAAGCACATGACACCGTTTTAAACGATGAGGAGACTCGGTAACTCCTAGCTTATTTCAGGATGCCCTGTACCCCACAGATAAGCCAAACTGAACTAACCCTGTTCGCCGACAGGTCAAGACCGCGCGTCCACGGCCAGGAGGGGGCGTAACCCCCGGGCTATGTGCTTCTTAGCAGACTTCTGGGCTGCCGTCCTATAATAATTTTCACCTAACCGATTTTGACAAATTTTACCATAACGGGTCTCACCGAAGAAAGATAACTTTTTTACGACCAATTAAACAGTCTCTGTTACTTCTGGGAACAGTTTCTGACCTAATTTGTAAAACTATTAACCAGTCTCTGTTACTTCTGGGAACAGTTTCTGTCCTAATTTCCCTACCAAACTACCTGAGCCTTCAGCTCAATATCCAGGGACTCAAACCCAACATTATTACGTTCATATTTACTTCAACTTCATTAAATACTCTTAAGCAACTTTAACTGCATAACACACGGTGATTCTCATCAAAATCAAAACAGACACTCTACCAGTAATTTCAGTGAGTAGACTTTAATTTAGTCATATCCAATTTGGCACATTTTGGAAATAATTCAACAGGTAGTGCCTTACCTTTAGATAAGCCGGCTTTTGTCCACTCAAATCAGACCACTGGCTCGTGCCTGTCCGTTCGACAACCTCGGACCGTCCAAACTTTTAAATTCCACCCCAATACCACAGGACGAGCCCCCAAAATGTTAAGGTTCAAAATATTGGGGATGGAGACAAGAGAAAAACCACAATAACAACACTGGTCCGGTCGGGTTGAGTCAAACGATGATTTAATGATCACACACGTGGGAGATGGACACTGATGCAGACAGCCTCAAATCTCAAAATGGTGGAGCATTGCTCAAACTTTTATAGCCTCTGGTGCCTCCACCTTATCATACAAAGCCTAAACATTCACATGCTTTCTCTCACACAGCGCCTGAGCTACGACCTTGGCTCCCTGTTTATCTGCTCCTGCTGAAATGGGGCAGAAAACTCCAGCACACTCTGTTCTCTTCTACTCAGACAAATTAGATTTCTTATAACTCAGCAGTATAATGCATCATAAAACAATATCATTCATTCACAACAAGTCAGCAGTTTAATGTAATGCAAATCAGTTTAACTAATGTAATAGTTATCAGCTTCTTCTAATTCAGGAGAATAATGCAAACTAAAACTACATAATAATTCACAATCTTTAATTAGGGGTATAACATGGCATAAAATAATATTATAATCTAACACTGGGGAGAGGGAGGTCTGGGCCTCTTTGCTTAGGCTGCTGCCCCCGCGACCCGGCCCCGGATAAAGCGGATGAAGATGGATGGATGGAATTTCTATGGTTCTGCTCTCCAGCAATAAAGCTGTGAATTTTGAGTTCATTCCTGCCTCTGTGAGTTTGCGATTGGGTCCTCATTCAGCCTGCACACAGCCGAATCATGACAGAAGAACGCGACCATGACATGGACCCAGCAGCTCACAATCCCTCCGCCGAGCTCTGGGCGGATTTAATTTATACGGTAGACCTGACGGTTATATCATTGCCAAGAGCGGGCCGCGCTGCCAGTTCCAGAATACCAGGAGTTGTTAGCCACTCGCTTACAGAGGATGGTTTCCGGACTCCCCTGGCTATTCGGCGCGCTACACCCCCTCATTCAGGACTTCCTCGTCTCCACGGTACATATCCGCCCGGAGCTGCCGCTCCAGTATGAAGGGTCGGAGGATGTTCAGCCCGGTCCGCTGGAGGATTCGCGGCCCGGCTCGTCTCCTCCCCCTTCCCGGAGAAAACGGTGTTCACGTCGCCAGCGTTCCCGTACAGCTGAGCAGGCTTCACCCGTGGGTGAGAGTGACTGTGCGTCACTCTCTCAGCCCAAGTTTTCTGATCCTGGACTTCATGACTTATGCACTACTGTGAGTAACTCTGTTTTGCCCGCCATTGTGTTGCCTGAATCGGATAACTCCGCCACTGTGTGTTTGGACTCTAGAGACACTATACAGCGAGGCACCTCAGTGTCAGATTATTCACCAGTTGCTCTCGCTAGTAATCTTTGTGTTTTTGGGCCCTCAGATTTTTGTAATGCTCGCAGTGTTTACGCTGAGTTAGCCAGTATGAATGTTTCACCTGTGGAGTTAGCCCAACCAAAGACTGTCAGCCTACACCAGACTCACCTACATACTGCTACCAGCATGGTAGACCCGCAGAATTGTTTTAATCAGCCTGTTTTGTCTTTAGACATTTCTGATATTTCTCAGCCAACTCCTCAACCAGCCATTGCTTTCTCAGCTCCTCAAAGAGTTACTGAGAATGAGACCTGTGTTGCTGAGCAAGCCAACTTAATGTCTACGCCTAGCTTTCTGCCTGAGCCAGGTGACACAGAGACTATTAGCTATTCCTCTGCTATGAACAGTTTAATCTTTAAACCAGCTCTTGTATCTGTGACTCCCAGTGTTGCTCCTTCAGTTTCTCAGGCTGTGGTTTTTTCTGTGCCACAACTTGAAAGTGCTAACTCAGACGCTACCTGTGTAACCTCACCTTCTCTCGTGCCTGCTAAGCAGGAGACTGTTTCTGCTTTTCCTCGTGGACTCCTTGAAACTGTGTATTCAATGCCTGCTAAGGTCAAGAGCCTGCTATTCAAAGACTGGCAACATTTTTTAGTTTGAGCACTGCAGAGCTGGTTGCACAGGTTAACTTTTCTGTTCCCCGGTCATGTCAGTTTAACTCTGTGCGCCATGCTTTTCGGCCAAGTTTCATGGACTCTGTGTGTACTACGGCTCGGGCTACATCCTGTACGACTGTGTGTAGTGTTGTTTCACATCCGGGTTATCCAGACGCTGCTTGTGTGAGTTCTCCAGTACCTGTGGCTGCTCCTAAACTCACTCTTTCTAAGACTGCTAATCATGACATGGACAACTTAAGCACAGCAGAGTTGCTAGAACCAGCCCACCATAAGTTGCGGTTTGCTGAAACTGTGTTTGGCACCATTAACCTTGTTTACCCAGTGACTGTTATCGCTTTTGTGCTTCGCTCTCCACCTCCAGTTCCTGTAACCAGGGCAGCGCGGGCCCAGCTTTCCCCTGCTCCCGTATCAGTTCCTCAGGAGAGGGTGGCTGAGGTCCAGCTGGTCCCTGCTTCTGTCCCCAGCCTGGCAGAGGCTCCGTTCATCCCGGCACCCGTACCTGCTCCTCAGGTGGGGTTGATGGACACCCAGCCATTGCCTGTGCCTGTTCCGGCTCCCCGGGTGAGGTCAACTGTGACCCTGCTGGCTCCTGCACCCGTCTCAGTTCCTCGGGTGGGAGCGGCAGAGGTCCAGCTAGCTCCTGCACCTACACCGGCCCCCAGGGTAAAGGCAGCCAGAGCCCAGCTCGTCCCTGCACCTGTATCTGTTCCTCGGGTGGGGATGGCTGGTGTTCGGCCAGGCCCAGCACCCATTCCTGTTCCCCGGAGGAGAGCAGCCAAGAGTCAGTCACCTGCTCAATCACCAGTTCAACTACCTGCTGTTCCACTATCACTACAACCACAACTACAACTTGCACTTCTGTCCATAGCACAGTCATTAGCTCAGTTATCAGCCCAGTTCCCTGTTTGGTCACCAGCTCAGTCTCTAGTTCAGTTAGCTCAGTCACCAGCCGAGTTAATAGCTCAGCAACCCGTTCAGACACTGCCAACCTCAGCTGGAAGTCTTTGTGAGCTTTCTCCGCCAGCTGAGGACTGCGTGGTGTTGACAAACTTTGGACAGACTGTTTGCCCTGCACAGCCCCAGCCGTTGCATCCCAAGCCGACTGCGTGCCCTGTGCAGCTACAGTTAGCGTCCCCTCAGCCAGAAGTCTCTGCATCTGTTCTCGCTGGGGGTTCAGGCGAACCTCTGCAGGCTCTCCTCGTCTCCGCTGGGGGTTCAGGGGAACCTCTCCAGCCTCTCCTCGTCTCCGCTGGGGGTTCAGGGGAACCTCTCCGACCTCTCCTCGTCTCCGCTGGGGGTTCAGGGGAACCTCTCTGGCCTCTCCTAGTCTCCGCTGGGGGTTCAGGGGAACCTCTCCGGCCTCTTCTAGTCTCCGCTGGGGGTTCAGGGGAACCTCTCCGGCCTCTCCTCGTCTCCGCTGGGGGTTCAGGGGAACCTCTCCGGCACCTCCTCGTCTCAGCTGGCGGCTCTGGTCAGCCCGGCCAGTACCTCCTCGTCTCTGCTGGTGGCTCTGGTCAGCCCGGCCAGCACCTCCTCGTCTCGGCTGGCGGCTCTGGTCAGCCCGGCCAGCACCTCCTCGTCTCCACTGGAGGGTCCGAGGGGCCCGTTCAGCCACCTGTCTCTGCTGGAGGGTCTGAGGGGCCCGTTTAGCCACCTGTCTCTGCTGGAGGGTCCGAGGGGCCCGTTCAGCCACCAGCTGCTCCACCAGTGGCCTCATCCACGTTTGAAGCAGCCGTGTCTCCGCCCACGCCGTCGCCTGGTCCGGCTTCGGCTTCATCCGAGTCTTCATCCTCGTCTGGTCCCGCCTCGGCCTCTGCCTCTGCTACGCCTGGTCCAGCCCCCGCTTCACCTGGTCCGGCTCCGTCATCGCCTTCGCCTGGTCCGGCTCCGTCGCCTGTGGCTGCCACGCCACCGTCTGGTCCTGTGCCCACCAAGCCTCAACCAGTACGCCCGACGCTCTGTAGCCGCCGCCGGGGGGGGGTGATGTCATGGTCCTGGGCCATGTTGGCCCAGTATTCTTAGCTTTTGTGTGTTTTGTATTTTGTTCCCTATTTATGCCTTGGTTCCTAGGTTATTTAGTTAAGATGTTCCTTATTTGGTTACCTCCTGTGTGCCCCTGTGTATCTGTGAGCCCTCGTCTCTCCTTGTGTTTTATTCCATGTTTTCCCCAGCCCGTTATGTCTGTGTTCTCCCCGTGCTCTCTCCTCCTGTCTGAACCTCCGTGTACTTCCTGTTTTACTTTGACAGTCTCTCGTCAGTATGCGTCATGTTGTGTTCACTCCTGCCCTGTCTCGTTATGGTTATCTGTGTCAGCTATGTTCCCCGTGTGTTCCCACTTCCCTGGTTAACCCTCTGTGTATTTATGTCTGCGTCTCCCTCAGTTCGGTGTCGCGTTCTCCCTCATCCATGGCCGTGTGTTTCTCTGTATGTTACGTTATAGTTTCCCGGTTTAATTTCTATGGTTCTGCTCTCCAGCAATAAAGCTGTGAATTTTGAGTTCATTCCTGCCTCTGTGAGTTTGCGATTGGGTCCTCATTCAGCCTGCACACAGCCGAATCATGACACTAACACTGGAATATTTCTAACATTTTCAGTTATTTTCCAGTGTTAGAAAATCAGCACTGCTCAGTGTTAGCCATTGTTAATCTTCAAAACTGACTAGGTCACTTTTAAACATATAACACTGTCAAAAGTGTTAATTTAACACTCAACAGTGTTGTATTTAACACTCAGAGGTGTGGACCCATATAGACACTCTCGTGTTAATTTAACACTGGAGATTTTGCTGTGCATGCTGTTCGCTTCAGCATGCAGGCTGCATGGTCCTGCGTGCCGGCTGTCTGCCCAGCTGCCTCTAAGCCAGGGGCGGAGCGTGGGGGTGGCTTACTGGGCTTAAGCCCGGGTTGTTTTGTCAGAAGCCCGGGGTCTTTTGGAGTGTAATTTTTTCATAGTTAGATGCCTGGCTGACAACTGTATAAAACAAAAACTACACACAATATTCGAAGCACATAGTGCACACTGTGGGAATTTACGACTGTGCGTGAATCCCCCCTGATATTGGTATGATCCGAGCTCAGGCACTAAGCGACTGAGCGAGGGGGCGGGGCAGCTGCCGCCTGTGAATGCGCTGTTGGAGAAACGGAGCCAGCCATGCTAAGGAGAGCTTAAGTTTGAGCAGGTACCAAAGCAAATCATTCGTACCGTACAAATAATGTAAATATGACGGTGCATCACGAAAGATTGATATCAAACTGATCACTTGACCCATGTTACGTTACTTGCTCTGCAAGTGAATCAACAAATGGCGAAATGAAAAGCCGAACAAATGCTTTTTTTTTTTTTAGAGAGTCTTAGCTTACGTGTGTTTATTTCATATTTTCAGTTCTTACCCTCCCTGACTAAATCGATTTCAGTTATGTACTGAAATATAAGAATGGACATTAGAGGGTTCTTTCAAAGAAAAAACTCAGGTAAATGTTATTTTATATATTATGCTTTGCATGTTGTTCAGTATATTTCAATTCAATTCAATTCAATTTTATTTATATAGCGCCAAATCACAACATACGTCGCCTCAAGGCGCTTCATAGATACAGAGAAAAACCCAACAATCATATGACCCCCTATGAGCAAGCACTTTGGCAACAGTGGGAAGGAAAAACTCCCTTTTAACAGGAAGAAACCTCCGGCAGAACCAGGCTCAGGGAGGGGCGGGGCCATCTGCTGTGATTGGTTGGGGTGAGAGAAGGAAGACAGGATAAAGACATGCTGTGAAAGAGAGACAGAGATTAATAACAGGTATGATTCAATGCAGAGAGGTCTGTTAACACATAGTGAGTGAGAAAGGTGACTGGAAAGGAAAAACTCAATGCATCATGGGAATCCCCCGGCAGCCTATGTCTATTGCAGCATAACTAAGGGAGGATTCAGGGTCACCTGGTCCAGCCCTAACTATATGCTTTAGCAAAAAGGAAAGTTTTAAGCCTAATCTTAAAAGTAGAGATAGTGTCTGTCTCCCGAATCCAAACTGGAAGCTGGTTCCACAGAAGAGGGGCCTGAAAACTGAAGGCTCTGCCTCCCATTCTACTTTTAAATACTCTAGGAACAACAAGTAGGCCTGCAGAGCGAGAGCGAAGTGCTCTAATAGGGTGATATGGTACTACAAGGTCATTAAGATAAGATGGGGCCTGATTATTTAAGACCTTGTATGTGAGGAGCAGGATTTTGAATTCAATTCTGGATTTAACAGGAAGCCAATGAAGGGAAGCCAAAACAGGAGAAATCTGCTCTCTCTTTCTAGTCCCTGTCAGGACTCTTGCTGCAGCATTTTGGATTAGCTGAAGGCTTTTCAGGGAGTTTTTTGGACTTCCTGATAATAATGAATTACAGTCGTCCAGCCTGGAAGTAATAAATGCATGAACTAGTTTTTCAGCGTCACTCTGAGACAGGATATTTCTAACTTTAGAGATGTTGCGCAAATGGAAGAACGCTGTCTTACATATTTGTTTAATATGTGCGTTGAAGGACATGTCCTGGTCAAAAATGACTCCAAGGTTCCTCACCGCGTTACTGGAGGCCAAGGTAATGCCATCCAGAGTAAGAATCTGCTTAGATACCATATTTCTAGGCTTTTCAGGGCCGAGTACAATAACCTCAGTTTTATCTGAATTAAGAAGCAGAAAGTTAGCGGCCATCCAGGTCTTTATGTCTTTAAGACATTCCTGCAGTTTAACTCATTGGTGTGTGTTATCTGGCTTCATGGACAGATAGAGCTGGGTGTCATCTGCATAGCAGTGTAAATGTATGCTATGTCTTCTAATGATAGGCCTACTGCCTAAGGGAAGCATGTATAATGTAAACAGAATTGGTCCTAGCACTGAACCCTGTGGAACTCCATAATTAACTTCAGTGTGTGAAGAGGACTCTCCATTTACATGCACAAACTGGAGTCTATTAGATAGATATGATACAAACCACTGCAGTGCAGTACCTGTAATACCTACAGCATGTTCTAATCGCTCTAATAGGATATTATGGTCGACAGTATCGAATGCTGCACTGAGGTCTAGCAGGGCAAGCACAGAGATGAGTCCACTGTCAGAGGCCATAAGAAGATCATTTGTAACCTTCACTAAAGCTGTTTCTGTGCTGTGATGAGCTCTGAAACCTGACTGAAACTCTTCAAATAAACCTCTGCAGATGATCTGTTAGCTGTTTGACAACTACTCTTTCAAGGATGTTTGATATAAAGGAAGGTTGGAGATTGGCCTATAATTAGCTAAGACTGCTGGGTCTAGAGATGCTTTTTGAGTAAAGGTTTAACTACAGCTAGCTTGAAGGCCTGTGGTACATAGCCGATCATTAGAGATAGGTTGATCATATTTAAGATCGAAGAATTAATTAATGGCAGGACTTCTTTGAGCAGTTTTGTAGGAATGGGGTCTAAAAGACACGTTGATGGTTTGGAGGAAGTAATTATTGAAGTTAACTCAGAAAGATCAATTGGAGAAAAAGAGTCTAACTTAACATCAATGGTACTAAGAGTAGCTGTAGATAATATTACATCTGTGGGACGATTACTGGTAATTTTTTCTCTAATGATAAGAATTTTATTTGTGAAGAAGTTCATGAAGTCATTACTAGTTAACGTTAAAGGGATGGTTGGCTCAACAGAGCTCTGACTGTTTGTCAGCCTGGCTACAGTGCTGAAGAGAAACCTGGGGTTGTTCTTATTTTCTTCAATCAGTGATGAATAGTAAGATGTTCTGGCTTTGCGGAGCGCTTTCTTATAAAGCAGCAAACTATTTCTCCAGGCTAAATAATGATCCTCTAAATTTGTGACACGCCATTTCCTCTCCAGATTACGAGTCATCTGCTTTAGGCTACGTGTTTGAGAATTATACCACGGAGTCAGGTACTTCTGATTAGAGACCTTAGTTTTCACAGGAGCTACAGTATCCGGAGTCGTACGTAGTGAGGAGGTGAAATTATTAACAAGATAATCGACCTCTGTTGGGGTAGCGTTCAGATAGCTGCTCTGCTCTGTGTTGGTACAGGGCATTGAAGATGATAACAGTGGGTGGATTATATTCTTAAACTTAGTTACAGCGCTTTCAGAAAGACATCTACTTTGATAAAGTCTACTCTCCACCGCTGTGTAATCAATTATTGTAAATGTAAATGTTATCAGGAAATGATCAGACAGGAGAGGGTTTTCAGGAAACACTGTTAAATGTTCAGTTTCTATGCCATATGTTAAAACAAGATCTAGAGTGTGATTAAAGTGGTGGGTGGGTTCTTTTACATTTTGAGAGAAACCAATTGAGTCTAATAACAGATTAAATGCCATGTTGAGGCTGTCATTTTTAGCATCTACATGGATGTTAAAATCACCCACAATAATTATTTTATCTGAGCTCAGAACTAAATTAGATATAAAGTCTGAGAAATCAGACAGAAACTCTGTGTAAGGCCCAGGTGGACCATAGATGATAACAAGTAAGACTGGTTTCTGAGTTTCACAGCTGGGGTGGACGAGGCTAAGCATCAGGCTTTCAAATGAATTAAAAGTCTGTCTTGGTCTTTCATTAATTAATAGGCCGGTGTGAAAAATTGCTGCCACACCTCCCCCTCGGCCTGTGCTTTGAGATTTCTGGTAGTTAGAATGACTCGGGGGTGTTGATTCATTTAAACTAACATAATCATCCTGCTGCAACCAGGTTTCTGTAAGGCAGAGCAAATCAATTTGTTGATCAATTATTAAGTCATGTACTAACAGAGACTTGGAGGAGAGAGACCTAATATTTAATAATCCACATTTCACTGTTTTACTCTTTGGTTCAGATGTGGATACTGTATTGTTCTTTCTTTGTGATTGTTTATGTTTAAGTTGTTTGTTGCTGGTTTTTAGTTTGTTTTTTGTCTGTTTGGGAGCTGACACAGTCTCTATGGAGATCGGTTTTTGGGGGGGGGGTAGCAGGAGGAGAGAAGCTGCAGAGAGGCGTGTAAGACTGCAACTCTGCTTCCTGGTCCCAACTCTGGATAGTCATATTTTGGGGGGTTTAATAAATTTGTCCATATTTCTAGAAATGAGAGCTGCTCCATCCAAAGTGGGATGGATGCCGTCTCTCCTAACAAGACCAGGTTTCCTCCAGAAGGTTTGCCAATTATCTATGAAGCCCACATCGTTTCTGGGACACCACTCAGACAGCCAGCAATTTAAGGAGAACATGCGGCTAAACATGTCACTCCTGGTCTGATTGGGGAGGGGACCAGAGAAAACTACAGAGTCCGACATTGTTTTGGCAAAGTTGCACACCGATTCAATATTGATTTTAGTGACCTCCGATTGGCGTAACCGGGTGTCATTACTGCCGACGTGAATTATGATCTTACTGAATTTACGTTTACCCTTAGCCAGCAGTTTTAAATTTCCTTCAATGTCGCCTGCTCTGGCCCCTGGAAGACAATTGACTATGGTTGCCGGTGTCTCTAGCTTCACATGTCTGAGAACAGAATCACCAATTACCAGAGTTTGACCCCCGGCAGGTGTGTCGCCGAGTGGGGAAAAACGGTTAGACACATGAACGGGTTGGTGGTGTACCTGGGGCTTCTGTTTAGGACTATGCTTCCTCCTCACCGTGACCCAGCCACCCTCTTTCCCCAGCTGCTTGGGGTCTGCCGGGGAACAGCTAGCGGGACCTATGCTATCTTGGGTGAATAAGGGTGCGAAGCCGAGTCTCCAATTCAGTAATCCTGGCCTCCAGAGCTGCAAATATGCTACATTTGTTACAGATATCATTACTGCTAAAGGAGGCCGAGGAGTAACTAAACATCTGACACAATGAGCAAGAAAGTGCAGGAGGGACAGGTGAAGTAGCCATGGTGCTAACGAGTCGGCTACGAGCTAAGCTAAGCTAGCGAAACAGTACAGAGACAGTGAGTGAATACTTTGGCTATAAATTAGGTAGTGAGTACACAGAAAGTGTGCTTCGGATGAAGCACGTGAAGATTATACTATGAAAGAAGAATGTATTTAAAAGTTGTTAATTAAATTGCAAATAAGCAAATAAGCTACTCAGAAACACCACTGTGTTTGAGCAGGAACAGGAAGTGATACTCTACCGCAGAGCGAGCGAACACCAAGTGACAGCGCCACCAATTTTATTTTATAAATAAAATTGAATTGAATTGAATTGAAATATACTGAACAACATGCAAAACGAGGGATTTCAGTACACAGCAGTATATTCACATTTGTAACCAGATATTTACATACACTTTAGGGAGAAAACATAAAACATTTTTAATATACAACATCAATTTAGAGTAAACTTTTGTTTTAGATAAATATTGAAATATCTTTTGAATTAGTTAAATGTCAGAATAAAGATAGAGAGAGCTTTCTGTTTTTTATCACTTTGATCAAATTTAGGAGTACATATACACTAAGTTTGTTAATTAATAAGAAACTCCAGACGATTCCATTCTGAGCTGAAGAAGCTTCTGATAGGTTAGTAGAGTCCATGTGAGTAAATTGGTGGCACAGCTGTGGATGCATATAAGGCAAAACACAGAGCCTGTTTCTGTGACATGGGAAAATCAAGAGATGTCAACCAAAACACCAGGAAAAGAATTGTGGAGCTCCATAAGTGTGGCTCAATTTGAATACAATTTGGTGCCATTTGCAATTAAGAAATACAGATAGTTTCTCTCTTTACTCTGAAAGTTAACAAATATGTTTTTTATATTTATCAATCTAAAAAAATAAACATTTAGTCTGATTTGATGTTACAATTAAAAAAGTGTTTTGATCTGAAGAGTTTGTAAATATCTGTATATTTGATGATTGTCAGCACAAAGAAGGAGAGGAACAGAGAGGGATGGAGAATGAGGACAGAACAGAGATGAACAAGAGCAGGTGAGACACACATGTTAGTCAAATGGTCGTTTACCAAAAGTATCACCGTATCATAGGTACTCATGTATCTTGTACCTAGTGTTTCTTTTTAGGTTTGCTATTTTTCAAATTCTATATTTATTAAGTTCTGCAGGCTTGTTTGCACAACAAGGCTAAATAATTATATAAACTTTTCTCAATCTAAATAGAGTTCTTTGGTAGAATTAAAAAATAAGTGTAGTGCAGGTCTATGATGATTTTCAGTGCTACTATCATCTAGTTCTGATTCTGGTTCTGTCTTGGTTAAGTCCTCAGTAGTCCTGATTTTGAACTGTTGCAGTCCTGTTTTAATTCTGGATCAGTTCTGGGTCTGGTTGAATTGGGGTTTAGTCCTCATGTCTTGATGCAGCCCCGACTTTATTCTGCCTTGCTGCTTAATTAAAAAACTAGTATAAGGTGTCCTGCACATGTGATATATATTTTTCCCTATATGAAGTCATTCTTTTTTGAACAAAACTCAAAACAGAGCCTATTAATCTTTCAGTCATTTCTAAACCCGCCCCCCCCCAAAAAAATCCCACATGCATACTACCCTTCAGGGCTAAGCCCCGGGTGTTTCAAATGTCTGGCTCCGCCTGTGCTCTGAGCGCCGGCTCACTTCCACTCCTGCTGCGCCTCCGCTGCTTGCCATATGGGTGGCCATCAGGCCAGCTCCCGGGCTTCCGCTGGAGGCGTGGGCGACCGCCAGAGTGGACACTTCCCCGTCGCTGGGCCGGGGCATGGGGCGCCGATGGTCCGGGCCGATTCCCTCGCCTGCTCGCGGGGTGGGGTGAAGCGGGCGATGGGGGTATGTGGCAGGGCATGTTCTGCGATGCTGCTGCAGGTTTGGTGGTGGTGATGTGTACGGCTGCCAGCGGGAGAGCTGCAGCCGTTGAATGTACTGTTACAGCAACCGTGTGATTATTGTAAGAATAAATGATGCGGCGAAGCATGAAAATGCCATCGGGTCTGCCGTGGTGGCGATCTTTTTTTTTTTTTTGTTAATCTTAAGTGCACGCAAACCAGTAAACAAATTAAAACAAATACTGTTGATAAACTATAATACAAAAATTACAATTAAAATTCTCAACAACAAAAACAATTGGTAAAAATATAATTAATATGTAAAAAACTTAATACCGTATTTCCCGGACTACAAAGCACACCTGAATATTAGCCGCACAAGCTAAAATACGGGGAAAAACCTGTTTTGTACATACATTAGCCGCACCTGACTAAAAGCCGCAGGTCTTTCAATGTTGACTTATCATATGTAAGAGAATACAGGGAGTGCAGAATTATTAGGCAAGTTGTATTTTTGAGGAATAATTTTAATATTGAACAACAACCATGTTCTCAATGAACCCAAAAAACTCATTAATATCAAAGCTGAATGTTTTTGGAAGTAGTTTTTAGTTTGTTTTTAGTTTTAGCTATTTTAGGGGGATATCTGTGTGTGCAGGTGACTATTACTGTGCATAATTATTAGGCAACTTAACAAAAAACAAATATATACCCATTTCAATTATTTATTTTTACCAGTGAAACCAATATAACATCTCCACATTCACAAATATACATTTCTGACATTCAAAAACAAAACAAAAACAAATCAGCGACCAATATAGCCACCTTTCTTTGCAAGGACACTCAAAAGCCTGCCATCCATGGATTCTGTCAGTGTTTTGATCTGTTCACCATCAATATTGCGCGCAGCAGCAACCACAGCCTCCCAGACACTGTTCAGAGAGGTGTACTGTTTTCCCTCCTTGTAAATCTCACATTTGATGATGGACCACAGGTTCTCAATGGGGTTCAGATCAGGTGAACAAGGAGGCCATGTCATTAGTTTTCCTTCTTTTATACCCTTTCTTGCAGCCACGCTGTGGAGTACTTGGGCGCGTGTGATGGAGCATTGTCCTGCATGAAAATCATGTTTTTCTTGAAGGATGCAGACTTCTTCCTGTACCACTGCTTGAAGAAGGTGTCTTCCAGAAACTGGCAGTAGGACTGGGAGTTGAGCTTGACTCCATCCTCAACCCGAAAAGGCCCCACAAGCTCATCTTTGATGATACCAGCCCAAACCAGTACTCCACCTCCACCTTGCTGGTGTCTGAGTCGGACTGGAGCTCTCTGCTAGGGCTGCTCGATTATGGCAAAAATGATAATCACGATTATTTTCACTGAAATTGAGATCACGATTATTTGACGATATTTATTTAACTCTTTAAGACCTACTATAGAACCAAGTCCACCAGAGCTTATATTATTTTTTTACATGCTGTAGTGCCATTTGTGGGAGCATTTCAAGTTGCTATACATCAATACAACTGTTATAGCCCATATTTTAAAAATATGTATGCATTAAGTCCATAGTAATTACATAAATTGCAAAAAAGTGCAATAAACTACAAAAAAAATTGAAAATTGCTTTTGTTTTGTTTACATATATTTCTACTTGGAGAAATTTAAGAGGTTTATCCCTCAAAACTTTAAATACAATAAAGTTGCAAAAAATAGTTTCCCACCACAGGAAATTTATTTTGAGTGTCTTCATAGTTTTATTTTGGAGATACAGCAATTTTTATATACTGCAGGAAAAACAAAAAACAATCCTATGATGCAAATTTGCAAAGAAAACAGCATGTGCATCATTTCACTGTGGGAAGTGTTACGAACAGCTGATGGATCAGCAAAGCGTGTTTCTGGAATATTATGTTTTTGTTCCTGCAAGCGCTTTTTATGCAATTTTTGCAAAGCTATATGTGGAACGAAACCGTGACCGAGGACAAGCTGATGGCATAAGATGTAAGTACAACTCCTCCGGTTTCATATGCAAAACAAATTATTGCGCTAGCTTACATGGTTCAGGTTCTACAGGGATTTAAAAATAGTTACGCAAAACGGAGCGTGCTGCTCTGACCGGCTTTAAAGGGTTAACAATGACTTTAAAAAAATAATATAAAATAGTGTGCAACACCACTGAAGTTTTTTTTCTTTTAAACTCTCTTTTCAACCAACGGCAGTCACTCTCCAAATAACTTCTGCTTAGCTTTCCGAGCTTCCCTCGGGTCCTCTTAATCAGCGGTCTCCAACCTTTTTTGCGCCACGGACCGGTTTATGCCCGACAATATTTTCACGGACCGGCCTTTAAGGTGTCGCGGATAAATGAGGGAGGGGCTAATAATCGGCTCAGTCATTTTTAATGATCGTTGAAAGCCCAGATCGTAATCGTGATTAAAATTCGATTAATTGAGCAGCCCTACTCTCTGCCCTTTACCAATCCAGCCACGGGCCCATCCATCTGGCCCATCAAGACTCACTCTCATTTCATCAGTCCATAAAACCTTAGAAAAACCAGTCTTGAGATATTTCTTGGCCCAGTCTTGACGTCTCAGCTTGTGTGTCTTGTTCAGTGGTGGTCGTCTTTCAGCCTTTCTTACCTTGGCCATGTCTCTGAGTATTGCACACCTTGTGCTTTTGGGCACTCCAGTGATGTTGCAGCTCTGAAATATGGCCAAACTGGTGGCAAGTGGCATCTTGGCAGCTGCAGTGTCAGCTGCAGTGTCAGAGTCAAACACCCTCAGAAGGGCCGTGGCGGTGTCCTCCTCTCCATCATGCAGCAGTCCAGCCCTTCGAAATCCATTGGTGATCGTGGATGTTTTCACACTTTTCCACGCTGTCAGAATCCACCGGTGGAGTTGAGCATAACTTGCTTTTCGCAAGTTTATCGCTGCTCGTCATCCACGCCTCCCGCTGAACGCGTAGCGCTACTTTGAAGTTTGTTTTTCGCGCTACTTGTACAGCACTACGTTGCCTGGCGGACGGACATGTGACCAACATACCACTCTTGAACCCCGATACTGTGTGTCTGATCACATGCCCTTCCGCCAGGCAACGTAGTGCCGTACAACAGCGGAACAAACAAAACAAATCGTCTTACGATATCACAAAAATCATGGACAATCCATAGAAAAGCCGCAGCTGACTAAAAGCCGCAGGGTTCAAAGCTTGTGCAAAAAGTAGCGGCTTATAGCCCGACAATTACAGTAATAAGTGTCTAAGTCACGTGTCATGTCAGCGCAACACCGAAACATAAGGGGGGGGGGGTGGGGGGCAAAGTGTGCCTGTTCTCCGCTGACACAGGAGCGGCGAGTCCAGCCTGGCTGTTTCGTTTTTGCCGAAAGCACAGCATAGCAAACAAGCAGAACTCAAAGTAAAGAATCGATCTAACCAGGCTAGTATCGATCCGATACCGATCCCGTCTTGGGATCGATACTATCAATATTTGGATCGATCCGCCCACCACTAGGCAGCAATGCGACTGCTTGAAGAAAAACATGAATGGACCTCTATACGCTGTGCTGGACACACACTCCAGCTCATGGTCAATACTGCTCTCAAAGAAACCATCATCGACAGAGCACTAGGTGCTAGTAGGCAGCTATTTGAGTGCTTTAATAGAAGCAAACTGGCTAGTACAAGGCTAAAAATGAAACAGGAGCAAATGAATGTGAAGAAAAAGGCACTGATCCAAAATGTCAGAACAAGATGGAATAGTACATTCTAAATGATAGAGAGACTCCTTGAACAGCACTGGCCTCTCGCTGCCACTCTTTCAGATATCGAGCTAACTCCAAGGGGAAAACGACTTCGACCAGAGCAGTGGGCGCTGCTTGAAGAACTGAAGCAAGGGTTGGCACCTTTTGAGGTTGCTACTAGAGATGTGCGATACCACTAATTTTCTTTCCGATCCGATACCAAGTAATATTCAGGGTGGTATCGACGATACTGATCCGATACCGATACTTTGTACAAAAACTTATTTTATTTATCGTATCTCAAATTATAGGACATCAAATTTCTTGTTCTTATTACTTAATAATGTAGGGTTCATCATATAGAAATGAAAAAACAATGAAGCGCTATTTGAACAGCTTGCCTGCCTGCAGCACTAAAGGACTCCGTGAGAGACGTCTGTCTCGCCCTAGCAGCACCTGTCCCTGTCCTCCTCTTTATTTCGCCTCAACATACGCTCGTCATATTCTGTGATATGATTTACTCTGAGGTGTTTGACAAGGTTAGTGATGTTGCCACAACCATACATGCCAACCCTCCCGATTTTTCCGGGAGAATCCCGAATTTCAGTGCCCCTCCCGGAAATCTCCCGGAGCCACCATTCTCCCGAATTTCTCCCGATTTTCCCCCCGGACAACAAAATTGAAAAACCATATTGCAGAATTCATAGCGCGGCCCAGCCAATTCCAGTCTCCAACAATGACGGCAGCGACTTAGTTTTAATATTACTCTTATTTCTCTTTCTGGGTCGCAAAAAAACTTTTAACATATTTTCAGGTGAGTATGTAGCTGAGTAAACTTCAAATATCTGAGCCGACACATCGTTTTCAAACCCCCGCGGTCTTTCACTACTCGGGTTAAACATGATATATAACTCACTTTGATAACTTAAAAGTGTTATGGTTTGGCTTTTTCAGTGTTTTATTTGTTCGTAAGTAAATCGGTTTGGCTGAGATTAAAGTTATTAGATTAGATTAAATTAAATTTTACTTTATTAATCCCTCGGGAGGGTTCCTCCGGGGTTTTTACACAGCTGAATAAACGTCAAACAGAAAATGATTAAACAGAGTTTACGTCAGCGCCCGGTTATATTTTAGATAGCAAGGAGCAGACAGCAGAGTTTCACTCCACCGAGGGAGCTCGTGACGTATTACCCGGCTTTCTTTAGACCGCGAAGGCCGGGTCCTCAGGTGGAAGCAGCCTCTGAATTTGGACACCCCCGCTGTTTCTGGGCCGGCCAATAATAACAGTGACATTTAACGTATTTTATCCGATAAATAAACCCTGTAAAATGTATTTTATCCGCACATCACTAGTTGCTACTATTTACCTTATTGGACAACAGTACACAACCATTTAAGGTCTTCCACGGGTGGTCAACGGGCTGACACGGGCTGTACGCCAAAGCCAATTTGAGATGAGCTCAGGAAAATCTTTCATTGCCAGTGCAGAAAAAGGGATAATAAAGAGATGGGGGAGCATTTGCACTTGAGGAAGAATCATCTAAGGAGGACCAAGATGTCCAAGTTGTGAGAAGTGAAGTCTGTACTTTAACCTACTAAGACCCGAACTCTTTCATGGCATGCATTTTTAATTTGTCTTTGCTATTTGGGCTGAGTGGGACCTGATGAATGTAAAAACAAAGAATTACCTGATTTTTTATTTATTTCCTTTTTGAGAAAAGTGAGATCGACATATGAGGACATTCGTTTTAAATTTTGATAGAAAAGTATAATGTCCTCGTAAGCAGATATCAAGCTGTTGTAGAGCAAAATTTAGTATGTTGGTCTAGACAATCTAAATTGTGATGTCCACATATGTGGACGCCAGGTCCTAGGAGGTTAAAGAGGCCACAGTCTCTAAAAAGGATGATCCTCTTAAATCAGACCTGAGCATACTACGGCCCGCAGGCCACATGTGTCACGGTCCTGGGTCAGTGACCCAGTGTTTTGAGTTTCTTGTGCCTCTGAGTTTTCTGTATTATGTTCTTAGTTCTCTTTGTTGTCCCAGCTTGTTCTTTAGTGTAGTGTCTTAGCTTGGTTTTCTTGTATTCTGTTTAGTTCTGAGTATTTGGTAGCTGCCCTCTGTGTTTCTTAGTTGCTCTGTCTCCTCTAGTCTAGTTTGCATCTGTGCTAATTCCTGTTTTACTTTGAAGGTCTGTGTCTCATGTGAGTGTATCCTACTTTGCTCCCTTGTCTCGTCAGTTCTGATTTCTCCCAGCTGTGCTCTCCTTCTGTGTCTCATTCCCCTCATTACTTCCCATTGTATTTAAACCCTGTGTTTCTCTGAGTCAGTGCCGCGTCGTCCCTCATGCTGTGTGGATCTCCCTGTGAGTTTTAGTTCATTGTTTCCTAGCTTAGCTTACTTTGTATGCTCGTTTTTCTGTGACCAGCAAATAAAGCTGTGATTTTGAGTTCATCCCCTGAGTCTGAGTCCTGCACTTTGAGTCCTCATCTGCTGCCTGCCACACAGCGTTTCATGACAACATCCAGCCCTTTGTGCGTCCCTTTCCGGCCTGCGTGAGTCCAATAATAAATTACAACTAGATAGATTATTGAAATATCTGTAGTGCAGGTGCGAGCTTTGAGTAAAGGTGAACAGCAATAAATAATGTTACACTCAACATGTCAGCACACGCCAAGAAAAGAAAAGTTGATAACAAATGTTTTTTTAACAAGACATGGGCTGCCAAGTACTTGTTCACAGAAGTTAAAGGTAAAGCTGTGTGCTTGATCTGTGGTACACAGGTCGCTGTTTTAAAAGACTACAATTTGAATCGCCACTACACAACCAAACATGAGGATGAATACAGAAATCAGTCTGAAAAAGAGTGCACAATGGTGTCTGATGCTTGCTAGCAAAACTGCAAACCCGACAAGGACTTTTTACCAAACTTCACACCACTAGAGAAGCAGCCGTTCGAACAAGTTATCTAATTTCTCACAAAATTGCAAGGAAAAGTAAGGCATTTTCTACAGAGAGTTTGTTGGACTTGGTTGCACTGATATGCCTGGAGAAAAAGGACGCGTTTGAGAACGTCTCACTCTCCTGACGAGGCGGGTTGAGGACATCACTGGGTGCTTGGAGCTTCAGCTGAGGAACAGAGCTGCAGACTTTGAATGTTTTTCTCTGGCTTTGGATGACAGCTGCGATGTGCGTGATGCCGCCCAGCTTCTCATCGTCTTACGTGAAATAACTGCAGACTTTCAAGTGACGGAGGAGCTGGCAGTCATGAAGTCAATGAAAGGGACAACCACCGGCAATGACTTATTCACAGAGGTAAATGCATGTTTGGACAAATTAGGACTGAAATGGGACAAACTGGCAGGTGTAACAACAGATGGTTGTCCAAAGCTGACTGGGAAAAATGTAGGACTTTAAAAGAGAATGCAGGATAAAGTGACAGAAATTAATCCTGTGCAGAAATTTTTTTTTTTTTTTTTTTCAAGTCAAAGTCAACTTTATTTGTCAATTCTGCCACATGTACAGGACATACAGAGAATAGAAATTTCGTTACTCTCAAACCCTAGATGAAATAGCAATGAACATTTAAATATAAGAGAGTGATTAAAAAATGCACATAAAATTAAATAATTAAAAAGTAAAAATTTAAATAAATACAATACAAATTAACAAGAAAGCTATACAATATACAATATACAGTATTCAGGTAAGGGTAAATGACATTGAGTGTAAACCAGGCAGAGTAGCGCAAATTGGCAAATAGTGCAAATGGAGATTTAGTAATGTACAGTAATAGATAGTATAACAACAAAGTCTTATGAGGTAGTGGCAGTCCAATGCTCCACAAAGTGACTGGTAACTGGTGCAGGCCAGTGAGTGAGTCAGAGTGTGTGTGTGTGTGTGTGTGTACATTATTATTGTACTTTATTGAGCCCCGTGGGGAAATTGCTCTCTGCATTTAACCCATTCACTCAGTGAAGCAGTGGGCAGCCATTGGGCGCCCGGGGAGCAGTGTGTAGGGACGGTACCTTGCTCAGGGGTACCTCAGGGTAGCTGTTAAGGGGAATCGAACCCCCGACCTGTGTGTGTGTGTGTGTGTGTGTGTGTGTGTGTGTGTGTGTATGTGACAGAGTTCAGTGAGACCATGGAGGAGAAGAGGGGAGAGGGGGCAGAATCGGGAGGGAGTTAAGCTTCCTGACAGCCTGATGGATGAAGCTGTCCTTCAGTCTGCTGGTCCTGGCCTGGAGACTCCGCAGTCTCCTCCCCGACGGCAGCAGCTTGAAGAAGCTTTGCATTGGGTGCGTGGGATTAGCCGCTATGCAAAGGGCTTTTTTAGTGAGACGGGTGCTGTGAATGTCCTGGAGGGAGGGGAGAGAGACACTAATGATCCTCTCTGCAGCTCTCACTATGCGTTGGAGGGTTCTATGACAGGACGCATTGCAGGCTCCAAACCACACAGTGATGCAGCTCGACAGGATGCTCTCGATGGTGCCTCTGTAGAAAGTGTACATGATGGGGGCTGGTGCTCCTGCTCTTCTTAGTTTGCGGAGAAAGAAGAGACGCTGCTGTGATTTCTTGGCCAGTGCTGTGGTGTTGTTAAATTGACATTTTTGCATTGTATTATACATCAGGAAGTGTTGTGTAAGACAGTGTTAAAAATGGACCCCGTTGTTGATGTTGTAACTAAAACAGTTAACTTCATCAGAGCAATAAATCACAGACAATTTGTTGCTCTTTTAGAGGAAAATGAGATGGAACATGGTGACATCAGCTATCACTGCCCTGTCAGGTGGCTCAGCCTAAGCAAGGTACTGAAAAGTGTCTGGGATCTGAGAGAACAGATTCAGGATGTCTGTGTGAACAAATCACGTCCCAGAGCTTTCAGATGAAGACTGGGTGGCAGACCTCTGCTGTGGATGTGACTGCACTAATGAACCAACTAAATGTCAAACTGCAGTGCAGGGGATGTACAGTGCAGTAAAGGCTTTCATGAGGAAGTTGCAGCTTTTCTCAAGCCAAGTGAAAGACAGCCTTCTGACCCACTGGCCAACACTAAAGAAGGCTGCACGATTAGCCAATCACCTCAGCCATGTGATGAAGTTCAACTGGAGGCAGCAAATCTCCGTTGGTGCAGATCACCCCATGTGTGGGGCTGTACGGCGTCAACGCGTTAGCGCGTTAGCACCGTCCTACGGTGGCCCCTAGAGACAGAGCATGAACAAGCTCCAAAACACGTACAAGCTCCAAAACACGTACAAACTCCAAAACACGTACAAACGCTAAAGCACGTACAAACTCCAAAGCAAACTCCAAAACACGTACAAACTCCAAAACACAACAGAAGTGCTCCAGGATGCTAGAGGCAGTGTTGAGCTCGATTTGCAAAATAAACGGCAAGTTTGTTGCAAACACATGCGGCGAGTCCAGACTTGCCGAGAACATGAGCATGGACTCGCGATTTGTACAATTGGAACACCAGCGTACTTGATGATGTCTCAGGTCTGGAGTTTTTACTGCCGTCCTCTCTTAATTTAACTGTGAGTAATATGTTATGAAGCTTAACTTTAATCACAGCCAAACCGGTTTACTCAGGAAATAAAACACTGAAATAAACCAAACATTAACATTTAGAAGTGATCTAAGTGACTTATATATCATGTTTAACCTAAGTAGCAAAATCTCTATTAATGAAAATAGTGTACATGTATGCCTTAATAAAAACAAGCAGGTGAGATGTTAGAACGCTTTTATTTTTATTTTAGTGGACACTCAATACAAGAGAAAGCTGCTGGGCTTTGGGGTTTGTTTAACCTGAGCAGCGAAAAGACCGCGGGGGGGGGGGTTGAAAACGATGTACCGGGAGTCCGCTGTTCTCGCCGGCTCTAGTGATCCTCGACCTCGAGGCGGCAAATCTCCGTTGGTGCAGATCACCCCATGCGTGGGGCTGTACGGCTTCAACGCGTTAGCGCGGTTAGCTCGTTAATGCGTTAGCACCGTCCTACGGTGGCCCCTAGAGACAAAGCATGAACAAGCTCCAAAACACGTACAAACTCCAAAACACGTACAAACACTAAAGCACGTACAAACTCCAAAACACGTACAAGCTCCAAAACACGTACAAACTCCAAAACACGTACAAACACTAAAGCACGTACAAACTCCAAAGCAAACTCCGAAGCACGCACAAACTCCAAAACACGTACAAACTCCAAAACACGTACAAATGCTAAAGCACGTACAAACTCCAAAACACAACAGAAGTGCTCCAGGATGCTAGAGGCAGTGTTGAGCTCGATTTGCAAAATAAACGGCAAGTTTGTTGCAAACACATGTGGCGAGTCCAGACTTGCCGAGAACACGAGCACGAACTCGCGATTTGTACAATTGGAACACCAGCGTACTTGATGATGTCTCAGGTCCGGAGTTTTTACTGCCGTCCTCTTTTAATTTAACTGTGAGTAATATGTTATGAAGCTTAACTTTAATCACAGCCAAACCGGTTTACTCAGGAAATAAAACACTGAAATAAACCAAACATTAACATTTAGAAGTGATCTAAGTGACTTATATATCATGTTTAACCTAAGTAGCAAAATCTCTATTAATGAAAATAGTGTACATGTATGCCTTAATAAAAACAAGCAGGTGAGATGTTAGAACGCTTTTATTTTTATTTTAGTTGACACTCAATACAATAGAAAGCTGCTGGGCTTTGGGGTTTGTTTAACCTGAGCAGCGAAAAGACCGCGGGGGGATTGAAAACGATGTACCGGGAGTCCGCTGTTCTCGTGATCCTCAACCTCGCTGTCTGCTATGGAGCTGGCGGGTTACAGACGTCTCCGAAAACGTTGGAGCACGTTTGGAAATATATGATATCTTGATAAATCGAGCAGATATTTGAAGTTTACACAGCTACATTCTCGCTTGAAAATAACTTAAAAGTTTATTTTGTGACCCAGAAAGAGTAATATTTAAAAGTTTTTAGCCGCGCTCGTCCGCCATTTCCGCGTTTGAGTTTTGGACGAAATGCATTCTGGGATATTTAGCTGTACCAAGCCCACACAAGTCACCACCGATGCATGCTCGATAAAACAGGCGGAGCGAGAACACAGGGAATTTTTTGCGTTCTCGGCTTGATGCATACTTTGAATTGGAACATTACTTGGTCTCCAACTGATGACGTATCACGAGTACACAAGAACGCAAGTACGCATATTGAGACAGGCCCATGGAATTGGATAACGGCGGAAAACACCTGCAAAGATAGAACAACCACGCTTTATAAGAAAGGTAATGTGCAAATTGTTGTTTGTTTGTTCGATTTGTTTTTAATTACTATGAACGCTTGGTTTATGGTGGAGTCAAATCTGACGTTAGCTAACAGTCAGTGTGCTTTGCTCAGAAAGAGGTGGTTTTAAAAAATGGAGAAAAGTATGAAAATGCAATGTTTTTGCGATTTCTGTCCTTTGCTAAACATCAACACTAGCATGCAATGTGTATATATATATATATATATATATATATATATATATATATATAAACACCCAGCACGCCCCTGCGGGCGGTTTATCCTTCAAGCTCGGGTCCTCTACCAGAGGCCTGGGAGCTTGAGGGTCCTGCGCAGTATCTTAGCTGTTCCCAGGACTGCGCTCTTCTGGACAGAGATCTCCGATGTTATTCCCGGGATCTGCTGGAGCCACTCGCCTAGCTTGGGAGTCACCGCACCTAGTGCTCCGATTACCACGGGGACCACCCTTACCTTCACCCTCCACATCCTCTCGAGCTCTTGTCTGAGCCCTTGGTATTTCTCCAGCTTCTCGTGTTCCTTCTTCCTGATATTGCTGTCATTCGGAACCGCTACATCGATCACTACGGCCGTCTTCTTCTGTTTGTCTACCACCACTATGTCCGGTTGGTTAGCCACCACCATTTTGTCCGTCTGTATCTGGAAGTCCCACAGGATCTTAGCTCGGTCATTCTCCACCACCCTTGGGGGCATCTCCCATTTTGACCTCGGGACTTCCAGGTTATACTCGGCACAGATGTTCCTGTACACTATGCCGGCCACTTGGTTATGGCGTTCCATGTATGCCTTGCCTGCTAGCATCTTGCACCCTGCTGTTATGTGCTGGATTGTCTCTGGGGCATCTTTACACAGCCTGCACCTGGGGTCTTGCCTGGTGTGATAGACCCCAGCCTCTATGGATCTTGTACTCAGAGCTTGTTCTTGTGCTGCCATGATTAGTGCCTCTGTGCTGTCTTTCAGTCCAGCTTTGTCCAGCCACTGGTAGGATTTCTGGATATCAGCCACCTCCTCTATCTGCCGGTGGTACATACCGTGCAGGGGCCTGTCCTTCCATGATGGTTCCTCGTCTCCCTCCTCTTTCTTGGGTTTCTGCTGCCTGAGGTATTCACTGAGCACTCGGTCAGTTGGGGCCGTCTTCCCAATGTATTCTTGGATGTTCCTTGTCTCATCCTGGACCGTGGTGCTGACACTCACCAGTCCCCGGCCCCCTTCCTTCCGCTTAGCGTACAGCCTCAGGGTGCTGGACTTGGGGTGAAACCCTCCATGCATGGTAAGGAGCTTTCTTGTCTTTATGTCAGTGGCTTCTATCTCCTCCTTTGGCCAGCCTATTACCCCAGCAGGGTACCTGATCACGGGCAGGGCGTACGTGTTGATGGCCCGGATCTTGTTCTTTCCATTCAACTGACTCCTCAGGACTTGCCTGACCCTCTGCAGGTACTTGGTGGTTGCAGCCTTTCTAGCGGCCTCTTCATGGTTCCCATTTGCCTGCGGGATCCCCAGGTACTTGTAACTGTCCTCTATGTCTGCAATGTTGCCTTCTGGTAGTTCAATCCCCTCAGTTCTGACTACCTTCCCTCTCTTTGATACCATCCGACTACACTTCTCCAGTCCGAACGACATTCCAATGTCATTGCTGTATAGCCTGGTAGTGTGGATCAGTGAATCGATGTCTCGTTCACTCTTGGCATACAGCTTGATGTCATCCATGTACAGGAGGTGGCTGACAACTGCTCCGTTCCGTAGTCGGTATCCGTAGCCAGTCTTGTTAATGATCTCACTGAGGGGGTTCAGGCCTATGCAGAACAGCAGTGGGGACAGAGCACCTCCTTGGTAGATCCCGCACTTGATGGTGACTTGTGCTATGGGCTTGGAGTTGGCCTCTAGTGTTGGACGCCACATCCCCATTGAGTTCCTGATGAAGGCTCTTAGGGTCCCATTGATCTTGTACAATTCTAGGCATTCCAGTATCCAGCTGTGGGGCATTGAGTCATAGGCCTTCTTGTAATCAATCCAGGCAGTGCACAGGTTGGTCAGTCTGGTCTTGCAGTCTCGGCTGATTGTTCTGTCTACCAGTAGCTGGTGTTTTGCGCCTCTGGTATTCTTGCCAATTCCTTTCTGTGTCCCGCTCATGTATTGACCCATGTGCCTGTTCATCTTAGCCGATATGATGCCTGACAGGAGCTTCCATGTAGTACTGAGGCAGGTTATTGGTCGGTAGTTGGAGGGGACCGGTCCCTTCTTGGGGTCCTTGGGGATCAGGACCGTCCGACCTTCGGTTAGCCATTCCGGGTGTCTCTCGTTAACTAGCAGCTGGTTCATTTGTGCTGCCAGACGCTCGTGGAGTGCAGTCAGCTTCTTCAGCCAGTAGGCGTGAACCATGTCGGGCCCTGGTGCTGTCCAACTCTTCATACTGGAGACCCTTTCTTGGATATCTGCCACTGTGATGGTTACTGGACCCTGTTCAGGGAGGTCGCTGTGGTCTGCCCTCAGATCCTCTAGCCACTGAGCATTGCCGTTATGGGTTGCATCCTTCTCCCATATGCTCTTCCAGTATTGCTCCGTCTCCAGCCTTGGTGGTGCTGTTCTCTTGCCACTGAGAGTACACCTTTGCTGGTTCTGTGGAGAACAGCTGGTTTATTCTCCTGCCTTCTATCTCTCTGGTGTACCTCCTCAAGCGGCTGGCCAAGGCTGTGAGTCTTTGCTTGGCAGTTTCCAAGGCCTCAGGTATAGACAGCTTGCTGTATTTCTTAGGCACCTTATTTGTCGCACCTTGCTGCAATTCCGTTAGTTGGCTAACCTCCGTGCTACTTTGATCTTGCCCTCTAGCCTCCTTCTCCATAGAGGGTACTGCCCCTTGTCGCTGTTCAACTTGTAGCCAAGCATCTCACTGATCACTGCTGCCGTATTGTAGATCAGCTTGTTAGTGTCGGTAATCGTGGTTGTAGGTATTGTCCGTAGTGCTGCATTAACATCATCTAGCAGACCTTCTGAGGGTACTTCACGTAATCTTGGTAACCGGCTACGGGGGATCCAGGTTTCAAGCTTGGCCATGATCCTATTTTTCAGGTCAGTTCCTCTCGCACTCAACGATCCTTCTCCTATCGCACTTGGGGCTATGTACCCAATCTCGGGTGGGGGTGATGATATCTCCCCCCTGACCTGGCGTCCTGACTCCTCCTTGCCGTAGCATTTGTGTTGTACCTCGTCAATCTCTAGCTGTGAGAGCAGTCCCTTCTTTCGAATGTTGGAACACTGAGCTACTAGTTGTTTCGCCGTCATTGTGGATGTTGGGTATCGAAGAATCCATAGGTCCCTCATCCTATTCATGTAGCCCCTTCCGCCGGGGTTACTTGCGTAGTAGCATTCCAACAACGCCCTGTTTTCGTCCCTTGCCCACCGATGCCTTCTTGTTCCAGTAGCCCACTTTTCGTCAGGGTGCCCTGGTTCCTCAACACCTGACGCGGACCTTGTTGATCCGGGCGACGTCCGAGCCGGCATGCCTTCATATTTATTTGTCTCGCTCATGTCTGCGGTAGGCTCGCTTAGCATAGGGGGTCTAGCCTTAGGACCCTTACTGGATACAGAGGCCCCAGGCAGGAATCGAACTTGCGATCCTCTGTTCCAAAGGCGTGTAGTCTAACCACTACGCTATCTAGCTGCTTATATATAAGCAGCTATATATATATATATATATATATATATATATAAAGAAAGTTAAGATAAAATATGTAATCTTTTATTTTTAATGTTTGCCTCTGAGTAATTGATTGAAAAACACTGTCATCGTCAAACAAGTATTTGCAAGAAAGGTTACAAAAATCTAAGTGTAATATTATTGGGAGTTGTGCATATCTGTGCACTCAGGAGTTATAATGAAAATGTGAAATACTTGTGAGAAACGTGTAGTGAATCTTAATTTTGTAAAACATATGATGGGGTCATTTTTACAGATGTACTGTCCCTTCTGTGGATGCCTCTTGGCAGACAGCCCTGCCTTTTGTAGTCTATGTTTTTAAAGGACATCACCAGCACTGTGTCAAAAAATCCTGTCCTTGGTGAAGAGGCAGCAGCTCTTCCATCTACCAGTTCCAGTATCATGACTGGCACAAGTATACAGTATACACAGGGTAAAACACATATTTGTATTAAATAAATCTTCTTAACTGTCCCTTCCCTAAAATGATAACTTTTTTTTCTGTTTATAGCCAGGAAATGCCCAATCACTATCTCTTGGGGATTGTAGTTCACCACTGATACAGGGCTAAAAATGTTTAATCTGGTCTAAATTTCTTAATTGTCAGCATTTGGTCAAGATTCCCTCAATGATATATGCCCCATTTTAAAACTAGATTTAGTTGATAACGTTTTCTGCTGAGTCACAGCACAACTGGAGCACAACTACAGATTAGAAATAATATGGAAGAGAGGGAAGACCATGTAGGAGCAATAATGTAAAAACTTATTCTAGTTAATTTCATTTCTAGATACACATTAGCATCATGACAAGGACCAGTGATGGTATAAAACTTGTCCGAGGAAAGTCACTTCCTGTTGATGTTCATTTTTACTGGTCAACTGAGCAAATCTTTTCTGCCAGTGTGAAAAAACACAAGGACTTTAACCAGGACATGGCCGATGGACCCTATGTACCGTCATAGCCTAATGCAAGGGAAGTTAGCACAATTCCTGGAACTAATAGCCCTTTCACCATCCAAAAATACAAGGATGCCATGGGGAAGCCCTATCAAAGAATAACTCTACATTTGTAACCATGATGACTTCTTAAATACTGGTAAGTGATTCTGATGATGCATTGACGATCAAAAGGCTTAAAAATTCAAACCAATAAAGCAGCTCTTTCATGAATGTTACTTTTATGAGATATTTTTTTTAAGTTTAAACTGTCAGGTGATATTTCTGCTATAGAACAGAAGATGTTTTTGTCTTTTAGCAATTGAATCTCCTGCACATTCTTCTTAGAATGGTTACAATTGTTTTTATTTGACCCGTCCCCTGGGGGATGAATGTGCTGCCAACAGCGGCTATTAGGAAGCTACCCAGCATGACCTAAATAATACTAACAGAGTACAATTATCACCTTTACAGTTTCAGTTTAAAAAGGATAAATTGTACTGTAATAGTAAGTCACCACAGAGCTGCTGTATTGTATTATATTAGATTGTACAGGTATGGGTGTTTGTGCTATTAATCTTGGAAAAAAGTAAACACCTAATTCTTTTAAACATTTTGAGATCCAAGTACTTTTCTGATATTCTGCTTTGTATTTGAAATGTTTGGAAAATGTGGATTTATTTTTAGCTAAATTCCATTTAATTCTAGATACCAAAACAGCAGTCTCCCTCCAAGACATACTGATGTATGCCACAAGCCTAAACAGCAATCCACCAGCTGGGATGGAAAAATTGCTGTTTGGTGATGCATCTCGTTTCCCACTTGGAAAAACATGTGCAAACACCGTTGTGATACCAACGGCTCAGTCATTTGAGCAGTTCCAGGCTGATATGGACTTTGGAATATTAAACTCTCCTGGTGTTGGTCTGTATTGATTCACTTACAGTTTGACCCTCACATTGTAATATAGTCTTCATTTCAACTGTGTTTTTGTTCTTATAGTAAAGGGTTGGTTTAAAGAAATTGGCTAGATATCTGTTGGGCCAAGGCCTTTGTTTTAGTTACTATGCTAAAGTAAACGTCAGTGATTTTAAATAATTACAAAAGCTTTACTTTTAGTATCCTTAGCTTTGGAAAGACTACTACTACTACTACTATTCAGGATTTAGAGTAGATATATTCATAGCTATTGCACATTTTACACAGTTTGTATGTCAGTGCAAAGTGTACTTTGCCTGCTTTTTAAGGTTAACAATAAATCTGACCTGTTTACAGTGTTTTACTCCTTTTTTTATAGAAACTGAACTGGCTCACCTCTTGATGTCCAACTGCAAGGCCACAGTCGCGTCAACCAAACCTAAAAGTTTGTACAAGGAAAGTTTTTACCATTAAAATACTAGGAAAACGCTACAACATCCTTGTCTCTGTAGGGGAACAAAAACTATGCTTAAAGTGAACATGTGCTTTTTCTTAAGACCATTGGCCGTATTACGGCATTGAATAGAACAGAAGGTGGTCAGAGTTCCTGTAACTAGCTTCCTATCGTGTGCCATCTTGAACAATTGAATTGCTGAAAACATTGGCCCATTTTTGTCATGCATTTAAGGAGATAATATCAAAAAGCTTTTCATAAATTGTAGCACTGGAATCTTCATGTGAAAAAAAAGGTAGACCTATTTAGTCCAAATTTTTGGTGGCGCAAACACTGGTGTCAGCCTTTGTATGACCATACAGTAGCGGCAGACCATATGATCAAGTGCATAGATTAAAAGATGATATAAAGTGTCATTTTTGTGTAAACTACTTAAATTACAGAATTTAAATTTTTCACATTTTGAATTGACAAGAGTGATGCAAACCTATGAGGCAGGCAATACATCATTTTCGGTTTACCAGACGGACAGTAGTGATGGGATTTCCGGCTCTTTTTAGAGAACCGGCTCTTTCGGCTCGGCTCACTAAAAACCCATATGGAAAAGATATATAAATCTTGTAAGGTTTTTATCTGTCTTGTGTGAAACTTGTATGAAAAATATACAAGAGTGAAAATACATATAAGATCCCTTGAAAAATTATATAAATGAAACTTGCATGTTTTGGATACTTCTTAAAAAAATATATGACATTAACCCGACATATATTATCCTAAGAAGAAAAATGTAATATCATACTTATATGAGTTAGACAATCATGAGTGAAACTAAACTATTGTAAGTTTTTCATAGAGAACAAAAGATTTACTTGTGTTATCACAAACAGGAAACAACTAACAATTAACATTGAATGACAATAAGATGTGGGGGAAAGCCACAAATTTACGAGAAGTTTGCTTTGAACATGTGATTAAATAAAACCCTACATTAGAATTTCCCTCTGGGATTGATAAAAATGCTTTTCATTCATTTGTGTAAAGTTTATTTATTTCTTTGTTTAGCATTTTTGCAAAACTAGGCATCCTATTCCTGACTTTCAAATAATGTTTTTTCCCGTTATTGCATTGACATTTAAAGAACAAATTTTTCCAATAAGTTTGACAAATGATTAAATCAACACAGTAAATATTCAAAATCCATCTCAAATGTATTCTATATAGATGGAAAAGATATTATACAATATTCATATTGTAGAAATATTTTCAACTTTGCACAGATTCAGCAGATTACACAAAGATGTAGATAAAATATATTTTATATATAATTTTTATATATAATACATTTTTGTCTTTTTACATGACCCAGATTCATTATGACAGTGCTTTAAGGACCATTTAAACACCACACCACTAGCTTAATGGAATTACATTGAAATGCAAAAATGTTGTGAACATGCATTGCAAAATGTTTTGACAGAAATATATTCCACTCAGGTCAGAAACCCATATTTCAATAAAGACGCTGTTCAGAAATGACAGCGTGAATGCGCCACCTTTATGAACCGCTATGGCTTTAGACCTTGTTAGCTGCACATTTCACTCTTAATTAGAATGACATTTGACACAATTGAAAGCCTTTGAATCTCTCCCATAATCAACCCCATAATCAGTAGATCCACCTTCACATTTAGATTGAATCATTTACAATAAGATTTAAGATTAAATCATTTGCAATAGTACTGTATGTATTCAGTAGCTGACATACAATTGAGGTAGAGTCTGGACACTGTATGTACATACATGGCCTAACTATCTGAGTAGCATTTATGGCTTTGTAGAAGCCTGTGGGAAAGTGAACAGTTGACATATAGCTCAGCTGAGTTCTGATAAGAGAACCTCTGGCTAACTTTTGCACTGTGCAATTACCATATTTTCCTATACCATATAAACAATGACTATCCATTTCAACAAAGTGTGAGACAGCAAAAATACTTCCATTTTTTAAAAGCACCACATAATTGTTTCTTTGTTTTGTTTTGCTGTACGTGTAACCGTGAACAAACATTCACAGAAATTCTCTTGTAGGAACTCACCACAGAGTTTGTGGGAACCTCTCTAACTGGGTGGAGAGCAGCTTGATCTCTCAGAGATATTTGTCTTACATTTGGTGAACCAAGGGCAGTCACCTGAGTAAACTTTTCATGCGTCTTGACATGCTGGGTTCCTTGTCTCATTTCATTGCAGAACTGTTTAACTTCTGCAGCTGCATTTGTTAAGAACTGCTTAGCTAAATGAGGAAAGGCACGGGGGACTGCCACTCGTTTGCATATTTGTTGTGGTACAGCTTGACTACTTTTTATTTGTTTCAAGAGGTACCCATTGAAACTTTCAAACATAAAGGCTGAGTGAGCCCATAAAGGACCCCATTGCACAACACTTTTACTCAAATGCAACAATGAATGAACATTGAATGTCATGTGCTGTTTTCCATACAGAGATTGTACACCTCCAACAAAGTACACTAATGCGTCGTGTGCGTGGCTTATCAGTTCAGTATTTAATTCGGACCCCAAGAGAATGCTTATCCCTTCTACCAGTAATGCCCAATGACAGTGATACTTCTGTGGAAGTATGCCTTTCAGAACTGGCAAGCTATAGTACAAAAGCCAATGCTGCCACTCGTGAGCTTTCCAGAATTTGCGTTCAATTAAAGATCTTGGAACTCGAGCGACGATACCTGGAGGTTTAATAGACAAGAGGTGTTTGTCTATGCTTGCTGTTTGTACACCAATGTACCATGGCTCAGAAGTGTTTTTAGAATCCATCCATAAAGATGCCATGTATCTGCACACACCAAGCAGTACACAGTGCATGTAGTCATTCCATTGATAAAATCAAACAATGGCAAATCTGCAAGAGGAGATGAGCCCTTTATCCCCAAAATAGTCTTCCCTTGTCTTTCAGCTATTTGTCCTATTTCTACTGTGGTTTTATGATTTCTGTCACTTGGCTTTTCATCAGGACATGCGTAAATCCTTGTGTTTCCATTCCCTTTCCTTGTTTGCATCCCAGGATGAAGGCAAACTCCACAGCCACATTCACCATTAAATTGTTTGAAATTCTGTAACCATGGTCTTGCTACAACATCGCACACACAGCACAATGTGTGTACTTTCATGTGTCTCCGTGCCTGATTGTTAGCATCTTGCCACTCAAAACCAACTTGAGAAAGATTTGCACACTCCTCGACAAATGGTTTAAAGAAGGAGGACATGTCTGGCTTTTTGGATCCAAACCATAAAGCACATAGAAGTACATGTTTGTCTCTACTCTCTGGTGGTATCTCATTAATGCAACACAATATTGGCCAAATACTAAATTTGGAAGACTGAAAAACTGGTACACCATCACAATTAAAAGTGAGGGACAGAAAATCATCTTTACTGGTAGACTTTAAGGTCTGATACAAGCTGCCATCACATATGTCCTTTATTACACGGCTACCACTGGGATCACCTCTGAAACATAGATCATGCACATTGTGGTTCTCAAGAATGTCTTTTAGCTGATCTTTTAATGGTATACTAATAAAAAAGTTACCTTCCTCTAAACTGGCTTTCACTGTTGTGAATGAAGAACATGACACACAATTAAGTGTTTCCTCCAAAGATTGTGAAGACCCAATGTACTTAGTACAAACTCTACAGTAATGATGTCGTTTAAACTAGTTTGTAATATCAGCGAAGGGTTTCTCCAGAAAATACCTGCTTGATGGAACTACAGTAGTCCCAGCAGAATGTAACTTGAGCAGTTTCAGCAAGTCCTCCATTAATACACCTGTAGTGTTGTGTCTCAAAGCAAGGGACAGGATTGAGATGATGCTTTGATTTTCTGTTAGTCCACTGGAGCAGTTCACATCAACTCCTGCTTCAGGGACGTTCTCCTGAATGGTTGAAAAAGAACTGTGTTATATTTGAGCAGGTTTCACTTGTTTTCATATGTAGCCTTGTTTGGTTTTTTTTGCAAAACTGCATTTACAACATAAACAGCAGTCTTGGTTCTGGTATCTGCTCATCTCTTTGGGCAGCATCTTCACTTTCCTGTGAGGAATAGAACCCAAGTATTGAATATATAAATGAATTAAATATCGGAATGATATATTCCAAAACAAGTAGCGAGTCTGTCACTGACATATTTAAACAGCTTAATGGTGAGCTGTACTTTTCACTTTTACAATGTGATGGAGTTTTTATTATATTTATCATCTCACAATTACTTAAGTAGCGTTTCAGATTACTTTCAATGCAGAAACATTATGAATATAGTCTAGATTCTCAAATACTTTGCATTTTCTTATCATAACTGTAACACTTCCAGCTCTTCAAAAATCACAGACGCTCAGAAAGATTGGCTTTTCACGATTTATTCCTGCAGAAGACATAAAACACACTCAACAGGTGTCTTCTGATGGTACAGCAATTGTAGCTCCCTCACAGTGCAAATGCGCGCTGTCTTAACAGACTTACAATTAACCTTTTAATAAAGAGAAGGTGGAAAATAATAATTTCTCTCATTTTACACTCTGTCATACTGAGCTTGTATACAAAAGAAATCTTATGACTAATAAAATACATTTCACAATCGTATAAAACAGAATAACAGGATAACATAAGTATCACCAACTAAACATTTCCCTCTAGTGGTCAAATTAACAATAGCGCATTACATCTTCACTTGCTTGTGCTTTACAGACAAAATGGCTGTTAACAAGCTCACGTACCTGCAGAAGACATAAAACACACTCAACAGGTGTCTTCTGATGGTACAGCAATTGTAGCTCCTACAATGTAAAACAACATCACAAAAAGCACAGAAAAACGGTACATCCAAACACATTTCCTGCTATGCGCAGCAACCACTAGGGGGCTGACAAAGACTAACTGCCAAAGAGCATAAATACGGCAGAAACACTATTTAACAGCAACCCGCCTTTGTTTCAGTTACACAGAAACTTTCTAACATCAATATGAACCTATATACATCGACATGTACAACTTATGTAACAACATTTACACCAGAAACCATAAAAATGCCAGAGCCTTTCATTACAGGACTTACCCTCACAGTGCAAACGCGCGCTGTGAGGAGCGGAAGCCTTAGCAGCTTCTAAACGTTAGAGTGAGATCCGGTTTCTGGGTTTTCAAAATAAAATACAATAAAAAAATGATAAAATTCACACTTAAAATGATAATTAAGAACAGGTAAGTGCATGTTTTTCATATGTATTTTTAACTCCGTTACATAACTAACCTAAACAGAATTTATCAGTCATTTGGCAAACACAATAAATTATGTTGCATAACTTATCATTTAAAATAAATATCTATGTAAGTGTATGGAATTATTCGTTTGTTAACCTGCTTAGTACACACAACACAAAAATATAAGCCACGTTATGGGTGTCAAATTAGAACTGAAATGTTCCACTTAACCAAAGTATTAAAATCCAAACACTTTGTATCAAGTGCTACTATGGTAGCTGATAAGACATTAACGACATACATTCACTTACTTGTTGTTGTGTGTTGTGCTGTACGATGTCAGTCAAAGCTCTGTCGATTTTTCTAAAAGAATAAATAAATTCTTGTAGCTTTCATAACAATGACAGAAACTGACAACTGTATTAACTTATTGGCAAAGGTGCATATACCGTTTTTTCCATCTGGTCAAAGTACGTGAAGGAACGTTTTTCCGCATCCAGTCTATTTCACTTGTGTCAGATCTATAGTGTTTTCTTTTCGGCATCGCTGTCTCTTAAGTTTCAAAACTCGGTTGGAATGTCAGTATAGTCTATAATCTGTGAAAAACATATTCTACCGCCAAATAGAGAAAATACTGACGTAGAGCATGAACTCAAAACTTTGTTTTCAGCTGTGACTGCCATGATTGGTTAAGTGTAAGGTCAAATATGAGGATACACTAATCAAAGGCAAAGTAGGGCGGGCCATGCTGCAGCGTACAGGTGGCCAGCTTAAAAAGTTGATACTATTGTATTGTACATCTACCATGGGATGGAGTCTATGCAGGCTACAGCCTTATGAAACGGAACAGTGTAGCCTGCAAGTAGCATTTCCTGGTTATGTCTGAACATCCTCAACATCTTTCTATTATGTTACACACCATTTCTGTCACCAAGCAATGACTGTAGTACTTCTCTTTCCCTAAAATATATATATATTTTACTGATTTTTACCTTTTTCAGATCAGATATAATTTTAAAACTGAAACGTATTTACATTTAAGAAAAGGAACTCCACCAGTGGTCCCCCTGTTCTACTGCACACAAAGGTCATTTGTATACAATGATTGTCAGGATTTGTTAAAGGAAAAAATCACTTGTAGCCACCTAAATTGAAGAATGGTAAACTTTTTTTTTTTTAACTGTATTCAAATGAGCCCAATCTTTGGAACAGGCCTAGTTACAGTTCTGTGATGTGCAGTACCAGTTAAAAGTTTGGACACACTTTCCCATTATATTTAATTGTAAAATTGTACAAACTTTTGACTGGTACTGTATGTGGCTAAGAAATCAGCTCTTTGAAGTATGCACCCTACACTTTGGGGCACAGCTATTGAATCTGTTGTCTTTACACTTTATATTCATAACTTTTATGGCAGCTTTGACCATCTTTTTTCATGTCCAGAAGTCAAAGGCTCCTTCAAAGAAAGACCCTGCACAGGAATTCCTTGCAATGTACAGTCATTCACCACCTTCAGTCGCTTATGGTGAAAAAAGTCCAAAAAAAGACAGTAGTTGATCTAAAGCGGAAGATCCAAGACCTGAAACAAGAGAATGATAAACTGAAGGAGTTGCTTGTCCAAGGTATCACTTCCTATCACTAATTTAACAATTAAACAGCCAATATATTTGAAAAAGTCACTCTAGCCTATGTATAAACCATTCTGGTAATCATTTTTTTATTAATTTACTATATATAGATGTGCCAGAACTCATGAAGACGATGAAAAAGGTGATTAATTTGGCTGAACCTCTTAAGAGATCCAGTTTGGAGCTTCCCCAGATTTCTCCGCAGTCCACGCCCGGTTCATCATCAGGTGGTTCGCTGCTGCCCCCTCCCAAATCTACTTCATCCTTCTCAACACCAGCATCTGTCATTCTATCAACAAAGGAATCCCAGTCATCAAAGGTAATGGAATTTTAAAGAATAAATGGATGAAGTGCATAAATTGGATCTACTGTCTTTCTACTTACAGTTGATCCAACCTTGAACACAGTACCAGTAAAAGTTTGGACAGACTTTCCTTTTAGATTTAATCAAATCAAATCAAATTCAAATCAAATTCAAATTTTATTTGTCACGTACACAGTCATACACAGTACGATATGTAGTGAAATGCTTGGACAACTGCTCGTGACCTAAAGAAAACAAAAAAAGGAAAAGGCTATGAATAAGATAGGAAATAAATATGAAAATTTAAAAAGGGTAAATTTAACTAGGAAGGAATCAAATATAAATTAAGGTTAAAAATGAAATAACTGTACAACACAAATTAGAATGAAGGGTAAATTTAACTGAGAAAGAATAAGATAAAATATATAAATTAAAGTTGAAAATAAAATAACTACAACAAAATACACAATATAGAACTATATAAAAATGTATGAAGAAATATAAATAAATATATACACAATAACAGCAGCTGTACAAGTATTAACTGGAAATGAAGAATATAATGTCCAGTGTTGTGCAATCCACATTATGTCTTGTGCAGTGCAAATATGCTTAAAGTGATGAAGTGAAAACAATGTCCAGAATGTCCAGTGTGTGTGTAAGAACTGTATGTGTGGGTCAGTACTGTGTGGTGGTGTGATTGAGAGACCGTATCGCCTGCGGGAAGAAGCTCCTCCTCAGTCTCTCTGTGTTGGTCTTCAGGGAGCGGAATCGCTTTCCTGACCTCAGCAGAGAGAACAGTCTGTTGTTGGGATAGCTGAGGTCCTTCACGATCTTCCTGGCCTTGGTCCAGCACCGCCTGCTGTAGATTGAGTGCAGGTCAGGGAGCTCGGAGCGGATGGTGCGCTCAGCTGATCGCACAACCCTCTGTAGAGCTCGTCTGTCCTGCATGGTGCTGTTCCCGAACCAGGTTAAGATGTTTCCCGTCAGGATGCTCTCTATGGTGCAGGAGTAAAAGTTCCTGAGCACCTTGGAGGGCAGTTGGAAGTCTCTCAAGCGTCTGAGGTGGTAGAGACGCTGACGGGCCTTTTTCACCACGGTGTTGATGTGACAGGACCATGACAGATCCTGCGTGATGTGAACTCCGAGGTATTTGAAGCTGTCCACTCTCTCCACTGGGCACTCGTTGATGACGGGGGTCTGGTAGTTCCTCTCCTGCTTAGTGCTGAAGTCCACTATCAGCTCCTTTGTCTTACTGACATTTAGAAGGAGGTTGTTCCTCTGGCACCAGTTCTCCAGATTCCTAATCTCCTTCAGGTAGGCCGTCTCGTTGTTATCAGAGATCAGGCCCACCACGACGGTGTCGTCAGCAAACTTGATGATGGTGGTGGAGCTGGTAGTGGCCACGCAGTCATATGTGTACAAAGAGTACAGCAGGGGGCTCAGAACACACCCTGGGGGGCTCCAGTGCTGAGAGTGGTGGAGGCTGAGACATGTCCGCCCATCCTTACTGCCTGTGGTCTGCCAGTTAGGAAGTTGGAGATCCACTGACACATAGATGAGCTGAGTCCCAGATGCTCCAGCTTGGTGGTGAGTGTGGAGGGAACTATGGTGTTAAATGCAGAGCTGTAGTCTATGAAGAGCATTTTAACATAATTCCCCCTTCTAGTGTCCAAGTGAGTGAGTGATGTGTGGAGGAGATGAGAGATGGCATCGTCTGTGGAACGATTTGGACGGTAAGCAAACTGTAGTGGGTCCAGTGTGTCTGGTAGTGAAGAAATGATGAAGTCTCTGACCAGGCGTTCAAAGCACTTCATCACTACTGAGGTGAGGGCTACAGGGCGATAGTCATTGAGAGAAGCAGGGTGGGGTTTCTTCGGGACAGGAACAATGATGGACTCTTTGAAGCATGTGGGAATCACCGACTGAGATAAAGAGATGTTGAATATCTCAGTGAACACAGGAGCTAGCTGGTATGCGCAGTCTCTGAGGATACGACCTGGGATGCCGTCTGGTCCTGCTGCTTTCCTGGTGTTCATGGGAAAATATGTCCAAACTTTTAAATTGGTACTCTACTTATAAGTATGATGGATCTAATTCAAGTGTTAAATTCATTGACTGTGTTTCTGCTGTGAAGTTTCCCTTCTTAACAAAGGAGTCTATGGGGATTGACTCTGTTTTAGAGCCAGCCCCTGGTGGAGCAGAGGCAAACTACAATTTTTCTACAAAAGCTTCACTTTTGCATGGGAATGCCTGTGTGAGTAACAAGTGATGCAGAAAAAAGTTTTGAAATCCAGTAGCTTAGCATCCGGACATTGCAGGTGAACGACGGCTCCGGGAATATACAGTGGGGCAAAAAAGTATTTAGTCAGCCACTGATTGTGCAAGTTCCCCCACTTAAAATGATGACAGAGGTCAGTAATTTGCACCAGAGGTACACTTCAACTGTGAGAGACAGAATGTGAAAAAAAAATCCATGAATTCACATGGTAGGATTTGTAAAGAATTTATTCGTAAATCAGGGTGGAAAATAAGTATTTGGTCACCTCAAACATGGAAAATCTCTGGCTCTCACAGACCTGTAACGTCTTCTGTAAGACGCTTTTCTGTCCCCCACTCGTTACCTGTATGAATGGCACCTGTTTGAACTCATCATCTGTATAAAAGACACCTGTCCACAGCCTCAAACAGTCAGACTCCAAACTCCGCCATGGCCAAGACCAAAGAGCTTTCGAAGGACACCAGGAAAAGTATTGTAGACCTGCACCAGACTGGGAAGAGTGAATCTACAATAGGCAAGCAGCTTGGTGTGAAAAAATCAACTGTGGGAGCAATCATCAGAAAATGGAAGACATACAAGACCACTGATAATCTCCCACGATCTGGGGCTCCACGCAAGATCTCATCCCGTGGGGTCAAAATGATCATGAGAACGGTGAGCAAAGATCCCAGAACCACACGGGGGGACCTGGTGAATGACCTGCAGAGAGCTGGGACCAAAGTAACAAAGGTCACCATCAGTAACACACTACAACGGCAGGGAATCAAATCCCGCAGTGCCAGACGTGTTCCGCTGCTGAAGCCAGTGCATGTCCAGGCCCGTCTGAAGTTTGCCAGAGAGCACATGGATGATACAGCAGAGGATTGGGAGAATGTCATGTGGTCAGATGAAACCAAAGTAGAACTTTTTGGAATAAACTCAACTCGTCGTGTTTGGAGGACGAAGAATACTGAGTTGCATCCCAAGACCCACCATACCTACTGTGAAGCATGGGGTGGAAACATCATGCTATGGGGCTGTTTTTCTGCCAAGGGGACAGGACGACTGATCCGTGTTAAGGACAGAATGAATGGGGCCATGTATCGTGAGATTTTGAGCCAAAACCTCCTTCCATCAGTGAGAACTTTGAAGATGAAACGAGGCTGGGTCTTCCAACATGACAATGATCCAAAACACGCCGCCCGGGCAACAAAGGAGTGGCTCCGTAAGAAGCATTTGAAAGTCCTGGAGTGGCCTAGCCAGTCTCCAGACCTCAACCCCATAGAAAATCTGTGGCGGGAGTTGAAAGTCCGTGTTGCTCGGCGACAGCCCCAAAACATCACTGCTCTCGAGAAGATCTGCATGGAGGAATGGGCCAAAATACCAGCTACTGTGTGTGCAAACCTGGTAAAGACCTATAGTAAACGTTTGACCTCTGTTAGTGCCAACAAAGGTTATGTTACAAAGTATTGAGTTGTATTTTTGTTATTGACCAAATACTTATTTTCCACCCTGATTTACCAATAAATTCTTTACAAATCCTACCATGTGGATTCATGGATTTTTTTTTCACATTCTGTCTCTCACAGTTGAAGTGTACCTCTGGTGCAAATTACTGACCTCTGTCATCATTTTAGGCGGGGGAACTTGCACAATCGGTGGCTGACTAAATACTTTTTTGCTCCACTGTACATAAATGTCAATGCCTTCAAAACTAGACGAGAAACAGAGTTTTAAGTCTGGAAAGGTATGTAGTTGTTCTTTAAGTCTCTTACATTGATCAAAATGTCTTTTTGTTGGAACAGGTGGAGATTTATCCTGGGACTAGAGTCATGGTAGAGAAACTGGCCTGGGCCTATGCTACTAATGCAAATTCAGCTACAACCTTTGTGAGGCATCTGCTCACAGCAGTCTTCCCTGTGGAAATACTGCTAGTGAGCAATCTTTGAGGGGGAAAACGAGGCAGAGGAGATGCACGTTTACCGCTCGACAAAAATAAATTGGATGCCATCTACAGTAAGTTTTTAGCGTTTTATGGCATGTTTTCGCAGTTGTCCACACTTCTGGCATTTAAAGATAACAAAGGACCAATGAAAAAGAAGGGCCACACATATGAAGAATATCTTCTTAACATTTATGCATATATTATTGTTGATGAAGAAAGGCCTCCACCAAGTAGAGGACTCTAGTTGATCTTTTTTGAGTTATATCCAGATGAATGAATGGTCTTTTCATGACATACTATTGTAGGCCTTTTCATTTCCTTTATGGTGCATTTTGTTTGTCCAACTACAAAGTAACAAATGATGGTAGATAAGTATTTTACATTCTGAATGTTCTTGCATTTGATGTATTTCAGTGACTGCGTTTACAGGCAGCCGATAACCCATTCAAAACTGGAATGTTAGCAATAACCCGGTCACACATGGCATTAAAATGCCGGCAAAAATCCGAATATAAGTCTTGGAGTTACCCTTTTCTCACCAAAATATTTGGTCATGTAAAACCTCTATTGGCATATCGCCATCAAAATGAAAATGGATTTGTGTTTTGCACATGTTCTATTCCCACGGAATCCTGGTCTCTGAGTAGAGGAACTTTGTGTATGTGCCGTCTGGCTCTCTGTGACTCTCTCATCTCATGCATGTGAATGAGTTATTCCGAATGTTTCAGAAACCTGAATAGTGAGCTTAACTTGACCATAACCTGAATATTGGCTGTATGCAAACTTAGTCAATGTAGTGAACCTCTCCATGCATCGTCTGCAAATTTCAAAGCTGGCACCATTAGATATTAAGACTGATTAAAGCAGGATCATTGCATTATTGTTTAAGATCATTGGGGTCTTTTACACTACTAATTCTGTTCTTGTCCCCCCCCCCCCATGCATTTTTGTACATATATAGGTGCAACTCTTGAGAAGTGGCCTGGGACCCATCCCTCCAGCATTGGTACTGCAATCAATGCCAAGATCACAGAAGTCCGGGCCAAAAATAAAAATGTCTCTGTCACAGCATCCCCATAACTTGACTTTCAATGTCTTGTTTGGCATGTTTGTGTTATTATAATGCCGATTCATGTTTTATCTATTAAAGATAGTTTGTTTGTTTTGTTTTTTTAAGTGGGCAGGTTTTTTGCCCTCCAAAGTTTTACTCATGTTAGCAGGTGAAAGTTCCACACATTTGCAGCAAAAAGGTATGCAGCTTAGCATGCTCTTTAAACAATAGAGCTTAGATCAGGTTAAATATTTCTGTGAAATATCAGTATGTGACAGTTATATCCGTTCAGTGAAAATAAAAGTTAATTGAATTTAAAGATTGCCCAGTATTCATGTTTTTTGTTTTTGTTTTCTTCAGTATTACAATACATTGACTGCCGACCTGTCAATGTCAAAGAAAGTTATGTTGGCTTACGAGTTTGTCTTTGCATTGCTAGTTTTTAACTGATGTTGGTCAAGCAGGGGCAAATGATACTGTTGTCTTTTTCATATGTGATAGATTTTTTTTTTCTAGTAATGTCAATTTGTATTAAATTAATAATTAAGTTTATAGGTTTTTTTATGAGCTGAGATTTAAGAATTCCTAGAAGAAAAATGTAAAAAAGAAAAAATTGTTTACCATAAAAATGTATTGGCTGAACAAAAACTGAAAACCTATGCAATCTAACATATTCTTAGAATATATGTATAAAAAGCATTTTAAAAAGAGATTATTGCCCTGCAAACTACATTTACTTTACATATAAAAAAAACTTTATCTAACAGATTTTGTTCATATATGTAAAGCATATGTCTTCATGACAAATATGTACTAAAAAAATGCAAAAATTATATGGAACATCTATGGAAAAAATACTTTGACATGTACTTTCCTTATATAACTCATACTTAGTTTTAACATGATCCTTATGTGATCCTCTTTATTATCATGTATGAAAGTAATGCAAAAGTGGCCACTTTCAAGAGTAAATCATTTAAGCCTTATATGATTCACTATATATGAAGCAAACTAAAGCTGATGCAAATCTTTTCTAAGTTTTTTTTATTTCTTTAACATATGGGTTTTATACGTTTTTTCGATTTCTTTTCCATATGGGAAGAGCCGGCTCTTTCGGTTCCAAACCAGCTCTTCATGTTTTTTTTGTTGCTTTAATTAATTTATTATTAACAGTAAGATAAAATTATGCACAAAAGGAATTACTAATGTAAAAAAAGTGGTTTTATTTATACGTTTATATATAAATATTTACGGTGGCCCCTAGAGACAAAGTAGTACAAACATTACAAATTCAATTACAAATACAAATTCAATACAAATTACAAAGCATGTACAAATTCCAAAACACATTTCTAGCATTAACTGAACTTCCAAAACAGAGCTACCTAGATCACTTAAATTACACAATTGAAAGCATATGTGTATGGTTTGTGTATTTATACACAAGTACTCATATATATTCAAATAATTTAAACAAAAGTTCATTTACCTGTTACTACCACACACCAAATCCAGTCGTTGGTACTTGCTGGCTTGTGTAGCCACTAGGTAACAAAAGCTCAACACTGCGTGCTAGCATCCTGGAGCACTTCTGTTGTGTTTTTACGTGCTTCTGAGTTTTTACGTGTTTTGGAGTTTTTACGTGTTATGGAGTTTGTACGTGCTCCTGAGTTTTTATGTATTTTGGAGTTTGTACGTGCTTTGTCTCTAGCGGCCACCGTAAATATACTTTTATTTACTCACTCCACATAAAATGTAATAAATAAATCATATAATACAAAAACCAACTATTCACAGTTGAACTTTAACTATGTAAATTTTCAGCTTTTTCCTTTTAAAGAAGTTTAAAGTGAAACAACACAAAACATTGCAAACCACAACACAATAACATATAAATTAAAATATGAAAACAAAAAGAAGATGAACATTAGTGATGTGTCGGTCGCGAACAACATGGCTCTTAGAAGTGAACAACGCGAGCCGGATTCTTATCCGATTGTTCGGTCTGACATCACTGGCCGTGTCTGGGTCTGAACTCCGCTGCAGGTCCATATATCAAACGATCACTATGGCATTACTGAGAGTTGAAAAACTGTCTAAAGTCTTTCATCTTTAATAAAATGATCAGCGTTCTGCTCTACCAGGTGTAACAACTGAGTTTAACATCCAGGCATCCATGAAAACGGAATTTATGACATTTAACGGAGTTAGAAGTTAGCAGGGAGTTAGCTCGCTAGCTTCTATCTAAATACAATATAGCATATCCTGACTGCGGGGTTTTGGAAACAAATTAAAACGTACAGCTCTGTTATCACTTCCAGCATAAATGAAGACAGAAAACTAAATAAATAATGATGTGCTACGTGACCGCTAGCGACACAGCTATGTTAGCAGAATATAAACAAGCTAACTTTTTTTCCACTCGATAAAAGTTAACGTGAGTGTTCTCGGTGGTCAGAAACAAATGTAATCGCATGGCAGGATGCTGTAAAAGGACCAAACTTCAGCCAGGAGAACAACTGAGATAATCCATCCACAATACGAGGTTAGTCATTCATATACTGTTGCATGGGCTGGGCTGTAGTTACATCCTAAGGTTTTAAAAACTGAGCTTAAATAAATGATTAGCGGTAATAAAGGGAGGTCAACAGTGATCACTGACTGTTTTAGGAGCTTTTTGAGATCAAATAGAAGAAAATACATAACATTAAACATGTTAACAACACAAAAGCCATATTAAACGCAGACTACTTTAGGCCCGGAAGTAGGATTCGTCGCGTCATCACTGAACAACCGGATTGGGAGTAATCATCCACAACTATTTTCAGTTTCAGGATTCAGAAGGTTTATTCATGCAGTGAATCCTATGTATGCAAGTCCAAGCAGGAAAACACTCTCCCAAAAAATCATCCCAGGCCTATATGACAGAGAAGGTGCATCCTTTTTTTGTTTTGCATATTTTAATTTATATTTTACTATGTTGTGGTTTGCACTGTTTTGTGTTGTTTCACTTTAAATTAGTTTAAAAGGAGAAAGGTGAAAATGTAAATAGTTGGTTTTTGTATTTTATAGTTTCTTTTTTATATTTTATGTGGAGTGAATGAATAAAATTATATTTACGCTGGCCCCTAGAGACAAAGCACGTACAAACTCCAAAACACATGCAAATTCCAAAACACGTACAAATTCCGAAGCACAACAGAAGTGCTCCAGGATGCTAGGGGCAGTGTTGAGCTTTTGTTACCTAGTGGCTACACAAGCCAGGAAGTACCAACGACCGGATTTGGTGTGTGGTAGTAACAGGTAAATAAAACATTTTTTAAAATTATTTGAATATATATATTAGGGGTGCAACAATACTCGTATCGATATTGAACCGTTCGATACAGTGCTTTCGGTTCGGTACGCATATTTATCGAACAATACAAAATTTTTAATTTATTTGATCAACTTTCCTTCTGACGATGCTGTCTGTGTTGAACGCTCAGTGGATCTGCGCTCGACAGTGCAGCCTAGGGGGAGTAGTCGAACGCAGATTCACTGAGCGCAGGGCAAGCTAGCGAGACAGAAGCTAAGCTCTCCTTGCAACATGGCAAATTGAACCTCCCCCTAATTCATATGTGGCGTTTGGAACTATTTTGGTTTTCATGTGACGTATGAGCCTGAAAGTAAGCGCGTCATGGGCAAAAGTAAAGGAGTATGTTGGATGTGTTACGCAATGCTCAATTACATGGGTGGGAACTACTGCGTTAGCGCAGTTAGCTCATTAACGTGTTGGCCGTCCAGCCCCACGCACGGGGCGATCCGCGGTAGCTCGTTAACGGAGATTTGCCGTGTTGTGGTGTTAACGTCATTTCAACGAGATTAACACTGACAGCACTAGTGGGAACACAACGAATATGACTGCACATTTACTCCGACATCATCCTAGTGCAAAGACAAGTGGAAGCAGACAAAAACAACAAGCATGCATGCTACGAACTTTACACGAGTCATTTAGACAGCCGTTAGCACAGGATTCTCCTTATGGAGACCTGATATGTTTAATATGCTGCTGAGAATATAGCCCAGAAGAAGCGTATAGTATAGCTTTTATTTTGGAAAGAGCCATTTCTCTGTAATAAACTCTCTGTTCCAAAGATGAGTGATTTCTCAATCAGATATTTATTATTTTGTTGTTTCAGCAACATTAAATTTAAAAACTGTACTTTTGAGTTAAAATATATATTTATAATTTTAATAAATGACAAATTAAAAAAGCATGAACATTTTTTTTGTATCGAAAAAATATCGAACCATGACACCAAAGTATCGAACCGAACCGTGAATTTTGTGTATCGTTGCACCCCTAATATATATATATATATATATATATATATCCCCTCCAACTACCGACCAATAACCTGCCTCAGTACTACATGGAAGCTCCTGTCAGGCATCATATCGGCTAAGATGAACAGGCACATGGGTCAATACATGAGCGGGACACAGAAAGGAATTGGCAAGAATACCAGAGGCGCAAAACACCAGCTACTGGTAGACAGAACAATCAGCCGAGACTGCAAGACCAGACTGACCAACCTGTGCACTGCCTGGATTGATTACAAGAAGGCCTATGACTCAATGCCCCACAGCTGGATACTGGAATGCCTAGAATTGTACAAGATCAATGGGACCCTAAGAGCCTTCATCAGGAACTCAATGGGGATGTGGCGTACAACACTAGAGGCCAACTCCAAGCCCATAGCACAAGTCACCATCAAGTGCGGGATCTACCAAGGAGATGCTCTGTCCCCACTGCTGTTCTGCATAGGCCTGAACCCCCTCAGTGAGATCATTAACAAGACTGGCTACGGATACCGACTACGGAACGGAGCAGTTGTCAGCCACCTCCTGTACATGGATGACATCAAGCTGTATGCCAAGAGTGAACGAGACATCGATTCACTGATCCACACTACCAGGCTATACAGCAATGACATTGGAATGTCGTTCGGACTGGAGAAGTGTAGTCGGATGGTATCAAAGAGAGGGAAGGTAGTCAGAACTGAGGGGATTGAACTACCAGAAGGCAACATTGCAGACATAGAGGACAGTTACAAGTACCTGGGGATCCCGCAGGCGAATGGGAACCATGAAGAGGCCGCTAGAAAGGCTGCAACCACCAAGTACCTGCAGAGGGTCAGGCAAGTCCTGAGGAGTCAGCTGAATGGTAAGAACAAGATCCGGGCCATCAACACGTACGCCCTGCCCGTGATCAGGTACCCTGCTGGGGTAATAGGCTGGCCAAAGGAGGAGATAGAAGCCACTGACATAAAGACAAGAAAGCTCCTTACCATGCATGGAGGGTTTCACCCCAAGTCCAGCACCCTGAGGCTGTACGCTAAGCGGAAGGAAGGGGGCCGGGGACTGGTGAGTGTCAGCACCACAGTCCAGGATGAGACAAGGAACATCCAAGAATACATTGGGAAGATGGCCCCAACTGACCGAGTGCTCAGTGAATACCTCAGGCAGCAGAAACCCAAGAAAGAGGAGGGAAACGAGGAACCATCATGGAAGGACAGGCCCCTGCACGGTATGTACCACCGGCAGATAGAGGAGGTGGCTGATATCCAGAAATCCTACCAGTGGCTGGACAAAGCTGGACTGAAAGACAGCACAGAGGCACTAATCATGGCAGCACAAGAACAAGCTCTGAGTACAAGATCCATAGAGGCTGGGGTCTATCACACCAGGCAAGACCCCAGGTGCAGGCTGTGTAAAGATGCCCCAGAGACAATCCAGCACATAACAGCAGGGTGCAAGATGCTAGCAGGCAAGGCATACATGGAACGCCATAACCAAGTGGCCGGCATAGTGTACAGGAACATCTGTGCCGAGTATAACCTGGAAGTCCCGAGGTCAAAATGGGAGATGCCCCCAAGGGTGGTGGAGAATGACCGAGCTAAGATCCTGTGGGACTTCCAGATACAGACGGACAAAATGGTGGTGGCTAACCAACCGGACATAGTGGTGGTAGACAAACAGAAGAAGACGGCCGTAGTGATCGATGTAGCGGTTCCGAATGACAGCAATATCAGGAAGAAGGAACACGAGAAGCTGGAGAAATACCAAGGGCTCAGAGAAGAGCTCGAGAGGATGTGGAGGGTGAAGGTAAAGGTGGTCCCCGTGGTAATCGGAGCACTAGGTGCGGTGACTCCCAAGCTAGGCGAGTGGCTCCAGCAGATCCCGGGAATAACATCGGAGATCTCTGTCCAGAAGAGCGCAGTCCTGGGAACAGCTAAGATACTGCGCAGGACCCTCAAGCTCCCAGGCCTCTGGTAGAGGACCCGAGCTTGAAGGATAAACCGCCCGCAGGGGCGTGCTGGGTGTTTTATATATATATATATGAGTGTTTGTGTATAAATACACAAACAATGGACATATGCTTTCAACTGTGTAATTTAAGTGATCTAGGTAGCTCTATTTTGGAAGTTCAGTTAATGCCAGCAATGTGTTTTGGTGTTTGTACGTGCTTTGTCTGTAGGGGCTCCCGTATATATTTATATATAAACGTATATAAATAAAACCAAGGTTTTTTTACATTAGTAATTCCTTTTTTCTCTTTTTTTTGCCTGTCCCGTTTGGTTCTTTTGCCATCAGAATTATTGTCTAAAGGCGAAGAAAGATGCCCAACGGATTTACTTTACCAAATGGACCATCCCAGCCTTGCCGTAATGGTTCATTTGATTCACCTTTTATTGTTTATTTTAATTTATTTTCACTTGCTAAATACGGGACAGACTTCACTGGGGAAAAGAAAGGGGAGAAAGAAAGAGGGAAAGAAAAACAGAGGGGAAGGGGGACAGGGATAAAGGGCAAAAAACAACAAAATAAGCAGACAAAAAAATACTTATATCAATCACCTGTTGAGAAAGAAAAAAGAGAAAACAAGCAGAAGAAAAAAAACCCAACATAATAAACAACATCACGATGATCTATGGGACTATAACAGTAAATACTAAATATTAAACATTATTGTGCAGCACGTAAGATCGACAGCGCACAGTGTGCTTTGAAGTAGGAGCCAAAAAGGGTGTAGTTTGTGTGTGTGAGCACCCGTGTGTACACCTGTGAGCATGGACGCGCTTGTTTTTAAAAGGTTCCTTCATGTAATGATCTGCTAGAGCAGGGGTGTCAAACTCAAATACGCAGTGGGCCAAAATTCAAAACTGGAACAAAGTCGCTGGCTAACATTAATATTTATTGAAAAAATAATCTTCCTCCAGATATAAGAATGAATCTTTTCTTATGGACTCAAATAAGTTTTGCTGGAAAACTGAATATGGAACAAGCAAAGCTTAATACTAAACAATATATATATTAGCTGTATAATACCAGTAGGCCTGCTCTAATAGTAATTTGGTATGGCTTTGCGGGCCAAATGTAATTAGGCCAAATTTGGCCCGCGGGCCAGAGTTTGACACCTATGTGTGTGTGTGTGGCGGGGGGGGGGGGGGGGGGGCACAGCCCCGTCCTCCAGGGCATGAAGCAGGTATGGAGGAGATCAAAACTCCAGACATCCAGAGGCCCCCAGAACACAAGAGACCAAGGAAGACCAACAGAGGGGCAGCTGCGCCACTGTCCCAGAAAGAGCTGAGGAGAGCCCCAGATGAGGGCTCACTCAGCAGCCGCGGAGCAGAAGCCAGGGGGGGTTGCAGTGACGTACCCGTGAGCTCCGCCTGAGTGACCGAGCCCCAGGCCGAGAGGCCGGGGGCACCCCACCCCCGGAGTGGCCCGAGCGAGCCCCAGGCTCCAGGCCCGATAAGCAGCCACCAAGGAGTGAGCCGGTGTGTACCTGGACACAAAGAACCACCAACGCACCGATGTCTGAGGGCGTCTGGCACTGGCAGGTGAAGTGGTGGGGGGAGATAGTCCTCCATACCTTGGAATGCCTGAGATGTCCCCAGAGAGGTGGCGTCTGATACCCAACCTGACATATAGACACAGACATACAGGCACACACAGATACAAACATCCATTCCCACCCTCATGCTCTCATATGCACTTACTCCACACTCAACCAACGTGGAGACAGACATGAACACACGCTGTACACACAATCACTCCCAAGGTCCTATATGTTTGTGTTATGAGAGTGTGAGTAATGTGAGTGTCTAAGTTGTGGGATCAACTTGAGGCACAGGCAGCCAGAAGGGGACAGAGGGGGGGATGCCTCCCCTGCACCCTGGTGACACACCTTTACCCCAAGGCCTTGCATGTGTGGGTGATTGTGGTGGAGCGGGAAGACGGAGGCAGCTGGAGATGGGGAGGGAAGGAAGGGAGGGGCAAGTGACCCCTCCCTGGGGCCAGCTCCGCCACTGACCCCAGTACGCACCCCCATACTCTGCAACCCGCCAGGGAAAGGGGGCCCAGGCCCATCCGGACCGGGGCCCAGTTCAGCAGCTCTGCCTGGCACCACAGAGCCCGGGACAGCCCACCCGACCCCACCACAGAGAAAACTGCACCCACCCCGTCATCCACTCATCTTCCAGACTACACAAGACAATAGACGCCCAGGCTGAGATCTTCCTCCACCTCTCCTGTATCTCCCCCTCCTGCAGAGTGAGTTCCTGAAGAGAGGAGACCTCCTGCAAGATGTAACAGCCTCCCCCACCAGTTGAAGAGCCCCCTAGGTGGCTCGATGCAGTGGCGCCAGGGCTGGGCCCCCATACACCCACTTGCCCACAACCCCGGCAACACACCAACCAGGACCCAAGCCCCCAAGGCCCAGCCAGGGCCCCAGCCCAGAGATGGAGCGCCCCCAGGACCTCACGCCCATCCCGGACCCACCCAGGGCCAGGCTACCAGGTCAGTAACCCACGTCCGTCAGCACAGACCCTCCCCTAGCCCCGCTGCACGCAGCTACAAGGAAACCGTCACCTAAGAGCCAACAGAGCCCTTAATAGGCCATGACTGCAACTCCGGGTTGAGCCCTCCAAGGAAGATGCTCCTGGGGAATCCCCCAACGCCCCAAGCCTGTCCCTACCCCCACACCAATCACAACAGCGAAGGTGGGACCAAACTATGACCCCTGCGGAGCAGAAGCCAGGGGGGGGTTGCAGTGACGTGCCCGTGAGCTCCGCCGGCAGCCAGCTGTGCCTGAGTGACCGAGGCCGAGGGTACCCCAACCCCGAAGTGGCACGTGCGAGCCCCAGGCTCCAGGCCCCGATAAGCAGCCACCAAGGAATGAGTGGATGTGACCCCTCATCTGGGACTCTCCTCAGCTCTTTCTGGGACAGTGGCGCGGCTGCCCCTCTGTTGGTCTTCCTTGGTCTCTTGTGTTCTGGGGGCCTCTGGATGTCTGGAGTTTTGATCTCCTCCATACCTGCTTCATGCCCTGGAGGACGGGGCTGTGGCCCCCCCACACCCTCTAGCAGATCATTACATGAAGGAACCTTTTAAATAAACAAGCGCGTCCATGCTCACAGGTGTACACACGGGTGATCACACCCACAAACTACACCCTTTTTGGCTCCTACCTCAAAGCACACTGTGTTCTGTTGATCTTAAGTGCTGCACAATAATGTTTAATATTTAGTATTTACTGTCATATTCACATAGATCATCGTGATGTTGTTTATTGTATTGCTCTCATTTTCTTCAGCTTGTTTTCTTTTTTCATTCTCAACAGGTGAAATTAAAAAAGTATCTACTGTTATCTATTATTAGCTAGTTTATTGTGATGGTGTTGCTTTTATTATGTTGCTCTTTGGTGATCGTGGTGATCCAGGTGTTTTGTTTGTTTTTCTCCCCCCCCCTTTCTCCCCTCTATTTTTTTTTCTCTCCCTCTCTCCCCCAGTCATGTCTGTCCCGTCTTTAAAAAATGAAAATAAAATAAATACATAATTATATTAAAGGTCAATCAAATGGACCAATATGGCAAGTAAATCCACTTGGCATCTTTCTTGGCCTTCAGACAACAATTCTGGTGGCTAAAGATCCAGGCCAAAAAAAAAAAAGAGAGAATAAATAATTTATTTTTGGTAAGACCATCACTTTTACAGCGGCAACCCTTCCCATGAGTGATAGGGGTATCAGATTGCCTTCTACATTCTTTAAAAGTGGGATATGGTTTAAGAAATAAAGGCTAATGTGCGGCATCATCTTGGAAGTACCTGTAATAATGTCAGCAGACCAAATAAAAGAAAACATAACTGGGACAAAAGTGCTGGAAATAAACCTCCTAAAGAGAAGCAGAAATAGGGAAAATGTGACAGGTTGTCTGGTCATCTTACACTATCAGGCAAGGTGTACATTAGATATGTATTATGGGGTTAGGCCTCATATTCCCCTACTAGTGAGATGTTTTAAGTGCAATAAATATGGGCACGGTGTGGCAGTGCGTTAAGGGATGCAAAGGTGTGGCAGGAGCAATGATATGGGTAATGTGGAGAAGGAACCAAGCGAAAAGGCTGCATCTGTGGAGGAGAGCACAGCTCTGCATATCATGGCTGTAACATTAGCAAGAAGGTAGCAGAGGTACAACATATCCAAACTCTTTAAGGGATAATGTATGCACGGGCAGTAAAGAAAGTCTTGAATCATCAGATTGCATTTAAATCAAATCCTCCAGTCTCTCCTTCCTTTACCCCTCTCTTTCTTTCTGTGTATGTGTGCTTGCTGCTCTGTGTGCGGGTGTGTTGACCTACTTTACCGGAGTGGGATCCTCCTGGGATCTCTACCCTCTCCTGGACACGCCTGAATCAATCAAGCACCTGCAGATTATCTGGCAATCAGATGTCTGCTATTTAAGATGGGTCCTGACCTTCAGGCTTCACCTGAGTGTTGTCTAGCTCAATGTGGTAGTTGCCCCAGCGCCTTGCTGTAACTCCCTGTTTCAGTTTATCCAAAGGTTTCCAGTGCCTACAGCCCAGTGGAGTTCCAAGAGAGAGCTTGTTGCTTGGCGGAGTTGGGACATTCTGTTTGGGAGACTCATAGGATCGGGGAATTGGATTCATGGAACCTTCCTTCCACTGGATTTTGTACATATTGCACTTTTGAACTGAGTGCTATATGTAAAGTCTTTTTGAAGTGGTATCTGCACCATACCAGTCATTGCAAAAGACTGAGCATGGATATACAGGACAATGCAGGTGGCCACATCAAGGTGTTGTGGAGATTATTATAATTGGCTGTTTTAGACTACTTCTGATTTTACCTCTAAATTCTATCTTTAAAAACTGTTTATCTTGCCTTGTTTGGTATCATTATTTTCAGCACAACCTCAAATATCTGAATTTGGAGTTATTTTTTTCATTTTGGCATACTATATTAGCACAATTGATCTAAAGTCAGATAAAACATTTAAAATCCGAGTAGAGAAAAGTTATATTTTTTACTGTAAAAACCACAAGCATGTTTAATGAATCATTTTCATAACTTGAAATGCAAATAGAAATTGTACATTTCTAAAAATTATGCACAAGTTTTGCAAACAACAAAGTTATTTGGTACTATTTACCTAAAAATGCAGCCAAGGCCTCAGGCGTTTTTTATATAACCATTTAAATCTATTTACAGAACAATCAGGTGTGCTGCATCAAATAAGAAGACACACAAATGATTTGTGCCAATCCAAACAATAGTTTCTGTCCATTATAATACCACAGGCCCAAACCCTGCAGGTCTGACAGCAGGAGGTGTATCAGTCTTGTTTCCCAGGTGGAGACAGTATTTTACTGGAAATCTGCCTTTGGTGGCTTTTTTCTAGCAAATGTGACATTCAGCAGTATAACTGACACACAAAACAAAACAACAACTACACTACACAATAACTACAGCCTCCAAACACACAAAACATCACTAATGTCCCACATGTGAAAACTCGCTTTCTCTTTCTTTCGCTCGCCCACAAAAACTTCCCCTTCTCCCTAAACAACCAAGTGCCACATGTTACCATACCCTTTTTCTTTTTTGTGATTGGCTGACGTGGTAAACTTTAACACCAATACTGAAGGGATGTTTTTTCTTTTTCACTCCTAAGCACAGAGTGTTTGCTAGCGCTGTTGTTGCATCTTCAAAGACTGAGACTTACAAAGGAGTATCGTTGCAACTTGTTTACTGAACCTTCTTTTCAGTATATGTACAGAACATCAGTGTCCATTTTACTGCCTCCTACAGGAAACTCTCTTCTTCCACTTTCTTACAACATAAATGTCTATCTATGAATAATAACTATTATGAATACTCATGTATTTATATAACCAACTAATTTCTTGCGATACCACAGCTGTCCATAGAAAACACAGTTTTTACCGATTCTTCCCACTGTAAACACCACTGTTTTGTTCAGAAGAAAATATTGCGTGTATTTTTATTTTCTTTAATTTTTTTTTATCATAACTCTGGTTTTACTTGGCCTATCGACACAATTTCAAAACTCCAAGGGGCCCGTCCGGCCTTCGTCTCCTGTCTCAGCTGGAGGGTCCGCCTGCAGCGCACCTCCACCTGCAGCGCCACCGTCTCCGGCTTCCACGCCTCCGCCTGCAGCATCTTCGCCCTCGTCTGGTCGAGCCTCCGAGTCTTCACCCTCGTCTGGCCCAGCCTCCGAGTCTTCGCCCTCGTCTGGTCCAGCCTCCACCTCATCATCCTCGCCAGGTCCAGCTTCGGCTACAGCTTCAGCATCCCCTGGTCCTGCCTCGTCTGGGTCTGCAGTTAACCGGCCACTTTCCAGGCTGTTGGTCAGGCACCATCGCTGCCGTGGGCGGTCCCCAGACCCCCTTCGCCTGAGTCGCTGCCGTTGCCTTCCGCACGGCCGGCCCCCGGACCAGGGCTGTCGTCGCCGCCGTTGCTGTCCGCACTGCCGGCCCCCTGAACTCTTTCTACGTCATTGCTGCCGTTGCCTTCCGCACGGCCGGCCCCCTGAACTCTTTCTACGTCGTTGCCGCCGTTGCCTTCCGCACGGCCGGCCCCCTGAACTCTTTCTACGTCATTGCTGCCGTTGCCTTCCGCACGGCCGGCCCCCTGAACTCTTTCTACGTCGTTGCCGCCGTTGCCTTCCGCACGGCCGGCCCCCTGAACTCTTTCTACGTCGTTGCCGCCGTTGCCTTCCGCACGGCCGACCTCCAGACCAGCTCTGTCACCTGGGTCACCCACCTGGTCGGCCCCCTGGAACTGCAGGAACGGAGCATTTATGTCACGGTCCCTGTGTCAGCCCGTCTGACACAGGGACAAACACACATGTGTGTTTGTTTTCATTTTTGGTTATCTTTTGTCTTTTGTATATAGATTCATGGACCTGTCCTTTGAGCCCCCTGTTGGATACCTGAACGCAAGGGTTTGGATGAAGTGGCGTGTTGTTGGAGCGGGTGGGAGATTGGAGCGAGTGAGTGAACAGAGTGGGCTGTCTTGTTGTTGTTGTTTTTGTTTTGTTTTTTCCTTTCTGCCCCGTGGATCCCTTGAGCCCCTTACATTCCCCTCACATTTTGTATATAGTTCACCAGGTGTTGTAAATAAAGACTGTTTGCTTCAGCCTAAAAGCCCAGGAATTGTAGAAAGATCATCAGTAGGAGATCTTGACCTACCTTTTCCTTTTCCTGAATTAGGAAGAGCCATTTTAAATGCTCAGCAAACTTAACCAGGGGTCCGTTCTTCGTACGTCGCTTACTACATCCAAGATCAAATGACAAATCCAAGACCAAATCATCGCGCTAACCGTGAGCTCGCTAATCCGGTTCTCCGAACACACCTGCTGTTGACGATTAGTACAGCTGGATGAAGTAATGTGAGATCACTGGGTGTCGTAAAAGGAGCTACGCATCGATAGCAGAAACATTGATCGGCAACCCTCTGATTGGTCGGTGAAAATGTCGAAGAAGCGCGCCCAGTATTTCTCCGCAGCAGAGCAAGAACTCTTGATTGAGGGATTTCAGGAGTTCCAGAGTGTAATTAAAACGCAAGGGAACACTGCAAAGGCTGCAAAAGCAAGGAGAGAGGGCTGGCAGAAAGTTGCTGACAAATTAAACGCGTAAGTAATTCAACATATTACATGACACCATACCATATCATATTATATTATATCAAATCATATCACATGATATCCTCCTACACATTAGAGCCACAACAGGACCCACCAGAACATGGGAACAAGTAAAAGTGAAATACAAGAACATTCTACAGAATGGCAATATCTATCACTCATATTGCTGTCAGTCTCTTGAAAAGACACCCTGAAACAATCCCTGTGTTTGTGTATAACAGCAACCAAGAAAAGGGCAGAGCAACAAAAGACAGGTGGTGGTCCTGCACCCCCTCGTCACACCCCGGCAGAGGAGCTGGCCCTAAGGTTGAATGCCACCAGACCCATTGTTGAGGGCATCCCTGGGGGCAGCTCTTCCACAGACCACAGACAGCACCTACATAACTGGTGAATGGGCTCATGATTCCATTTGCACAATGTAAAATATTTGATTGTTGCCTTAATGAAAATGCTATTCGTACTTTGACATTCATTGGCATTGGTTTCCTTTGTGTGTAGTGTTACATGACACTCCATCACTTTTACCTGTTCCCATGGAAGGGGTGACTGGAGCATGCATAGTAAGTTGGGAGATATATATATATCTGTCCCCACCCAATTGTACAGACCAATAGGCTGTACCACATCCCTTTGTAACACCATTGTGTTTCCATTGCGCAGGACAGTGACGCAACCCTGTCAGATAACTGTGGTTTGGAGGAAGACCCTGTGAGTACATGCATGAATTGGCCTGAATTGCCATCTACTTGTGCACTGCCATGTGTGTCTGACTGCAGTATGATTTGCAGGCCAAGAGGCCGGCAGAGAGGCCTGCTGATACAGAGGTGGGCAGTGTTGTGATTAATTTTACTGCCTATATGACATGTATTTCCCGTTAAATGTTGTCACTACAATTGAAACAGGGTGACATTCGTCTGCTCTACAAGAGAAGTCTCCAGCAAAAAGTGGAGTACACTGAGCTGAAGAAACAAAAGCTCCTAGATGAACTCGAACTTCAAGCTCTAATGAGGCAGAAACTTCAACTGGAAATCGAGTTGCTTCAAAAGGAACTTCAGAGTAAGTAAGAATACACTTTCATACGGAGCACTATCGATGACCTTGCGTGACACAGTATATATGATTTGTTTTTCCAGGCAACTGATGACTGGCTTGTGTGTGATGAGACAGACAAAGATGCTCAAATAAACGTCAATAGAAAATATGTTATGTCATGATTTAATTATTCGAAATTGTGTTGCACAATCCTGTCCCGTGCAGCTCTGCCACTAGGTTGGTCCAAGTGCACTGGCTGGAGGTCATCATCAGGCTGCACCTCCACCACGGGAGTCCTCTCTTTTCTGATGGTGGCAATGTTGTGCAGTACGGCACATGCAACAATAATGTCACATGCCCTGTCAGGTGCAACCCTCAGGCGTTTCAGACACTGAAATCGTTCCTTCATTTGCCCAAAGGTCATTTCAATGCGTGCCCTCGTCCTGGCTAGAGCTGCATTGTAGCGGGTTTGTGGCCCAAGGTTGGGGTCAGGGAACGGTGTCATGAAGTACTGCCTGCATGCATAACCCCTGTCTCCGAGGAGAATCCCATCGTAGGCCCCTGTGTAATGGAGAAATGCTGTTATGTTAGGATGAGTGTGAAATATCAGAATAAGCCTCTTTTTCTTACCACGCTCGAATAATGTGCATAGCCCTGACTCTCTGCTTGAGTGCCAGGTACACTTTGCGAATGGCCCGGCAGACAGCACTCTTGCCAACGTTCTCTGCGTCTCCAACAGCGTACAGAAACGTGCCACTCGCAAAGTAACGCAAGGCAATGCACACAGTTTGTGCAGTTGTTAATGCCCGACTACGGTGAGTGGTACTCTTAACATGGGGATCCAGCAAGTTGATTAGGTAGATGATACCCTCACGGGAAAATCGGTATCTCTCTATGAGCACACTGTCGCGCTGAGCTAAAGGATCCTGTCTATCCCGCAATATACGTTGGATTCTGAAAACTCTCCTTATCACTCTTGCACCTTCCGCAATGGGTGGCTCGCGTACAAACGGACAGGACATGGCTGCGACAGACTTCCCACTTCCACCTTCGCTTTTATGAAACAGTGGTGGGATATCGCTGTTGCTTTCGTATACATGAGGCGGACATACCTGAGTGGCCGCGATCTAATCCTGTTTACATAAAGTAAGCCTGCTCCCGAGCAGGTTTACGCTTACAGCTCTGTTGCTATGACAGCAAGTCCCGGATGAGCTTCGGGGAACCGAACGATCCAAGATCACGCGAAATCGTCAACAATCAAATCCAGCTAACCTACTTAGCGAGGTACGAAGAACGGGCCCCAGGGAAGGATGGTGGGGTGTTTTTGTTTGTATTTTTGTTTTTTATAAAAAAAAAAGCATGTCAGCTCATATAAAAGACAGTACACTTGACATACTCTTAAATTTGTTAAATATTATATGGGATGAATGCATATGTCCATCAATGCACCTATAGTTATGCTAGGTAAAGATCCATCAAATCCATCCACTTACAGACCCACTGCATTAACATTGCAGTTATCAAAGTCTATGGTGCGGATGACAACAGGGAGCTTTTTCTTTTCTGTTCTTTAGAGAGTAATGATCTTCTCTCTGGATATCAGAGTCAGTTTGGTAAAGGAAGGGAGATGCTGGATAGTGTATTATGTTTGGAATCAGATATCAGGAAAGCACAAACGAATAAGGAAATGACTATAGCATTATTCTTTGATGTAGAGAAGCCATGTGATATGTTATGGAGAGAGGGACTTCTCATTAACACAGGAAACTATGAATAAATGACAAATTTACAGTTGGATTTTAGACTACCTGTTTAATAGGTCGACAGAAGGCGGGATATTTTTGGACATTGTTAATGATGTATTGTATTTAAGTCGGCATTTAGTTGAGATGGGCACTGTCATGATCCAGAGTCTGTGACTCCGTGTTTATGTTTTAGTTTATTATTATTCTGTGGTTTTGGTTACCTGGGGTGTTTGTACTCTTCTGTTTCATGGTTCATGTTCCTATGATCTGTGTCCCCCCAGTCTGTGTTAAGGTTGTGGGTTATGTCATTACGTGTATGTGTTTCCTGTTTTACTTTGAAGATCCGCGTCTGATCTCAGTATGTTCAGTTTACTTTCCCCTATCTCGTCAGGTCAGATTACTCCTTTTGCGTCTCATTCCCTCGTTATCCTTCTATAATTCCCTCGAAGCACAGGCAGATAGGGCTGCCACGATTAGTCGACTAGTCACGATTACGTCGACTATCAAAATCGTCGACGACTAATTTAATAGTCGACGCGTCGTTTGAAGCTTTGTAAGATCACAAAGGACGCAGGAATCAGTAGTAGGATTTAAGAGTGTAATAATGGACTGAAACAGAAGATGGCAGCACTGCATGTCCAAGGATGCCAGCTGCCGTTAAACCCCGAAGAAGAAGAAACTGTGTCCCAGAATTCATAGCGCGGCCCATCGCGGCCCTGCTTAGTTTCCAACAATGGCGGCAGCTGGTTAGTTTTAATATTATTCTTATTATTCTTTCTGGGTCACAAAATAAACGTTTAACATATTTTCAGGCGAGAATGTAGCTGTGTAAACCTCAAATATCTGCTCAGTTTATCAAGACACCACATATTTTCAAAAGCGCTCCGACGTTTTCGGAGGCATCTGTTACCCACTAGCTCGATAGCTAGCCGGGGGCTAGGCTAACTAGAGCCGTGAGAACACCGGACTCCCGGCAGATCGTTTTCAAACCCACCGCCGTCTTTCACTACTCAGGTTAAACAGGATATATAAGTCACTTAGATAACTTACAAATGTTGTTTGGCTTTTTTCAGTGTTTTATTTGTTCCTGAGTAAATCGGTTTGGATGAGATTAAAGTTATAGTTTTTACACAGCTGAATAAACGTCAAGCAGACAGCTGATTATCAGAAGTGTGAGATGCTGGAGAATATACTCCGGTGTCCTGTTATATTTTAGATAGCAAGGAGTTTATTAAACTCCACCGAAACACTCTGCAAATGTCATTAAAATTTAATAAACTATCATCTTGTCTTTATTTTTAGTTAGCACAGACCTTAAACACTTAAAGCTGAAAGCTAATGATAGTTATATAAGAGCAGATGCTGCTGGTGCAATAAGCTGTATGCTGTATGTTCAATGGATGATGATCTGATTAGTCGACTAATCGCAAAAGTAATCGCTGACTAGTCGACTATCAAAATAATCGTTTGTGGCAGCCCTACAGGCAGACGCAAGTGGTTTTCTGTCACTGGTTTATTTGAAGACTTCTCTCCAAAGCCACCGTGAAAACTATACAGCATTAACAAAATAAAATTCAGCATAAGACACAGCAGTAAAAACACTGTACAACAAACACGATAAATAAATAAATAAATACCTCGTTGGCTGCATGCTGCAAAAAGGGAATTAGCCGCCGTTCTTCTGAGGTTTCCTTTAACTGTTTAACCGTGTGTAGTCAAAGTCCACTTAACATGTCTTTCAATAAAAACCATCCTTTCTGCGCGCTTACAGGTGTTTTTCTTCGTTCTACCCAAAGAGGAAACTAGCGCAACTTGTAAGCGAACTTGACTTTCAAAATAAAAGCACCAAAACGTTGACTACAAAAAACAAACAAAGTAATGTGCAGCTTAAACAATTTACAATCATGACATGGATCTTGACAAGATAAAGAAATAATCCAAATCATATACAATGTCATCATGCCAACAGTTACACCTTCTGTGTATTTAAACCTCGTGTCTGCCTCTGTTACTGTAAGTGCTGGTTCGTCTGTGTTGTTCCCCCTCGGTCTCCCTGCGTCTCTCCGTGTATGGCCTCGTACCTCCCTGCATCTTGGTTTCTGGTTAGTTCTGTTAGTTTTTTCCAGTTTAGGTTTTCTTAGTTCATGCTCACCCTCGCCATTTCTGTTTGTATCCACTTTTGTTCAATAAATACTCACCTGCACCAGAGCTGCCGAAATTTGGGTCCTTTCTCCACACTCCACACGTCTGCCACACCGGACGTGACAGTACGAACCAGCCACTGTGGACCCAGCGGCATTAAGGTAGATGCTGATATAAATACACAGCAGGATAACAAGGGAAGTGAGAACACACAGGGAAGCACAACTAGACACGCCGAACATGGAAGTCATGTTGAGACTTAGACTTAGAGCTTTTTATTGTCATTGTGCAGTTTCTTGCACAGCGAAATTGGGTAGTTGGACCACAAAGGTGCGAAAGTAAGAAGAAGAGAAACCAATATACAACGAAGGTGGGAAAAAAATAAACAATTAATTAAAAAGAATAAAATAAAAAGCAGTGTATATGTATACATATGTGAGTGGAACTATATACATAGTGTATGTGTAGGAAACATTGAAACAGACTGGGACCAAAATAATTGCACATGAGCCAAAAATATTGCACAGAACATGGAAAGACTGAGATATTGCACATAGATGATCAACAGCAGTGTCAGGGTGGATGTGTTGGGGAAATCTTTACACACTCTTAGTTTGCATTAAGAGTTCTGACAGCCCACGGGAAGAAGCTGTTCTTTAGTCTGTTGGTTTTGCACCTGATGGATCTGAGCCTTTTTCCAGAGGGCAGGATGTTGAAGAGATGGTGGTTAGGATGGAGGTGGTCCTTTATAATTTCCCTGGCTCTGGAGAGACATCTTGAGCTGGCAATTAAGTCCAGGGAGGGGAGTGGACAGCCGATCACCTTCTCTGCAGTTCTGATGGTAGTCTCTTCTTGTCAGCTGTTGTGCAACCAGCGTACCACACAGGGATGGCGTGCACCAGCACACTCTCCATAGTGGCACGGTAGAAGGATACTAGGAGTTCAGTCTGCAGCCTGTTCCATCTCAGAACCCTCAAGAAATGGAGGCGCTGCTGGGCTTTCTTTACTAGGGCTGATGTGTTTGTGGACCAGGATAGGTCCTCGGATATGTGGGTGCCGAGGAACTTAAAGGAGGACACCCTCTCCACATAGTCACCTTTTATGGATAGGGGAGGGGGATCGTGTTACTCAGGAAACTGGCATCTGCGCGCCCATCCCAGCAGGAGAAGGAGGGAGGCCCCAGATGGGAAGCCCACGGCCAAAGAGTAAGGTCCCAGAGGACTGTAGGCAATGGGCAGTCGACCCTGCTATAGGTCGGCCACCTTGGTACGAGTTGAGAGCAGGGCCCCAAGGCCCCAGACACCCAGGACCACACAGGACCATACAGCCACACACCCTGGAGCAACAAGCACCCGCATCCAGTGTTGCCAACTCCTCAGTAATCACTGAGAAGAAATCGCTATTGGCTGTCCTAAAAGTCGCTAGAAGTCACTAAACGATGTCATTGCCTAATCTGCATAATTTGTCATGCTAATGTAATTGTAACCTACATTGTTGGAGAGAGAAATAGCATCATGGAAGAGACATAAAGTGAGGAAAAAACTGTCCTAAATGCATTTAGAGTTTATTTAAACTACAAATTAAATTTCTTTTAGCGATTATTGTTTTTATTTTAATGTCACAATTCCAACCCTGCTCCTTTACCCGGGCTTGGACCGGCAAAAGTGACCAGAAATGCACACTCTGGTGGAGTGTGTGTGTGTGTTTATAAGTAGTTTCTTGTGATCCACAAAACAGCATAAGAGTAAAAGAAGAACTGACTGTGTTACAGTCAGTGCGGGAGCAGCAGCTTAATTCATGCGCGATTCATTTGCAGTTTCTATGCACAGGTGTGAACATCTGCTGCCCTGATAGCAGCTGCGTGAGGACTATCCTCCGCCCGTGAGCGCTTTGGCACGGGCGAGGTGCCCACGGCAGCACCGCTGCTTGTTAAGAATAAGAGCGATACGCGCTTTCATGTCAAAAAGTCGTCATAAATAAGTCTCCAATAACACCAGAAAAAGTCGCCAGATTTGTCTCTAGTCGCCTTTTAGGGGGGGAAAAGTCGCTAAAGGGGTCTGAAAACTCGTTAAATATAGCGACAAAGTCGCTAAGTTGGCAACACTGCACGCATCCCAGTGGGGGGCAGAAGCATCTAGAAGGGGGCGGTGACCATGTTCACTGGGGCCAAGGCCCAGCAAGCATGCGCACACACACACACACACATACATACGCTTGCAGACTCCTGTGGTGTCCGTTAGCAGATCCCCTCCTGAACTCGTAGCAAACGGGGACAAAGGCAAAGCGCACCACAAGGCACCAGGCCGGGTCTTTATTTCTTGACGTTCATAGGTGTTGTACTTGTTTTAACCATTAATTTTGGGGTAAAAATGACAAAAATATTTGTAAAAGGAGATACCGTTCTTAGATTCTTAGGGCTGATTTCCTAGCCTGCTAAATAATCTGTTGTTTAATATTTATTCACTTTACTTTTGCAAATTTGCTTTGAGTTTTGAAGATTCCACCACTACATTCTTTGTTATAAAAACATATCAAAAGTGTAGTTAGTGACACACAAATAGCACCACCACCATTGCTGCTTGTGATTTGAAATTGAATCCTTTGGAATATGGCCGTGGTCCTCGAATGCTCTTGCAATGGCTGCCATGAAGTACGACCTTTGACTTTAACCTCTGTCTGGATTGTCAATAAAGCCTGGAATGTCTCCTGCCACTGTTTCTGCTTCCAGCTTTTTCTTTGGACATCTCTGACTAGTTTCCTGGTTTGTAAGGGTGTAAGGTTTCTCAAAGGGCCAGTGGTGGAAGGGTGACTTTATCCTACTGTTTCAAAGCTAAGATCTATTTGTAGATGATCAAAAAGCTAGTTTGTTAGTTGCAAATAATTTTTGAGAGCAAATTTGGAATCCATTTGTAAACCATCCCTCCTTTGACAAATGGTATTTCCCAGGTTTCAATTTAGCATAATGAGGAAAACAAATGTTCAGGATGATATGGTTTATCACTCGTGCCTCTCCTGTTATGTACGCTGAATGGCCAACAAGGTCATGTGATGCTATAACTGCCTTTTCAGCTGGTGCAACTGCTTGCAGTTAGAGGAAGGCCTGCTGGTCTTTGTCATTCCTCAGTGCTGCAACAAAACATGCATCCACCCTATTCATCCACTGTCTGCTTGAATGGTAATCCTACAGTTGGCACACTCTGTAGTCAGTCAACGCTTTGTTTGTGTCATCAGTCCACTATCGTTTGTCAGTGTGCAGTCACTCCCCTCCCATGTATCACTGCTGATAGTGCAGCCTCTCGCACAGCATACCCGGGTGTCCACTCGCAGCAAAATGACATTATACCTAGAAAATTTCTTTGTGACTTTGGAATGGATTGGATTGCTGCAATTCTTTTTTGGAGGGGGTGCGTTACTATCTAATCTGATCACATGTCCCAGGTAGGGGACTTTGTCTGAAACCTATAGTAATTTGGAGAGGCTCACCTTGTGACTGTCCTCTGGTATTTCAACAGCGTTTTTCTTTCCAACTCACAGGCCTGCTTAGAGGGAGAACACATCATTAAATCATTGACATGTCCAACACTGTTGATGAAAAGCAATAAAGGTTTGTTTTTTTTCCAGCGCACTGTTAAACATGATCTTGATCATCACTGGTGTTACGAACACTGTGAAAAAACTGTTTTGTTCATAGACCCAGTTGAATGCTAACAACGTGGGGAGGGGTGGCCATCAGAGGAAGAGGATCAGAGAAGTCTGTGATTTTACCTGGAACACTGATTCAGGTATGTAGATGACACCTGGGTGAAAATCGGATGTTTCACAATTAAGTGATCACACAAACTCAGTGGAGAAACACATCAAGTACATCACATGAGGGGGGATATGAACAACGAATTTTAGATTTATTCTTTCACAAAACGCCAAGAAAAAGTAGCTTCTCTCTAAATATTTAACCACAAAATGCATTCACAAATTCACAGACATTCCTTCCTAACTTTTAGTTTTAGTTGGTCTTTTTTCTTGTCCCTGCTGTATGTCACTAGATGTCTGTGGAGAACAGATTAGATTATCTGCTTAGATTGTACTCTAATTAGCTGTGGATTTAAAGATTACAGAGTGAACAGCTCTTGATCAACAAACACTTTATCAGAGGATTATCAAGAAGCAATCAAACAAGGGCACATGTCTCAGGGAAGAGAGCCAAACTGAACCAAATACAAAATGATAATGAGACAACTTCTGTGTCTATGTGTGTATATTCATGTGTGTGTGTGTATATATATATATATACACTGAACAAAAATATAAACGCAACACTTTTGTTTTTGCTCCCATTCCCCATGGGATGGACGTAGAGACCTAAAATTCATTCCAGATACACAATATAACCATCCCTCCCAAACAGTGGTCACAAATCAGTCCAAATGTGTGGTAGTGGGCACATCTGCTATATTGAGATAATCCATCCCACCTCACAGGTGTGCCACATCAGGATGCTGATCTGACATCATGAGTAGTGCACAGGTGTACCTCAGACTGCCCACAATAAAAGGCCACCCTGGAATGTGCAGTTTTTTGCACTATTGGGGGTCTGGGGACCCAGAACCGGTCAGTATCTGGTGTGACCACCATTTGCCTCGTGCAGTGCAACACATCGTCGCATGGAGTCTATCAGATTGTCAATTGTGGCCTGTGGAATGTTGGTCCACTCCACTTCAATGGCTGTGCGAGGTTGTTGGATATTCGTGGGAACTGGTACACGCTGTCGTATACGCCGGTCAAGCACATCCCGAACATGCTCAATGGGTGACATGTCCGGTGAGTATGCTGGCCATGCAAGAACTGGGACATTCTCAGCTGCCATCTGCCCTGAACAATGTGAACCATGATTCATCCGTGAAGCGCACACCTCTCCAACGTGCCAGACGCCATCAAATGTGAGCATTTTCCCACACAAGTCTGTTACGGCGAAGAGCTGGAGTCAGGTCAAGACCCCGATGAGGACGACGGGCATGCAGTTGAGCGTCCCTGAGACGGTTTCTGACAGTTTGTGCAGAAATTGTTTGGTTGTGCAAACCAATTGTTCCAGCAGGTGTCTGGGTGGCTGGTCTCAGACGATCTTGGAGGTGAACCTGCTGGATGTGGAGGTCCTGGGCTGGTGTGGTTACACGAGGTCTGCGGTTGTGAGGCCGGTTGGATGTGCTGCCATATTCTCTGAAACGCCTGTGGAGACGGCTTATGGTTGAGAAATGAACATTCAATGCACGGGCGACAGATCTGGTTGACATTCCTGCTGTCAGCATGCCAATTGCATGCTCCCTCATTGCTTGTGGCATTTTGCTGTGAGACAAAACTGCACATTCCAGGGTGGCCTTTTGTTGTGGGCAGTCTGAGGTACACCTGTGCACTACTCATGATGTCAGATCAGCATCCTGATGTGGCACACCTGTGAGGTGGGATGGATTATCTCAATATAGCAGATGTGCCCACTACCACACATTTGGACTGATTTGTGACCACTGTTTGGGAGGGATGGTTATATTGTGTATCTGGAATGAATTTTAGGTCTCTACGTCCATCCCATGGGGAATGGGAGCAAAAACAAAAGTGTTGCGTTTATATTTTTGTTCAGTGTATATATACGGAGACGGAGCAATACTGGAAGAGCATATGGGAGAAGGATGCCACCCATAACGGCAATGCTCAGTGGCTAGTGGATCTGAGGGCAGACCACAGCGACCTCCCTGAACAGGGTCCAGTAACCATCACAGTGGCAGATATCCAAGAAAGGGTCTCCAGTATGAAGAGTTGGACAGCACCAGGGCTCGACATGGTTCACGCCTACTGGCTGAAGAAGCTGACTGCACTCCACGAGCGTCTGGCAGCACAAATGAACCAGCTGCTAGTTAACGAGAGACACCCGGAATGGCTAACCGAAGGTCGGACGGTCCTGATCCCCAAGGACCCCAAGAAGGGACCGGTCCCCTCCAACTACCGACCAAATAACCTGCCTCAGTACTACATGGAAGCTTCTGTCAGGCATCATATCGGCTAAGATGAACAGGCACATGGGTCAATACATGAGTGGGGCACAGAAAGGAATTGGCAAGAATACCAGAGGCGCAAAACACCAGCTACTGGTAGACAGAACAGTCAGCCGAGACTGCAAGACCAGACTGACCAACCTGTGCACTGCCTGGATTGATTACAAGAAGGCCTATGACTCAATGCCCCACAGCTGGATACTGGAATGCCTAGAATTGTACAAGATCAATGGGACCCTAAGAGCCTTCATCAGGAACTCAATGGGGATGTGGCGTACAACACTAAAGGCCAACTCCAAGCCCATAGCACAAGTCACCATCAAGTGCGGGATCTACCAAGGAGATGCTCTGTCCCCACTGCTGTTCTGCATAGGCCTGAACCCCCTCAGTGAGATCATTAACAAGACTGGCTACGGATACCGACTACGGAACGGAGCAGTTGTCAGCCACGTCCTGTACATGGATGACATCAAGCTGTATGCCAAGAGTGAACGAGACATCGATTCACTGATCCACACTACCAGGCTATACAGCAATGACATTGGAATGTCGTTCGGACTGGAGAAGTGTAGTCGAATGGTAACAAAGAGACTTCTACTGCCGTTTTGACGAGCCATCAGGCAGCCTTCACACCTCCAACGGCCCCAACAATAGAGGCACTTTGGACACTAATTCTCCCACCTCTCCCCCCTCCATAGAGCCATCACCACCTTCAAACTGTTCACCTACAACACCCCCCTCCTCACCCCACACAAAAGAGGATTTCACACCACCTCCTCCCACCACAACTCTTCATATTCATGAAGCAGATGTGAGGAAGCAGTTTAAGAACCTGAATGCTCGGAAAGCTCCCGGCCCAGACGGCGTGTCTCCTGCCACCCTCAGACACTGTGCAAACGAGCTGGCCCCAGTGTTTTCTGGCATTTTCAACTCCTCACTGCAGGCATGTCATGTGCCTGCCTGCTTCAAGTCCTCCACCATAATCCCTGTCCCCAAGAAACCTAGGATCACTGGACTAAATGACTACAGACCCATGGCTCTGACATCTGTGGTCATGAAGTCTTTTGAGCGCCTAGTTCTCTCCCATCTCAGGACCCTCACGGCCCCCCTCCTGGACCCCCTGCAGTTTGCATATAGAGCCAACAGGTCTGTAGACGACGCCATCAACATGGCCCTACACTTCATCCTGCAGCATCTGGACTCCCCAGGAACCTACGCCAGGATCCTGTTTGTGGACTTCAGCTCTGCCTTCAACACCATCCTTCCAGACCATCTCCGAGGCAAGCTTTCCCAGATGAATGTGCCTGACCCCATCTGCCGGTGGATCACTGACTTCCTGACGGACAGGAAGCAGCATGTGAGGCTGGGAAAGAATGTCTCGGACTCCCGGACCATCAGCACCGGCTCCCCTCAGGGCTGTGTTCTTTCTCCTCTGCTCTTCTCCCTGTACACCAACTGCTGCACCTCCACCCACCAGTCTGTCAAGCTAATCAAGTTTGCAGATGACACCACCGTTATTGGACTCATCTCGGACGGGGATGAGTCTGCCTACAGGAGGGAGGTTGAACGTCTGGTGTCCTGGTGCAGCCACAACAACCTGGTGCTGAATGCCCAGAAGACAGTGGAGATTATTGTGGACTTCAGGAAGCACACAGCCCCACTCCCCCCCATCATCCTGACTGACACCCCCATCACCTCTGTGGACTCATTCCGCTTCCTGGGTACCACCATCACCCAGGACCTGAAGTGGGAGCCCACCATCACCTCCGTCATTAAGAAAGCCCAGCAGAGGATGTACTTCCTGAGGCAGCTGAAGAAATTCAACCTGCCAACACGGACGATGATGCAGTTCTACACTGCAATCATCGAGTCCATCCTCACCTCCTCCATCACCGTGTGGTACGCTGGAGCCACTATCAGGGACAAACAGAGACTGCAGCGTGTTGTGCGCTCTGCTGAGAAGGTGATTGGCTGCAGACTCCCATCTTTGCAGGACCTGTACACCTCCAGGACATTGCGGCGTGCAGCTCGGATCTCAGCTGACCCTTCTCACCCTGGACACAGTCTGTTTGACCTGCTCCCCTCAGGCAGGAGGCTCCGGTCCATTCGCACCAGAACCTCTCGCCATAAGAACAGTTTCTTCCCCTCTGCTGTTGGACACATGAACAATAACCATATGACTGTTCCCGCTACTAACACATGACCCTACGCTGTGTTCACTGCATCATTCCATGATTGGCACTGATCACCACCTGCACTCATGTATATATCTTTCAACGTAGCACTCTTAATTCTTATTCTCATGTATATATCTCATGTATATGCAGGCAGGGATAGCTCAGTAGGTAGAGTGGCGGCCCCATGATCGGAAGGTCGGGGGTTCGATTCCCCTGAACAGCTACCCTGAGGTACCCCTGAGCAAGGTACCGTCCCCACACACTGCTCCCCGGGCGCCCAATGGCTGCCCACTGCTTCACTAAGTGAATGGGTTAAATGCAGAGAGGGATTTTCCCCACGGGGACCAATAAAGTACACCTTCTTCTTCATGCACATATCTTTCTACGTAGCACTTTTAATTCTTATCCCTACTTTTATTTTTTCATGTCTATTTAAGTGCTATTTATGACACTATGTTTGCACTGAAGCACCGCAGCAATTTCCTAATGTTGTGAACCTGCTCAACATTTGGCAATAAACCCCTTTCTGATTCTGATTCTGATTCTGAAGGTAGTCAGAACTGAGGGGATTGAACTACCAGAAGGCAACATTGCAGACATAGAGGACAGTTACAAGTACCTGGGGATCCCGCAGGCAAATGGGAACCATGAAGAGGCCGCTAGAAAAGCTGCAACCACCAAGTACCTGCAGAGGGTCAGGCAAGTCCTGAGGAGTCAGCTGAATGGTAAGAACAAGATCCGGGCCATCAACACGTACGCCCTGCCCGTGATCAGGTACCCTGCTGGGGTAATAGGCTGGCCAAAGGAGGAGATAGAAGCCACTGACATAAAGACAAGAAAGCTCCTTACCATGCATGGAGGGTTTCACCCCAAGTCCAGCACCCTGAGGCTGTACGCTAAGCGGAAGGAAGGGGGCCGGGGACTGGTGAGTGTCAGCACCACAGTCCAGGATGAGACAACGAACATCCAAGAATACATTGGGAAGATGGCCCCAACTGACCGAGTGCTCAGTGAATACCTCAGGCAGCAGAAACCCAAGAAAGAGGAGGGAGACGAGGAACCATCATGGAAGGACAGGGCCCTGCACGGTATGTACCACAGGCAGATAGAGGAGGTGGCTGATATCCAGAAATCCTACCAGTGGCTGGACAAAGCTGGACTGAAAGACAGCACAGAGGCACTAATCATGGCAGCACAAGAACAAGCACTAAGCACAAGATCCATAGAGGCTGGGGTCTATCACACCAGGCAAGACCCCAGGTGCAGGCTGTGTAAAGATGCCCCAGAGACAATCCAGCACATAACAGCAGGGTGCAAGATGCTAGCAGGCAAGGCATACAGGGAGAGCAGAATTATTAGGCAAATGAGTATTTTGTCCACATCATCCTCTTCATGCATGTTGTCTTACTCCAAGCTGTATAGGCTCAAAAGCCTACTACCAATTAAGCATATTAGGTGATGTGCATCTCTGTAATGAGAAGGGGTGTGGTCTAATGACATCAACACCCTATATCAGGTGTGCATAATTATTAGGCATGGCCAAGGTAAGAAAGGCTGAAAGACGACCACCAATGAACAAGACACACAAGCTGAAACGTCAAGACTGGGCCAAGAAATATCTCAAGACTGGTTTTTCTAAGGTTTTATGGACTGATGAAATGAGAGTGAGTCTTGATGGGCCAGATGGATGGGCCCGTGGCTGGATTGGTAAAGGGCAGAGAGCTCCAGTCCGACTCAGACGCCAGCAAGGTGGAGGTGGAGTACTGGTTTGGGTTGGTATCATCAAAGATGAGCTTGTGGGGCCTTTTCGGGTTGAGGATGGAGTCAAGCTCAACTCCCAGGCCTACTGCCAGTTTCTGGAAGACACCTTCTTCAAGCAGTGGTACAGGAAGAAGTCTGCATCCTTCAAGGAAAACACAATTTTCATGCAGGACAATGCTCCATCAAACGCGTCCAAGTACTCCACAGCGTGGCTGGCAAGAAAGGGTATAAAAGAAGAAAAACTAATGATATGGCCACCTTGTTCACCTGATCTGAACCCCATTGAGAACCTGTGGTCCATCATCAAATGTGAACATTACAAGGAGGGAAAACAGTACACCTCTCTGAACAGTGTCTGGGAGGCTGTGGTTGCTGCTGCACGCAATGTTGATGGTGAACAGATCAAAACACTGACAGTGTCATGGTCCTGGGCCATGTTGGCCCAGTGTTCTTAGTTTCCTTGTATGTTTGTATTTTGTTCCTTGCTTAGGCCATGTTTTCTGAGTTGCCCTGTTGTGTTGTTCCCTAAGTGTTTTCCCTTCATGACTCTTCCCCCTGTGTGCCCTCTATGTATTTATGAGCCCTCGTCTCCCTTTGTGGTTGTTTCATGTTTCCCCAGCCCGTTATGTCTGTGTTTTCCCCGTGCTCTCTCTCCTCCTGTCTGAACCTCTGTGCACTTCCTGTTTACTTTGTGACTCTCACGCCCGTACATGTCATGTTCAGTTCACCCCGCCCTGTCTCGTTATGATTATCAGTGTCACCTGTGTTCCCCGTGTGTTCCCACTTTCCTCGTTAACCCTCTGTGTATTTCTGTCTGCGTCTCCCTCTGTTCAGCGTGACGTCGTCCCTCATGTTGTGTGGATCTCCCTGTGTCTCTCTGCGTATGTTAGTTTACTTTTCCCAGTTTAGTTTTGTATTTCCTATGTTCTGCCATTCCAGCATTAAAGCTGTGATTTTGAGTTCATCCCCGTGTCTGTGAGTTTTGCGTTTGGGTCCTCCTCCTGCCTGCCACACAGCCGAGCCTTGACAGAACGACGTCACCAGTAATGGACCCAGCAACTCACAACCCCTCCGCTGAGCTCCGGGAGGATTTGATCTATACGGTGGAGTACCACTGTCAGGAGTGGGAGGCGCTGCCAGGAGACGAACACCGGGAGGTCGTAGCCGCCCGTCTACAGCGGATGGTGTCCGGACTCCCGTGGCTGTTCGGCGCGCTGCACCCCCACATCCGGGACTTCCTTGTTTCCACCGTAGGCGTCCGCCCGGAGCTGCCTCTCCAGTGTGAGGGGTCGGGGGACGTTCAGCCCGGTCCGCTGGAGGATTCGCGGCCCGGCTCATCTCCTCCCCCCTCTCGGCGAAAACGGCGCTCACGCCGCCGCCGCCCTAACGTTTCTGAGCAAACTCCGGTGGTGAGTGACACTAACTGTTTCTTCCATGCCACTTCCAAGTCGGACCAACTCGGACAATATTCTGCTCTCCAACCTATATATTTAGAAACCGTTTGTGTGAATGCTCCTGTGTCCGCAACGGATCCCTTTGTGCTCGGTATTACTGACTCTGCTAAACCTGGATCTTCCTGTGCTGTGACTGTTTTAGAGACTGCTACTCCTAACATGGACAGCTTAAGGCCTACAGAGTTGCCAGGAGTGACTCGCCATGAATCTCTGTTAGCCGCCCGGCCCGAAGCTCAGTCGCCACCTCCACCACATTCAGCCTCGCTTCCCATAGCACAGTCACATCCACAGCCTGACTTACTACAAACCTTATTTCAATCCCTAGCCCAGTCAATAGCTCAGTTGGCAGAGGAATCATCAGCCTTATCGTCAGCTCGGTTTCCAACTTTACAACCATCACTGCAGTCTCCAGTGTCCCCAGTGCAGTCTCCAGTGTCCCCAGTGCAGTCTCCAGTGTCCCCAGTGCAGTCTCCTGCGTCCCCAGTGCAGCCTCCTTTAGCACAGTCACCCACTCAACCACCAGCACCACAACCGTCACCACCTCTAGTTCATTCCCCTGTGGAGTCATTAACTCCACCACCTACTCCACTCTCACCACCACCGTTACAACAGACATCAGTTCAGTCCCCTGTGCCAGTGCAGACGCCCTCAGTTCAGTCTCCCGTGCAGTTATCTACTTCACCACCGTCAGTAGCTCAGCTCCCACTCTCACCCGTGTCTCCAGCAGCTCAGCTCCCGCTCTCACCCGTGTCTCCAGTAACTCAGTTAGCTGCCCAGCAGCCACTCTCCGCTCAGTCTCCTGTGTCGCCAGTTTTGCTCATTCACTCCATGCAGAGAGGTAACTGGATTTCTACTCAGGGTACTTTCCATGGTTTAGCCGCCGTTGGCACAGTTTGCCACTCCAGGGCTTCCCCAGAGGCTAGGTCTCAGTCACCAGCTGATTCTGGACCCCTGAAGTTTAAGCAGCCCCCTAAGAACTGCACCATGTTCGCATTGCCTGGGCAGAGTCAGTGCTCAGTGCAGCGCCAGTTGTCCTCATGTCGGCCGAAGGACTTCATGCCTGTTGGCGTTGTTTTGGCCTCCGCTGGAGGGTCCGAGGGGCCCGTTCAGCCTCCTGTCTCCGCTGGAGGGTCCGAGGGGCCCGTTCAGCCTCCTGTCTCCGCTGGAGGGTCCGAGGGGCCCGTTCAGCCTCACGCCGCATCGGCTGGAGGGTCCGAGGGGCCCGTTCAGCCTCACGCCGCATCGGCTGGAGGGCCCGAGGAGCCTGTCCAGCCGCCATCTGCAACCGCCTCGTCGTCGCCTGGTCCAGCCGCATCCGAGTCTTCGTCATCGCCTGGTCCAGTCTCAGCCTGTGCTTCTGCTACGCCTGGTCCAGTCTCAGCCTGTGCTTCTGGTCCAGCTTTGGCTTCCGCCTCTGCAGCTCCGTCTGGTCCTGCCTCCGAGTCTTCGTCCTCGTCTGGTCCTGCCTCCGAGTCTTCGTCCTCGTCTGGTCCTGCCTCCGAGTCTTCGTCCTCGTCTGGTCCTGCCTCCGAGTCTTCGTCCTCGTCTGGTCCTGCCTCCGAGTCTTTGTCCTCGTCTGGTCCTGCCTCCGAGTCTTTGTCCTCGTCTGGTCCTGCCTCCTCAGAGCCTTCGTCTGCTGCAGCCTCCTCAGAGCCTTCGTCTGCTGCAGCCTCCTCAGAGCCTTCGTCTGCTGCAGCCTCAGCCTGTGCTTCGCCTGGTCCCGTCTCGACTGGTCCTGTGCCCACCGGGCCTCGGCCAGTACGCCTGACACTGGAGAGCCGCCGCCGCTGCCTTCCGCGCGGCCGGGCCCCTGAACTGCACCGTCATCGCCTGAGTGGCCGCCGTCGCCTTCCGCACGGCCGGCCCCCGGACCGCCTTCGCCTGGGTGGCCGCCGTCGCCTTCCGCACGGCCGGCCCCCGGACCGCCTTCTCCTGGGTGGCCGCCGTCGCCTTCCGCACGGTCGGCCCCCGGACCAGCGCTGTCATCGTCGCCGCCGCCTCCCGCGCGGTCGGCCTCCTGAACTGCTCCGTCGTCTCCTTCACCGCCGCCGTTGCCTCGCGCACGGCCGGCCTCCTGAACTGTTTCCACGTCGCCGCCGTTGCCTCGCGCACGGCCGGCCTCCTGAACTGTTTCCACGTCGCCGCCGTTGCCTCGCGCACGGCCGGCCTCCTGAACTGTTTCCACGTCGCCGCCGTTGCCTCGCGCACGGCCGGCCTCCTGAACTGTTTCCACGTCGCCGCTGTTGCCTCGCGCACGGCCGGCCTCCTGAACTGTTTCCACGTCTCCGCCGTTGCCTTCCGCATGGTCGGCCCCCTGAACTGCTTTGTGTTTGGATTGTTTTCTTGGGCTCCGGTGTTTGCTGTGCTCTTCTTTTGTTTTCTGTTCCGAGCCCTCCGTCCTGGGCCCCCGCCGCCCGCCCTGGGTTGTTTTCTGTTTGGTTTTGTTTTTCTGTGTTTGGGCTGTCTGGAGCCAGCCCTTGAGGGGGGGGGGTACTGTCATGGTCCTGGGCCATGTTGGCCCAGTGTTCTTAGTTTCCTTGTATGTTTGTATTTTGTTCCTTGCTTAGGCCATGTTTTCTGAGTTGCCCTGTTGTGTTGTTCCCTAAGTGTTTTCCCTTCATGACTCTTCCCCCTGTGTGCCCTCTATGTATTTATGAGCCCTCGTCTCCCTTTGTGGTTGTTTCATGTTTCCCCAGCCCGTTATGTCTGTGTTTTCCCCGTGCTCTCTCTCCTCCTGTCTGAACCTCTGTGCACTTCCTGTTTACTTTGTGACTCTCACGCCCGTACATGTCATGTTCAGTTCACCCCGCCCTGTCTCGTTATGATTATCAGTGTCACCTGTGTTCCCCGTGTGTTCCCACTTTCCTCGTTAACCCTCTGTGTATTTCTGTCTGCGTCTCCCTCTGTTCAGCGTGACGTCGTCCCTCATGTTGTGTGGATCTCCCTGTGTCTCTCTGCGTATGTTAGTTTACTTTTCCCAGTTTAGTTTTGTATTTCCTATGTTCTGCCATTCCAGCATTAAAGCTGTGATTTTGAGTTCATCCCCGTGTCTGTGAGTTTTGCGTTTGGGTCCTCCTCCTGCCTGCCACACAGCCGAGCCTTGACAGACAGAATCCATGGATGGCAGGCTTTTGAGTGTCCTTGCAAAGAAAGGTGGCTATATTGGTCGCTGATTTGTTTTTGTTTTGTTTTTGAATGTCAGAAATGTATATTTGTGAATGTGGAGATGTTATATTGGTTTCACTGGTAAAAATAAATAATTGAAATGGGTATATATTTGTTTTTTGTTAAGTTGCCTAATAATTATGCACAGTAATAGTCACCTGCACACACAGATATCCCCCTAAAATAGCTAAAACTAAAAACAAACTAAAAACTACTTCCAAAAACATTCAGCTTTGATATTAATGAGTTTTTTGGGTTCATTGAGAACATGGTTGTTGTTCAATAATAAAATTATTCCTCAAAAATACAACTTGCCTAATAATTCTGCACTCCCTGTGCATGGAACGCCATAACCAAGTGGCCGGCATAGTGTACAGGAACATCTGTGCCGAGTATAACGTGGAAGTCCCAAGGTCAAAATGGGAGACGCCCCCAAGGGTGGTGGAGAATGACCGAGCTAAGATCCTGTGGGACTTCCAGATACAGACGGACAAAATGGTGGTGGCTAACCAACCGGACAAAGTGGTGGTAGAAAAGCAGAAGAAGACGGCCGTAGTGATCGATGTAGCGGTTCCGAATGACAGCAACATCAGGAAGAAGGAACACGAGAAGCTGGAGAAATACCAAGGGCTCAGAGAAGAGCTCGAGAGGATGTGGAGGGTGAAGGTAACGGTGGTCCCCGTGGTAATCGGAGCACTAGGTGCGGTGACTCCCAAACTAGGCGAGTGGCTCCAGCAGATCCTGGGAATAACATCGGAGATCTCTGTCCAGAAGAGCGCAGTCCTGGGAACAGCTAAGATACTGCGCAGGACCCTCAAGCTCCCAGGCCTCTGGTAGAGGACCCGAGCTTGAAGGATAAACCGCCCGCAGGGGCGTGCTGGGTGTTATATGTATATATATATTTTTTTTTTTTTCTCGTTTGGCTCTCAGCGAAGGCGGTCGCACTTTTCTCCTCTCCTCTCCCTTATATTCCCTGCTTAGCTTCTTATGCCCTTGTCTTGTCTCGTGCTTTTTTCACTTCCCTGGAACACTCTCTCACAGTCTGTTTCTAAAACCTAAAAGAGAATTATGGATTTGATCAACTGGTCTCTGAATGCTATTGACACCCTTTTCTCAACGAGAAGTCTGGGCTCGGGAGAGCCCGAGTGCCCTGGAGGGACTTTCCCTGCCGGATACATGATGGACAGGTGACAGACATGGAGGATCGTGTGTCTGGCGGGACTGTCGATCGAGGACGCTGAAGATATCTACCTATTCGGAACCATCATAACAGGGTTCTTGCTGATCGGAGAATTAAGAAAGCGGAACCGGCTCTGTGAGCAAAAGACTGAAAAGACCACGGAATTGAAGGTAAATAACATCATGGAGAAACTCGCAGCTATCCAACGGGAGATTGAGAGACCAGTGTCGGTGTCGGAGTGTTAAAAACAGCTTGAAATTCTCATGAGTTGTTTGTAAAAGAAAAATCACCATTATAATGCGGCTACCCCTTTACCCCTTTGGCGCCAGCTGTGGGCTCAAGGCCGGAGCCGAACAAAAACTCTGGAATGGTAGCGCTGTGCAGGGCGGCTGCTGTGTTGGATTACTCCTCACCCCCCACCCAATCCTGTGGCTTGTCATGTCTTTTACAATGTTGTGCTGTGGACATTATGTGCTTTTTGTGCAGAGGAGTTTTTTTGTTTCCTGTTCTCATGCTGTCCTACCATGGAAGCACAGCATGAGTAGAGGTCTCTTTTTTTCCTCTTGTACTTTCCCACTGTAGTGTACATTTCAGTGTTTTTCTGTAACGCTACCGATCTCCTACTTGTATCCCCATGTAATGTCTCTGTTGTGTGTGTAAGGTCGGGGGGTCCCATTTCACTGCAGGGCAACCTGCATGTGGCGAATAAAGCTTTGATTGATTGATTGATTGATTGATTGATTGATATATATGTATGTATATATATATATATATATATATATATATATATATATAGATATCCTGGGGGCGTCTGTATCCAGTAAGGGTCCTAAGGCTAGACTCCCTATGCTAAGCGAGCCTACCGCAGAGAACCCTCACTCGTCACAGTGAGGTCTGAATGGTGCGTAATCCAGTGAAACGTGGGCAATAAGCTAGGGGAACACAGCCTGCAACTCGGTGTAAGGCATGGCTATTCAACTAAAAGGTTAGTTGGGCCAGATTTTCAAGACAAGGAATTTATCTGGACCAGATATTTTTTAGCAGCCTATCGTGATAAATTTAAAACCAACACAAATGTATTGAAAAACAAGTAATGTTTATTCATTTTGTCCCTTTTAAATCTGGTGACATCTCACAAATGCACATCAAAAACTCCATCCTTCTCCACTACTACTTCTTCACATGAAATTAAAAAAAAAAATTTTGAAAGTTCCCTTTCAATATATATGTAACCCAGACACATCTTAAAGTGCATTTAACACAATTAAAATAGAACAGTCAATCCTATCAAAGCTATCAGTGCACAAACCCATAGCAGTAACACATAAGAATACAACATTTATTGCTGCACACTGAGGTGATACAGTTTTGTTTTATATCAACCCCTGTAATTAGGCATGGCTTGTTAGACATTCCACATTATGTTGATATGTGGGCTATAGTTACCCTGACATTATTAATGCGAGAAGTGACATTTTTCTTTGCGGCAACTGTTGGCTCATAAGATGTCAGTGCAATCTGAAGGCAATGGTGAAGAGTGTTGTCAGTCAGTGAACAACGAGAGCTGCTTTTTATTGAGTTCATGTGTGAAAAGCTTGATTCACATGTGTACGTTGACCCAAACATACTGAGGATGACGACTGCTACTTTCTTAACGTTAGGGAACTGGTGTGTATTGACATCAGTCCAAAACTTTGCAGGTCCGTTAGTGCGAAGATCCTGTGCCATGGCTAAGGATGACTGCATGTCAACAAGTTCCAGTATGAACTTCCCCTCGTCAGTGGAAGGGACCACTTCCTTTGCTCTGATGGACAAGTCGCCTTCTGTTGAAACACTAAATGGGTCTCTGGCAAAACTCATCACCTCTGTGGGTAAAGCAAGTTCATCTAGTTGACCAGAAAAGTTCTCTTTCAACCTCGCAATGAAATCAGTCATCACATCCGTGACTTGTGTTGGTGATGAGATGCATTTGCGGAGTGTTGGAAAATGCAGCAACCGGCCTGTGCTCAAGTCAGTTTCGAAAAGGTTCAACTTGACTTGGAATGCACGCATCTGTTCCACAAGTTCAATGACAGTTTTGCCTCTGCCTTGTAGTCCCACATTGAGGTCATTCATGTGTTTGAATATGTCAGTCAGAAAGCAGACACTGGCCATGAAGCTGTTGTCCATTATGCGATTCAAGTATGTTTCTGCTTTTTTTTTCTCTGCTGTTGCAGAGGAAAGCTGTGATCTCCTCTTTGAGATCACAGAAACGCTCCAGTGCCCTGCCTTTGGACAGCCACCTGACATCATTGTGCAATAGAAGGTCATGGTGCTCAGCAGACATTTCTGAGAGCAGCATGCGGAATAAGCGGTGCTGGAGGCTTGATGTTGAGCGAATAAAATTAATTGTAGCCATCACGGTGTCCATTGTCGTTTTGAGCTCCGCGCTTAGTTTTGCACACAACACAGTCTGATGAACAATGCAGTGTAAGGTTCTCATCTGAGGTGCAACAGCCAACCACCGCGCTGCCAAACCACTCACTTTTCCTGCCATGGATGGAGCCCCATCGGTAACTAGCAAACAGACACGCTTCATATCCAGACCATTATCCTCGAAAAAAGCTGAAATCTTCTCAAACATTATTTCGTCAGTTGTGTGTCCCTCTAGTGGCAGTAAGCCGAGCAGTTCCTCTCTGAAGCATTTGCCATCAAAAAAAACGGACATATATGCACAACTGTGCATTAACAGTTCTGTCTGTGGACTCATCTACTGCTATAGACATTACATCAGTTTTCTTCAGGTCATCTAACAGCATTTCAAACACGTCCGAAGCCAGAACTTCAATCCTACGAATATTTGAACTGTCTGACGGGCACGTTTTCAATAGCAGATGTCACATTCACTTTAATTTTTTCGTTGTTTATCACCTCATCCACCACAGCAAGCATGCACTCTTTCACGGTTTCAGAATCTGTAAAAGGTCTTTTCTTCTTCGCCAAGATCCAGCAAACACGAAGGGAAGCTGCTGCAGCTCTCTCTTGAGCTGTACATGACCTCACCATGGTAGTACAACTCCGGTTGTAAGATGCAATTAAACTCCGTACTTTTGCAGCTCTCTCCTGAGATCCCTCTGGAAAGTTTTTGCAGAAAGTCTGGTGTTTGTCATTGTGGTGTCTTTGTAAATTGTAATCTTTAAGTACCGCAACAAATTAAACACATTGGTTTGGCATTTGGATTTTGCGGTAAAATGAATAAGTACTTGTCAGTCCAGGCAGGGTTAAACCGACGGTTTTCATTGTCAATTTTACGGGTGTGTTTTGAGAAAGACATGCTGTTGTCACATCAAACATTATGATGATAGCTTGATATGTTTACAACACGGTGCATTGTGGGTGGAATGTTGCATTCATAGTCCACACTATGCTGTAGGAATTTCTATTTTTTTTTTCTTTTCGTTTTCTCTGTGTTTCTGCTAGGACCACGGGCAGGGCCACTCGGAGGTTGCTTCTGGGCCACATGTGGCCCGCGGGCCGCCATTTGAAGAGGCTTGGTGTAAGGTGTGCAGTGTACATTCATTTTAATCCATATTTACTAACCTGTGTTACAGGCGTCTCAGGAGGGGAAAGCGGTGCTCTACCTGCACTGTGTATAGTGCTGGCGGAGCGCTGCTGATGTCGACTGAGAAAATTGTCAGGCGGTGGAAGGAATACTTCGAGGACCTCCTTAATTCCACTGACACGTCTTCCGAGGAGGAAGCAGAGTCTGGGGATGAGGGGAATGACCCGCCAATTTCCGGGGGCGAGGTCACTGAGGCAGTTAAACAACTCCTTGGTGGCAGAGCCCCTGGTGTTGATGAGGTCCGCCCCGAGTTCCTGAAGGCTCTGGATGTTGTAGGGCTGTCCTGGTTGACGTATAGCACGCCTCTACAATGTTGCGTGGAGATCAGGGGCAGTACCTGTGGACTGGCAGACCGGGGTGGTGGTCCCCATCTTTAAGAAGGGGGACCGGAGGGTGTGTTCCAACTACAGGGGGATCACACTCCTCAGCCTCCCTGGGAAAGTCTATGCCAGGGTGCTGGAAAGGAGAGTTCGTCCGTTAGTCGAACCTCGGATACAGGAGGAACAATGCGATTTTCGTCCTGGTCGCGGAACACTGGACCAGCTCTTTATCCTCTCCAGGGTACTTGAGGGTGCATGGGAGTTTGCCCAACCAGTCTACATGTGTTTTGTGGACTTGGAGAAGGCATTCGACCGAGTCCCTCGGGGTGTCCTGTGGGAGGTGTTGCGGGAGTATGGGGTGTCTGGCCCATTGCTATGGGCCATTCGATCCCTATACAACCGTTGCAAGAGCTTGGTTCGCATTGCCGGCAATAAGTCGGACTCGTTCCCGGTGGGTGATGGGCTCCACCAGGGCTGCCCTTTGTCTCCGGTTCTGTTCATAATTTTTATGGACAGGATTTCTAGGCGCAGCCAAGTGGCGGAGGGCTTTCGCTTTGGTGGCCTCAGAATCTCATCTCTGATTTTTGCAGATGATGTGGTTCTGTTGGCTTCATCGGGTGAAGGCCTCCAGCTCGCACTGGAACGGTTCGCAGCCGAGTGTGAAGCAGCGGGAATGAGGATCAGCACCTCCAAATCTGAGGCCATGGTTCTCAGCCGGAAAAGGGTGGAGTGCCCACTCCGGGTCGGGGATGAGTTCCTGCCACAAGTGGAGGAGTTCAAGTATCTCGGGGTCTTGTTCGGGAGTGATGGGAGAAGGGAGCCGGAGATCGACAGACGGATTGGGGCTGCAGCTGCAGTAATGCGGACGCTGCACCGGTCCGTCGTGGTGAAGAGGGAGCTGAGTGTAAAAGCGAAGCTCTCAATTTACCGGTCGATCTACGTCCCTACCCTCACCTATGGCCACGAGCTGTGGGTAGTGACCGAAAGAACGAGATCGCGGATACAAGCGGAGGAAATGAGCTTCCTCCGAAGGGTGGCTGGCCTCTCCCTTAGAGATAGGGTGAGAAGTTCGGCCATCCGGGAGGGGCTCAGAGTAGAGCAGCTGCTGCTCCACATCGAAAGGAGCCAGCTGAGGTGGTTCGGGCATCTGACAAGGATGCCCCCTGGGCGCCTCCTGGGTGAGGTGTTCCAGGCATGTCCCACCGGGAGGAGGCCCCGGGGCAGACCCAGGACACGCTGGAGAGATTATATCTCTCGGCTGGCCTGGGAACGCCTTGGTATTAGCTGGATATAAGCTGGAGGAGGTGGCTGGGGAGAGGGAGGTCTGGGCCTCTTTGCTTAGGCTGCTGCCCCCGCGACCCGGCCCCGGACAAAGCGGATGAAGATGGATGGATGGATGGATGGATGGATGGATGGATGGATGGATGGATGGATGGATAGGGGGAAGAGAACCTGGCATCCTGGTGCTAAAAGCTTGCAGCTACATTTTGTGAAAGAGGGGTTGTTGTGGTCCTGGGTCAGTGACTCAGTGTTTTTTGGTATTTATAATCTTTTATGTTATTATTTATCATTTCTAGTCTCTTGGTTTCTGTTTCTGTGCTCCTCCTGTGTTCCATGTTCCCTCCTCAGTCAGTGTCAAGTCTGTGTCTTGTCTCTGTGATTCCTGGTTCTTAGGTTTTGTTCCCTTGCCTTCGATGTATAGTGTGTAGGTTTTGTTCTGTCTCTATGTTTAGTCATCCCTCTTCCCCGTCAGCTGTGTCTCCTTGGTAAAGTCTCTGTGCCCTTCCTGGGTTTCCTGCTTTATTTTGATAGTCCTTGACCTATGTCAGTGTTTTCTGCTTTGCTTCCTCTATCTCGTCATGTCTGATTACTCTCAGCTGTGTTTTCCATTCCCTCATTACCCTTTGTCTGTATATATAGTGTGTGTTTCCCTCGGTTCCTTGTCAGTCCGTCTGCGTGTCATTCCCCCTCTCTGTGTTTCTTCTGCCTGTTTCACCATGTCTGCTGGTTTCTCGTTGCTGCGTGGGAAGGGCGTGGCTTCTGGGCTTCTGCTAGAAAGTTTCCAGAGACAGCTGGTGGTATTCAGTCTCTCTGAAGCACCAACATGACGTTCAGAGTGTTTGGGTTTCCTGGATTGCCCAGAGGGAAACTGATGAAGCAGAGCTGTGTAGTTCTTCATCTTAGGGTAATTGTAAGCAAATGGTAGGGTGAATAAGATTATGTTACTCTTATAAGATAAGCTGTGTTAAAGACCTTCTCGAAAGTTCTTCACACAAAAATGAGAACAAACAGCTTGTAGAACTGGAAGGGGCCTGCTTGGAGGTCCTGCTCCAGAAAGATAATTAATCTCTAATTATGGTCAAATAACTGCTAAGAAACCACGACTAAGGAAAAGCAACAAGCAGAAGAGATTTCTTTGGGCCCAGAAGCACAAGAAATGGACATTAGACCAGTGGAAATCTGTGATTTGGTCTGGTGAGTCCAAATTTGAGATCCTTGGTTCCACCCGCTGTGTCTGTGCGACGCAGAAAAGGTGATGGATGAAGCATTAGAAGGGTGTGTGATGATGTGGGGGATGCTTTGGTTGTGACACTGTTGGGGAATTATTCAAAATTGAAGGCACACTGAACCAGCATGGCTACCACAGCATCCTGCAGCGATGTGCCATGTGCCTGATTATTTAAGACCTTTTGAATTCTGGATTTAACAGGAAGCCAATGAAGGGAAGCCAATACAGGAGAAATCTGCTCTCTCTTTCTAGTCCCTGTCAGCACTCTTGCTGCGGCATTTTGGATTAGCTGAAGGCTTTTCAGGGAGTTTTTAGGACATCCTGATAATAATGAATCACAGTCGTCCAGCCTGGAAGTAATAAATGCATGAACTAGTTTTTGAAGGACATTCAGAGCTCTTCTTTGAATATGTCTTTTTACTACTTTCATTTGTTCTCTGTCAGGATCATCCCACACTGCTTGCAGTTCCACACTCTGGAGAGGCCAATAAATGACTGATAATGTTTCACTGTGAGTTGTGCTATTCTGGTATGTTTTTACTACATTGGCAGTGTTTTTGGGATCCTTGTTGATCCTTAAGAATGGCTACTTGGCAGCCATCCTTCCCTTCAGACCATTTCTCATGAAGTTTTAGTGAAGAGCAGATGGATCAGCTGAACAAATGTTTTGTTTTTGTAACAGGCTGCCAGTAACAAAGTACCTACATGTACAGTTAAAAACTGGTTCTTTGATAAGTTGTCTGTTATGTGTAGACACAACACTGGCTCATCCCCTGGGATAAAATCGAATGAAAAAGCTATATTAAAAAACAAAAAAACTGTTGTGTTATGTGTGTTGTTTCAAGCAGAGCCTGTTCAGTCACTATTTGTAATTTAGGTTTGGATCTTATGTTAATTATTTTTGCACAGTCTGTGTAATATGCCATGTTTGAATAAATAAATCAAATCACTTTTATTGTCACATCACATGTGCAGATACACTGGTACAGTACATGCGAGTGAAATTCTTGTGTGTGAGCTTCACAAGCAACAGAGGTGTGCAAAGTACAATAACATAAGAACAAGCAAAATATAAGAATGGGTAAATCTGAGAGTTATATGAATAAATATTTGTACAATATAAGAGTGCATGCGCATTACTGAATGTGTATACTAAATATGTATGTCTACGTGTGTGTGTGTGTGTGTACATATTTTAAAAATTAAATAGAATAAACAATAAAATAAAATATACAGAGGTTGGCAGTTGGACATGTGCAAAACAAGTGGCATTACTGTACAGTATGGAGTGCATAATGTTAAAGTTCCAGTAGTGAAGCTGAGGTGTCTATGACGTGTTCAGCAGTCTGATGGCCTGATGGAAAAAGCTGTCTCTCGGTCTGCTGGTACGGGACCGGATGCTGCAGAACCTCCTTCCTGATGGAAGCAGTCTGAACAGTTTATGGCTGGGGTGACTGGAGTCCTTGATGATCCTCCCCGCTTTCCTCAGGCAGCGCTTCCTGTAGATGTCTTGGAGGGAGGGAAGCTCACCTCCAATTATCCGTTCAGAGCACCGCACTACTCGCTGGAGAGCTTTGCGGTTGTAAGCGGTGCTGTTGCCATACCAGGTGGTGATGCATCCAGTGAGGATGCTCTCAATGGCACAGTGATAGAAGGTCCTGAGGATGCGGGGGCTCATGCCGAATCTTTTCAGTCTCCTGAGAAAGAAGAGGCGCTGCTGCGCCTTCTTCACTGTTTTGTTTGTGTGTACTGACCATGTAAGATCCTCAGCCAGATGTACTCCAAGGAACCGGAAGCTGCTCACTCTCTCCACAGCAGCGCCGTTGATGGTGACGGGGGTGTGTACTTCTCTGCACCTCCGCAAACTTCACAATGATGTTGGAGCTGTTAGTGGCTGTGCAGTCGTAGGTGTAGAGTGAGTACAGGAGAGGGCTCAGTACACACCCCTGTGGAGCACCAGTGTTCAGTGTGATGGGGGATGAAGTGATGCTGCCCAGTCTGACCACCTGGCGTCTGTCAGACAGGAAGCTAAGGATCCAGCTGCAGAGGGAGCTGCTCAGTCCTAGATCCTGCAGTTTCCTGTCCAGCTTCGAGGGAACGATGGTATTGAATGCTGAGCTGTAATCTACAAACAGCATCCTCACATACGTGTCTCTCTTCTCCAGGTGTGACAGGGCAGTGTGTAGTGTCAGGGCTATGGCATCATCAGTGGACCTGTTGTGGCGGTATGCAAACTGTAGAGGGTCCAGTGAGTCGGGTAGTGCAGAGCAGATGAAGTCCCTGACCAGCTTCTCGAAGCATTTGCTTACAATGGGGGTCAGGGCTACAGGTCGCCAGTCGTTCAATGAGGAGATGGTGGAGGATTTGGGTACAGGGACGATGGTGGCCATTTTGAAGCAGGCTGGGACTACAGACAGAGAGAGGGAAAGGTTGAAGATGTGCGTGAACACTCCAGCCAGCTGAGCCGCGCATGACTTGAGGACGCGGCCGGGAATCCCGTCCGGACCAGTAGCTTTGCGTCCGTTCACCTTCCTGAAGCACTTCCGCACATCCTCCTCAGACACAGTGTGCGCACTGACGTCATCCGCGGTGCGCACACTGTCTGGTCTCATGGTGTTCGCTGTGTCGAATCTAGCGTAGAATACGTTTAGATCCTCACACAGAGAGGCCGTGGTCTGCGGTGTGCTGGTTTTCCCTCTAAAGTCTGTGATCGTGTTTAGTCCCTGCCACATACTCCGAGGGTTGTCAAACTGTTGCTCCACCCTGTCCCTGTACTCACGTTTGGCTGCTTTGATCTTCTACCGGAGTTGGTAATGTGCATGTTTGTAGTCCGATGTGTTCGCGGAGGCAAAAGTGGTGCTCCGTGCCGCGCGAACATCTCCGTAAATCCAGGGTTTTTGATTTGGGAAGGATTTAACTGTTCTGGATGGGACGACATCTTCCACGCATTTTCTGATAAATCCACAGACTGAGTCTGTGTACTCATCGATGTCATTAGCAGCCACGTGAAACATTTCCCAGTCCGCGTGATCAGTCCTGCAGTGTGGACTCCAATTGATCTGACCAACTGTGCACCGCCCGCAGGGTTGGAGCTTCCTGTTTCAGCTTGTGCCTGTAGGCGGGCAGGAGCAGGATGGAGCGGTGATCTGATTGGCCGAATGGGGCGCTGGGGAGGGCTTTGTACGCATCCTGGAAGGAGGTGTACCAGTGGTCGAGTAGCCGGTTCCCACGCGTGTTAAAATGGATGTGTTGGTGGAGTTTGGGTGAGACTTTCTTCAGGTTTCCCTTATTAAAGTCTCCGGCTGTGATAAACGCTGCCTCTGGGTGTGCGGTTTCCTCGCTGCTGATCGCGCTGTACAGTTCCCTGAGTGCACGGTCAGTGTCGGCTTGTGGGGGAATGTAAACAGCCGTAATAATCACTGCTGTAAATTCCCTCGGTAGCCAGAATGGCCGGCACTCAATCATCGGGTACTCCAGGTCCGGTGAGCAGAAGGATTTGACCGGGTGCACGTTCGCATAATCACACCAGCTGTTGTTGATCATGAAACACACACCACCGCCTCTGCTTTTCCCAGTAAGATCCTGTGACCTGTCCGCGCGATGCACGGAGAACCCCGGCAGTTGTATTGCAGAGTCCGGTACCTTGTCCGATAGCCAGGTTTCTGTGAGGCACGCAGCAGTCCCGCATCTCTCGCTGGAATGAGATCCGTGCCCGAAGCTTGCACAGCTTGTTCTCCAGGGACTGCACATTAGCCAGTAATAAACTGGGTAACGGTGGTCTGTTAGTGCGCCGTCTCAGTCGAACCAGAACGCCAGATCTTCTCCCTCTGCGTCGGCGTTTGCAGCCTCCAGGGCCAGAGAACAAAGGCGTCTCAGGTGAGATGAATGGGGGGTCTGCAAACGGAGCGTCCGTGTTGCAAAACTTGAACTCCGGAAAGTTATAAGAAAGACCGTCTTTTATGTCCAGTAAGGTTTGTCGGTCGTACACAAAGAGACATGTGCTACTCGTGAAAAAATAAAGGAAAGGTGAAAAAAATGTGAAAATCTGGAACAGTCTGAGTTTACAATTGAAACAATGCAAAAATATTCATAGATTTAAATTTCTCTACAAACAGTTGGTCTGGTCACAGTATACTCAATGATGGTTTTTAGTGTGCTCTGTAATGTCTGTTCTCTTACCATTGCTGGTATGGATTCCAAAAAAAAAAAAAAAAGTGTGACGCGACGAGGCTGCCATACTCCAGTATGGGATTAGAACGATGCCACCTTATCCCATAGTCCAGCCAATGACGCGATTCACATTCAGGAATATACGCAGCTAATCAGCGTCGTTGACAGGCTGTGACAGCGTCCTTATGTGCCGACACCAGTGTTTTAGTGAGCAAAGCGGCTGATGTGGAGTGAAGCCACGTTAATGACAATGTATACAACCATTGGAGACGTGAGCAGGACAGACGGAACAACTGACGGGAAAAGTGTGGACTTTATACCAGTTTTTAAATTGTGTTGATCGGCCAGGTTATGCAAAAACTTTGTTTGCATAACTCGGTTACTTTTTTGAAAAAGTAACTATATAATTAATTGCCCAACATTGGTCATTATTTACTGTATTTTGCAGACAGAGTTACAGACTCTCTCCCAGACCTCAGACTCAAGTCAGAGCTTTATTTAAAAAAAAGTTCTGTTTTCAAAATTGGAGTTCAAGTTATTTTTACTTCCAACAGTGTTAACATACTGCACAGGTAATGAACAAGATTTTTAAAAAAATTTTTTATTGTAATTGGGCTAAAACAGTTAATTAAAAGTCGTCTAACATAAATACTGTAATTTGATTATTTTAATAAACATGTAACTTGGATGGATTCGATGCTGGCGTGACCACAGCGCACACGTCTGCTGTTGCTCACAGTGGTCCAAGGGACGCTCAGGGAGTTTGTGTGTTCAGACACATGAAACATTAGAGGGAACATTGCTCGGCACCATCGTGGATCTAAATAAATATCAAATTAAAATATGTTTGGATGAGGTCAGGAGAGAGGTACAGCAGTTTCAACAGGCATTTTTAAAACGTGGTGGAGGCTCTTTCATGGACGAAAAAATACCCTTAAACACACTTTAATTGACCATCAAGTGATACATGCGCAGTTCTGTGCAACTAAAACTCACAAAATGTGCAGAACCAGCAAAATAATTATGCAGGCTGGAGACAGCTTTACACTAACCTACAATGCAACTCAACCAGAGACACAATCCCAAACGTGCTTATTCAGACTGTGTGATTAAGATAGAAGGTTTTAAATTGAGGTAAATGTGAATTCACCTGATTTAAACGTGTGTGATTAATTAATTTAAACACAAATATGCAAAAAGTTTAAATGTAAGCATGTAAAGTAAAGATGCTACTCCTAACCCTAACACCAGTCTTTGGTAAATCAACTCAAATATAAATTCTCATCTAAGATAAGATAATGCTCGGTTTTTGTGCATAGTAAGTAGTGCATAATTTGGACTACGAAGAATGCGTTGGAAAATAATAATAATAATGGATACTTTATTAATGATCCCCATGGGGAAATTACTTGTTTTTCTCTGCATTTGACCCATTCACTCTGTGAAGCAGTGGGCAGCCCACTAAGCAGGCGCCCAGGGAGCAGTGTGTAGGGACGGTACCTTGCTCAGGGGTACCTCAGGGTAGCCGTTAAGTGGATTCGAACCGCCGACCTTCCGATCATGGGGCGACCACTTTACCTACTGAGCTATCCCTGCCCCAAAAATAGATGAGAGTATAACAGTTATGTTTTCATTTTCTTCTTGTTGCTGTTTGGCATAACTGCTTAATTTCAAAGTTAAAACCAATTTTAACTGAAAATCTGAGAAGTGATAAATGTAAGTTGGTAAATGTGACAGAAGTGAATATGAAGGATAATTAAACTCAGATCTCTCAGCTTCCCTCGACATGGCTGCAATCTGCTATGAATTAACAGATACCCCTGGGTGATCATTACCCATGCACTCCCTCTGCAGGAGGTTGGCACTGACTGAGTAACGCATTGTCAGTGAGGAATTGCTGGAATCGAAGTTTATGATGCACTCCGTTACACTTCACCCCATCTGAACCATGAAATGGTGATTATTTGTCACATTTCATTCCCCTGAATGAGACACAAAACCATGTGTAGCATTTTATTTCAGTCTCAATAACAATTCTGAATTAAACTTTTTAAAAGTGTGTTAAACTTGAAATAAAAAAATGAGGTATCCTGAGTAACTGCTTTGTGAACGCAAATGGCTGTAAAATATCACTCTTTTAGTTTAAATGTATCGGATAAAAGAGGAAATCAATTGTTCTGTTTTGGTGTCAGCACTGAAAAGCAGTGTTACACAGGCAACATAGCAGTTTTGATGGAGAGATGGTTCTTAACTGTTATTTTCATATCCTGTTGTAGGTTTCTGCATTCCAGGGAATATAGCAATCCTCAACATTTCTACCTCAATATGGAAAGGAAAACATATACATCTGGCAATTATTATCCTGGTAAGTCAGCACATGTCCTTGTGTGGTTGGCTGAGTCCAGTCTCAGAATCAGTAACATGCAGATTTTCAGTTTTTTTGTTTGGCTACATGATTACAGAAAAGCTGAGATGCTGTGTAAAGTCGAACTAAAAACAGAGCACAGTGATTTGCAAATCTCAAACTTTATCTCTAATTTATTCACAATAGAATGTCGAAAACACATCAAATATTTAAATCGAGAAGTTGTCCAATTATAAGAAAAACATCTCATTTTAAAATTGATGGCAGTAACACATCTACAAATAATTGGGACAGGGCGACTTTTCCCACTGTGTAACATCCTCATCTTTTACCAACAGTCTGTCAATGTCTAAAATGAGGAAACTTTGCTGGACTTTGTGGAGAGGAATGTTGGGCCACTCTCATTGTTATAAGATTCCAGCTGCTCAACAGTCCTGGATTTTCCTTGCTGGATTTTTTGTTTCATGATGTCTCAAAGGTTTTCAACTGGTGCACATTGTAGGAAGGTCAGTTCAGCACCTAGACTCTTCTACTACTACTACTAGTCTGCAAGATGTTTTCCAAAAAGAGCCAGGCTAACAAGTGCCCTTTTGTTGCCTTTTCAATTGATCACACAGTTATTAGCACAATTATTTGTTGACTGTCAATTATGCTGAGTTCCTGTTCCACTGAGTCTGTCCATTTCTTCATTTAGTCTAAAGTTGAGGTCACCCCCAAGAACAAGTGAGCAATCTAGCTGTTCAGAGAGGGCACTACAAAAAAACTTAGAAGAATGAGGGGTCATCAACATTTGGACCGTATATACTTACATAACAGCTTTTTGTTAAGTATAGATAATTTAATGATAGAGAATCTACCCTCTGGATCTATAACTGTGTGAAATTAATATTTTTATGTATTAAAATTGTTACCCCCCTTTGCCTAGAGTTATGGGAGGCTAAGAAAACATTAGGAAATTCATTTATCTATAGCTGTGTGTCTCTTGTAATAAAACAACATCTGCCTGTAGTTTTTTAAGCTGGTTAAATATCTTTAACCTCTTTTCTCTGGAGCCAGCTCTATTTACATTCCATGTGACAGAATTTAGTGTCCCCAAAGTTGAGTGTGTATAGCTAATGTTAAACCTTTACTTAAAAAGCATCTCTAGACCCAGCAGTCTTAGCTCATTATAGGCCAATCTCCAACCTTCCTTTATATCAAACATCCTTGAAAGAGTAGTTGTCAAACAGCTAACAGATCATCTGCAGAGGCTTATTTGAAGAGTTTCAGTCAGGTTTCAGAGCTCATCACAGCACAGAAACAGCTTTAGTGAAGGTTACAAATGATCTTCTTATGGCCTCTGACAGTGGACTCATCTCTGTGCTTGTCCTGCTAGACCTTAGTGCAGCGTTCGATACTGTCGACCATAATATCCTATTAGAGCGATTAGAACATGCTGTAGGTATTACAGGTACTGTGCTGCAGTGGTTTGTATCATATCTATCTAATAGACTCCAGTTTGTGCATGTAAATGGAGAGTCCTCTTCACACACTGAGGTTAATTATGGAGTTCCACAGGGTTCAGTGCTAGGACCAATTCTGTTTACATTATACATGCTTCCCTTAGGCAGCATCATTAGAAGACATAGCATACATTTTCACTGCTATGCAGATGACACCCAGCTCTATCTGTCCATGAAGCCAGATAACACACACCAATGAGTTAAACTGCAGGAATGTCTTAAAGACCTGGATGGCCGCTAACTTTCTGCTTCTTAATTCAGATCAAACTGAGGTTATTGTACTCGGCCCTGAAAAGCTAAGAAATATGGTATCTAAGCAGATTCTTACTCTGGATGGCATTACCTTGGCCTCCAGTAACGCTGTGAGGAACCTTGGAGTCATTTTGACCAGGACATGTCCTTCAATGCACATATTAAACAAATATGTAAGACTGCTTTCTTCCATTTGTGCAACATCTCTAAAGTTAGAAATATCCTGTCTCAGAGTGACGCTGAAAAACTAGTTCATGCATTTATTACTTCCAGGCTGGACGACTGTAATTCATTATTATCAGGATGTCCTAAAAACTCCCTGAAAAGCCTTCAGCTGATCCAAAATGCTGCAGCAAGAGTCCTGACAGGGACTAGAAAGAGAGAGCAGATTTCTCCTGTTTTGGCTTCCTGTTAAATCCAGAATTGAATTCAAAATCCTGCTCCTCACATACAAGGTCTTAAATAATCAGGCCCCATCTTATCTTAATGACCTTGTAGTACCATATCACCCTATTAGAGCACTTCGCTCTCGCTCTGCAGGCCTACTTGTTGTTCCTAGAGTATTTAAAAGTAGAATGGGAGGCAGAGCCTTCAGTTTTCAGGCCCCTCTTCTGTGGAACCAGCTTCCAGTTTGGATTCGGGAGACAGACACTATCTCTACTTTCAAGATTAGGCTTCAAACTTTCCTTTTTGCTAAAGCATATAGTTAGGGCTGGACCAGGTGACCCTGAATCCTCCCTTAGTTATGCTGCAATAGACGTAGGCTGCTGGGGGACTGCCATCCCGCTGCTCTAAAGTTTACTTCTCTTTGTGGATTTACACAACTGAATTCAACAAGATGTAAGCAATTGATGTCTGTAAAAAAGTAAGGGGAATTCGTAAAAAGATTATATTAATGGGCCGAAAGGTTCGACTATAGGCGCAAAGGGATGTATTTAAATGAGTCACAGAAAGAAGCGCAACTACAAAGAACCTTTAGTGAACCAAACCATAAGTTTGACAGCCAAAAGTCTAAGGCATTTTACAAAACTGTGGAAAAGAAAATTTAAAAAAAAATGAAGTAAAACCACATAAAATTACTAATGTAATGACTTGGCCAAGTGTTAGCTTTTGGTTCTTAATGTTGGTTGCACCCTGGTAACCTGACTCGTTAACTGTTATAGGAAATAGATTGCCCTAATTCAATGTCCATTCAAATGAAGATCTCATACGCCTTTCACATGTGGAGAATGTTCTAAACCAGCGCTCCCCAACCCCCGGGCCTCGGACCGGTACCGGTCCGTGAGTCGTTTGGTACCGGGCCGCGAGAGTTGAGGCTCAGGTGTGAAATGTCTGGTTTTCAGGGTTTTTATCGGTTTTCAGCGTTATTTTGTTATCGTTTTATCGTTTACTCGGTTTTCCTGGGTCTTTTCACGTGTGTTATGAATAAACCTTTTTTTCGGTACCGGTACTAGTTTTATTTTGTTGTATTTATCCACGTGTGAGGGCACATATTTACGACCCTTAGAAAACGGTCACGGGGTTGTTTACAGCCTGAAGCAGCCAAGAGGAAGTGACGTAGCGTGAAGAGGACGGGCATGCGCAGTGAGAGAGAAGACGAGCGGAGCAAAAAAAAGCACACGTGTCCGGACGAGAGAAGACGCTAGGAAAGGGCCGCGGTCAGGGAAAGACCCGAACAAAGTATAAACGGGAGGTTAGCGAGACAGTGTACGGTACCGCAGCGAGTCTAGGCTGGGTTTCCGTCCGTGTATGAACTCTGACTCCGGCTACAGCGGCCTTACGGGTGCAGCGCCGGGGCGAAGTGTCGGCGGAGATAGCGCTAGCAGAGGGGCTAATCGAGAGCTAAGGCTAGCGGCCGCTTCCCACGGAGTTAAGTGGGACTGTGCTAGTATTCCGTGTGCAGGCGCTGCTATCATTGCAGGTCCGGGCCTGGAGTCTTCCTTTTGTGCCTACTGTTGCCAGGTAACTAACCCCATTCTTACTGAAGTAAGTGTCCGGGTCAATTGTGCTAGAGGGAGTTACGGACTTAGATCCCACCACCCGCTAGTCGTTCAAGGCAGCCTGTGCGCCCCTCTACCCCTACATAGCCGGGCTAGTAGCCCCTCACACACGACACCTTAAAGGCCGGTCCGTGAAAATATTGTCGGGCATAAACCGGTCCGTGGCGCAAAAAAGGTTGGGGACCGCTGCTCTAAACAACAGACGAGTTTTATTGGGACTGTGAATAATAAGCTAAGGGTATAATCCAAACATTCCCAGGGTGTGAAAGGAAATAGGGATGTAAAAATGTCAGTCAGCGGCCTTATGTGTAACCAGCTGCGTGTGAAAGTCAGTGTTGCCAACGTAGCGACTTTGTCACTATATTTAGCAAGTTTTGAGACCCCATTAGCGACTTTTTTTTTTCTAAAAAGCAACTAGCAACAAATCTGGCGACTTTTTCTGGTGTTATTGGAGACTTATGAGAACTTTTTGATGTGAACGCGTGTATCGCTCTTACTCTCAACAAGCAGCGGGTGCTGCCGTGGGCCAAAGCGTTCACAGGTGACGGATAGTCCGCACACAGCAGTCGCCCCCAGCTGCTGTCAGAGCAGGAGATATTCAACCCTACACTTCCAAACTGCAAATAAATCGCGCATGAGCGAAACCGCTGCTCCTGCCCAGACTGTAACGCAGTCTGGGCAGGAGCCCAGACTGCGTTACAGTCAGCCTAGACATTTTTCTTTGTCTAGAATGAATCAATGCACTAAAATACATCATTCCAATCATTGCAAACTTAGAAATTGGATGTCCTTGTAGAGCCTCAACTCCATGTTGTGAATCTGATATGGTCTGAAACTGTCTGGTGAGGCTTGCTATGAACAGCAGCTGCCTGATAATGTTTTGCAGCTTTTTGTCTCTTTTTTGTCCATTTCGATTGTTAATCTAGTTTGTTAACAACATTATTGTTACAAATTTTCTTCTTTTACTGTTACATTTTGTGGATCACAAGGTTTAAAACTTCTGTGCCGTCAGTTGGAGCTTGGCACGCTCCCTTCATCCTTCAGTTGCCGTTCCAACGCCGCTGAAGGTTTCGGAAACCAGAAACTCAACAACCTATTAGTCTCCACTCATTCAACTTTCTCTCCAGCATTCTGTTTTGCCCCTACTATAACCCAATCATCTTTCCTGCTATAATACTAGTCCACTAGTCTATGTATGACTTTTCATCTCACTAAGTGAACTGGACACGATGACAAACAGAAACACATGCTTAATATGCTGTCTGGTTCTCATGACCTTCATAGTATGTGTGTGTAGGGTTAGTATGGTTACTGCTGTTTGTGTGTGTGAGATTTTCTGTATCTTTCTCATTTTGTGGTGCTTTTCTTTCTCTCTGATGCCGTGTTACACATACTGCTGTTGCTGGGCCTCTCTGCTCAGGACACTGTTGTCTCTTGGACTGCCATGTTGCCATTTCTTGTTTTCAGGGAGAAGTTAGCATCCTTGGAGCTTGCTTTTCAGGATGAGGAACACATGGAAGTGAAGCTGCAAACAATTCAGCCAAAAACTTGGTCTAAGTGTTTCTAATGATGTTAACCTATAATCTTCTTCCCGACTGCCACATGTGGAAAATTGATCCAGGTCTGCTCATCACCTGCAACTTACACACTGAGAGATTTCATAATTCTCATCACTGCTTAAACAACACATCTCCTCTCTCTGTTTTTTTCTTAAAAACCCAGAAAGTGAGATGGTAGTTGTTTTAGGCTGAGAGACACCAAACTCTCTTCAAATTATTATTGCTTTTCTTTGATTAACAACATAAATTTTGTTTCTTTTTTTGTGTCCACCCTAGGGTAGCTGGTGACCTGCAGCACCACCCTCTGCCCCAGCTGGAGACTGCTTCACACACACTTCCACACTCCTCTGGAGCACACACAGTGATGTCAGGCACATTCACACTCACTTTTTCATCTGCTTTGTGCACAATTCCACTTATTTTCTTTCCTTCAATTAATTTGCACACTACGTGCTGCCCGGTGAATACTTTTCCATGTATTCCATCCTCTTCCGAGGCAGTCTTACTCATTTTATTCCCCATTACAAGACAATAATCAGCGCCACATTCACTCACACGCACGCTCATTCACACTCCTTTCAGGCCTATGATCTCCCTTACAGCGAGGACACCAACGAGCTCTATCCTCCTCAAATGGTGGAGAAAACAGACACTCAACACCCTTAGCGGTGGAGAAAAAACCCTCCCTTTGGCGGAGAAAAAATTTTATAAAAGAACTTTCACTCGTACGACTATATAGTCCCGCTCTCTTTAATTACTGTTGTGTTGCTTCTCGTTCATGGGGAGAGTCTCAGGATCCCGTCAATCGCCATCCAACCGAGGGGAGTTCAGACGCTATCTCACCGGCCTGGCCACGAATTCACGTTCTAGGGCTTTCTTCACGCGCCCCAGGCGCCGTGGCTGTCGACAGACTTCGGTGTGTCCTCCTCCTTCCTCGTGGAAAGCCATTTGTTGGGTTCCGGCTCAGAAGGACCAAATAAATGTTGGGTCTATGCTAGCAGGCCCACAGACGAGAAAGCAAGACAAACAGCTTAACTGGTTTTAACTTGCTAGGAAGGGAAGCCTGGTTGATCTCAGAGCAGCACCTCTGCCCTCGACCTCAGACAACTCCAAAGAACCAGTCTCCCCTGCAGCCTTTTATTCTGTGACACACAGTTTCCCTGTGGAAACAGAAAAATATCTAAACATGCAGTTTATGACACGGTTTACAAATTTAAGTACAACAATGGCAACATTTAACAATTCACTCGAACACTGTCAGTGTGACACAATGAAGGTGAAATTCAGTGAATAAATCTAAGCATCATCAGCCTTAATTCAAATTCATCTGTGCTACACTTGATGTAGCTCAAAGCACTTTACACAAACTGCATCATTTATTCACATCCATTCATATCAGCACTTTTTTTCTACATTTTTTGAGGAGTTTTCTGTGGCTTTTCCTTCGATCTAACACACTCCTACAGATGTATCAGAGAGGAACTCAGGGTTAGTATCTTGCCCAAGCACATTTGCCATGCAAACTGCAGCAACCAGGTATCGAACTACCAACCTTTTCATTAGTAATTGTAGATTCGTCATTCGTAGGTGACCTGCTCTTGATTAGGTATTAGTAGACTTGTGTGCACAATTCCTCAAAATCTCTGTCAACTCTGACTCTGTCAAGTCGCTCACTGAGAATGTGACCCTGCTTAATGGGGAAAATTTATAAAAAATAAAAGAGACTGCCATCAGTCTCCAGGCCCATAATATGAGAGGTAATCTGCTTAGAAAGACATAAAATCTTCATCAAGCCCGACCTGAAGCTTTCAAAGGACAACTAGGGAGTGGGAACTAGGAGGACTGAGGCTAGAAGACCTCATCCTATTGTGGCCAAAGTCGACCATTTCAAGCAGAAGGAGGAACGGACTTCAGCGTTATTCTTTAATCTGTCACTTCAATGGAAGCACAAGATCACCAAGCTAATAAAGAATAAAAAGAAAAAGTGGTAATTATCCGCTGATGAAGTTAGCAGATAATTATGCATATCTTGGTGAGTTCCTCTCAGCAGTTGACTCAATGAGAAGTAGTTTCCCTTGGGAGGCGTTCTCCCTCATTTAAGCCAGCATGCTGCTGAAACAAATGATAAATCAATTAAGCTCTTAACTTATATATAGAACAAAGCTCCCTCCCAAAGCTTGTGCTCACGAGCAACATGTTGGAACACACAAATGTGCAATATCAACTCCATGTCACAAGGCATGTCTGGCTACTCCCAATGACTGCAGCATCTGCTGTGGCTGCTGCAGCGCAGGCCTCTAGGTGATTTAAGTGATTCTCTCTGTGTGTCTACGTTACATTTGTTAACATATATTCACCCAATGTGCTTTTTTCAGATTGTTTTCACTGTTTGCAAACATCAAACAAACATTTCTGAAAATTTAAGTTAGTTCTGCAACAATTCATCAAGTATTTTGAATGATTCGATTATAAAAAGTTCTCTTTGCTTCAGTGCTTTAAGGCATGGCACTGTAACGTGCCATTGTTACCATGAAAATGCGAACGATAGCCTTTCAGTTTCAGTTTTATTTGTCATATGCAAGCACAGGGTCAACATTGCAATGAAATGTGTTTGACGAGCTGCAGTCACTCAGCAGCATGATACAGTAGAAGAAATATAATAACAATAATAAAAATAAATAAATAGAAAAATAGTAAGGAGCAAAATATTAGAGAGACATGGTAAAAGAGAAAATATATTCCTATCTATAAATATAAATATATGTACACTAGTGATTAAATAAGAAATATGACAGGAGGGCAGATGGGATATTGCACAGGAATGAGCAGCAGAAAATTGCAGTATTGCACTTTTAAATATAAATATCAATAACAATAAAGTGGAGTGACCAGTGCAGATTAAACAGAGTACTTGTGAAGCTGCAGGTAGCTTCTGAGTGCGTCCTGTGGACTGTGTTGTGTCCAAACACATTTGCAAGTAAAAACAGACCAGCAATACAAACGCGTGAATAAAAAGTTGACAACATTAAGTCCACAGCCTCAAGTTTGAAGCAGAAAGACTGATAACACAACAGCAGCAGTGATGATGATGCTGGCACAGTTTAACATGGAGTCTGTTGATGAAGAGTAAAAAGACGTAGCCGTTACTGATACGGTGAGCTCAGGTTGAGAAAAAACTAGTGGGAGTCGTTCATCAAAGCACCTGATCAGCAAACTGTGACATGAAGAAAACCACAAAGCTCCTCCATCCACTCGTTTTACACAGAGAGAAATCTGCAGGAACCCTCGAGACGTAATGAAATACAGATGAACTCTTTACTTAGTTTTCAAAAGTACCCGTGTACGTGTGGACGTAGCCTGATACTAACAGTGGCATGAATACATAAGCCACAAATAAACTAGGTGTAATTTGATAGGATAAATTTAACAATAAGACAAAAGAAATTAACAGTGCTCCGAGAATTTGAACAACCAGAGTGAGACATAAATAAGAGAGTACAATGGCAACTAACATTTCTGCCATACTTGCAGAAGAAGAACCAGCACCACCAGGGTAACTGCACATGTCCAATTCATATAATGCCGGAGAGGTAGGTGACGTGCAGCCTGTGTGGTATTGTGGAGTGTGGTGGCAGATTTCCTTTCTCATATATTAATCACATATTTAATCATATCACATTAGTTATAGTAATATCACTTTCTCACTTTACCATAGTAAGAGCACTCCTGTCACTAGTTTACATGCATGTGAAAAGTTAACACAGTGAGGCCGTTGTAATGACGTTAAACAGATAGTGGGACTCCTTCTGCTTATCAGGGATGTAACTCTTTAGGTGACGGCCAAGCAGGAAACAAGGTCATAATTCTCTCTGTGAGGGAGGAGGTATAGCCCCCCTGAGAGGGGCAACATGTGAGAGTCTGTGGCTGTTCTTTGTCTGTGTGTCTGTATATAAGATGTAAGGGCCGTGCCACAGAGATGGTCCTGGTGTTTCACTGGGATGCTCTCTCCACATTGCAATGTGTTTATTAAACCCACTTCAAATCAAGCTCACTGGGTGTGTTGCAGGTTATTGTTAAATTTTCCACAGCAGGAGGTAAACACAGACGACACGAGAGCTCTCGATTAACTATTAAATCCAATCATATATAATTAACTTTGTACCATAAAGGTCCCATATTACTCTTTGGAAACAGCCTCTGTTTTTTCACCCCCTCTGCAGGTAACATAAATCCTGTCTTAACACTATTTTTTGGGCAATTTACATAACAGAAACCCTGCAAACATTACTAAAGTCCCTGTGATTACTCTTTATTACTTTTATGGCCACATTTAACCTTAACAAGCTTTTGGTATCCTAAACAACAAATTTTCTTGAACTGTGCGATTCTCTGTGCTTCTTTCGTGGTTCCGTTCGGTCCGGCGCTTCCAGGATTCTCGCCAACCTGCTCCTTCTCCTGTAATGGACAGAAAAGGAAAACGCCTCTCTCCGCTATGCCTCCATAACCTATTATGTTCATCAATTGTTCTCTTAATTATTCAAACTTGGTTCAACCTATCATGATCTAGGGTCTATCATTTATACATATATAATCTTCAATTTTATTCATTTGGGTAAGCTACACTATTAACAACCTTTGACACCCTTTTTAAAAAAAAATAACTCTCTTCTTCTCTTATCTGATCATCTCAAGCACGTCCTGTACTCAACTTACTTCCTGTTTTCAGTCACACATACATTTACAAGCTCTACCACATTTGCCCTATATGGTTGTCTCAGTCTCCAGATGCCTGTCGACCTCTTCAGTCCAGGCCTATTTTCCCACCTTCTGCATTACTTCTTGCTAAGCAAAGACAGAGCAAACTGTTTTTCACCTCTACCCTACCTTTACCTTTACCACCTTTACTCTACGTCATGTCTGCGTCTGTAAGCGTGCATTAAAAAAAAACTGTTGCTATACAAGTGCCAAAGTTTCCAAGCAAAATGTGTCTTAACTCTGACCTACATGTTATCTGCCTCTACAAGCATTTTCATTGACCTTTTACTGCACTCTGTCACCTTTCACAATAGATCATCTCCCCATGAGCACTTTTCCAGTATGTGTTAGAAAATCATTATAACCGCTTATTCTACAAATCAAAAAGAAATCAAACATTTTACTCTTTAATCTTCCCTCCTTTCACCAAAGCATATGTTTTATTCAAGCTGTCCCACAGTTTCCCTTTAAGTTTGGTATTCAACTTATTATGAACAGGGTTCAGTTCATTTTAATCCTTTAGCTTGAACATGAAAATAACAATTTCTGCCTCAGTTTTAACGTATCTAAATTATCAAACACCCCAAGAGTCATAAAATGACCATAAAGCCCCTTTTTTCAAATTACCCCCAAGATAATCTAAAACCCCTCAGCATCTCTCCTCTCTAAGTACACGTCCTCTGGACCTCCAAACCTGTGTTCAGGAATAAAATCAGTTTAATCATCAGGTTAAATCTTTTAAACTCCTGACTCCCTTCAGAGCTGCCTAGAAACAAAACCTATTGTAAACTCAATTTCCCCCCTTGTAACACAATCTGTGTTATAACAAAACTTAAGACAGAACAGTTATCAGTCATGTTCTTCATGCAGAATTTCCCTATTTTGATTTCATTTCCTCCTCTTAATGTAATGGTACATTTTAATTTTACTTTATCAGACTTAACCAAAATATATATGCTTTCCTTACTTTGCTCCCTCCAGTAGCAGCTCTTTTAATAATTTACTGTTTTAATTGTTTGTCAGCCTTTATTCATCCTAACCTTGGTCCAGTCGTCAGTACATCGCAGTCCAGTCACCCATATTCGCTCTCACGCATTCACACCAGATATTGCTGATAATGGAAATTCCCACACAAATAATCAGATTCTCCACCCTCAGCAACATGAGTTCATTCATTTGTTTTATTTTTAGAAAAAAGTTCTTTATAATCTTTGACTGGATTGACTCGGTGCCATCATTTTAAACAGGAACCAGGTTCCCACAGGTGGCTTCTCCTCAGCCAGTTGTAATCTGGAAAAGCTCACCTTATATTTGCTCTCTTAAAATTTTTTACAGCGCTGTTAATTCACTCTTGCAGGCCTGCTTAGAACAAAAATGAGAAAAAGAGAGCTGATTATTAGCTCATCAAAATACAAAACATCATCACCTGACAGGTTTTCTCTAAGTGCACTGTTACAAAAATAATGGGCCCATTATACACGTGTCCATGTTTAGTAAAACTCCCTCTATTGAAATAAGAAAACAACCCAAACCTCACTGACACAATCAACCCATCACTCAAACAACAACCCCAAAGATCTTAATCACAGAAAGTTTCGCTTATTAATCTATCGATATGTTATGGAGATTAGAACTTCAGGGCCACAAAGGTTTTGCCCTACTCTCGGTTTAACTAATACTCACATAGTCTGAAATCAGCCTTAAAATCACTCTGTTCATTCTCCCCACATCATATCTCAAATCAAATCAAATCACTTTTATTGTCACATCACATGTGCAGGTACATTGGTACAGCACATGTGAGTGAAATTCTTGTGTGCGAGCTTCACAAGCAACAGAGTTGTGCAAAATACAATAATGTAAACAAGCAAAATACAAGAATGGCTACATCTGAAACTAATAAATATATGTACAATATATAATAGTATATGCATTTCTGGATGTGTATACTAAATATTTTTCTACGTGTGTGTGTGTGTGTGTGTGTGTGTGTGTGTGTGTGTGTGTGTACACATATTTTACAAATTAAATAGAGTAAACAATAAATAAAATATATAAAAATATACAGAGTTGAGACATGTGCAAAACAGTGGCATTACTGTACAGTATGGAGTGCATAATGTTAAAGTTCCAGTAGTGAAGCTGAGGTGTCTATGACGTGTTCAGCAGTCTGATGGCCTGATGGAAGAAGCTGTCTCTCAGTCTGCTGGTACGGGACCGGATGCTGCAGAACCTCCTTCCTGATGGAAGTAGTCTGGGGTGACTGGCTGGGGTGACTGGAGTCCTTGATGATCCTCCCCGCTTTCCTCAGGCACCGCTTCCTGTAGATGTCTTGGAGGGAGGGAAGCTCCCTCCAAGACAGGCTGTTGTGCCTTCTTCACTGTCACTGTCTCAGTGGTTGGCCTGAGACTCCACAGCGTCCTGAGAGTCCGATGTCAGCTGATATAATTTCACCTGCTAAATACACAGAAAATCTTGTTAAAAGCCACAGTTTGCACACAGTAATGTTCCCCTTTAAGCACTTTAACATACTTAGATTTAGCATAAGATATAAACCCGTTATAACAATGTGTCCTCACTAAATTAAGATAAGATAAGATAAGACAGAACTTTATTAATCCCTCGGGTGGGTTCCTCTGGGAAATTCGATTTCCAAAAAAGCACAGCACCAACAGAAGTTACAGAGTTACAGAATATTATATATATATATATATATATATATATATATATATATATATATATATATATATATATATATATATATATGTATGTATGTATGTATACATACACACACACACACACACACACACACACACACATATATATAAATACAGAGACAAATATAAATAAAATATACAAAGGGGATAAATAGAATAAATAGGAATAAAAAATAAAAATACAAGTGAAATTGCACATTTCAAGTATTGAGTCTATTGCACTGTTGACTATTTACAAAAGTATTGCACAAGGTATTGCACAGTGAGGTGAAGAGGCACTACAGCTTAGTTGTTCCCCCCTCCTTTGTCCTCCTGTTTCCCCTCCCTCTCCCCTCCAGAGAGGAGTTAAACAGTCTGATGGCGTGTGGGACAAAGGAGTTTTTAAGTCTGTTAGTTCTTGTCTTTGGGAGAAGCAACCTGTCACTGAACAGACTCTTCTGGTTGTTAATGGCCGTGTGCAGAGGATGCCCAGCATTGTTCATAATGTCCATCAGTTTCTTTAATGTCCTTTTCTCTGCCACTGTCACCAGAGTGTCCAGCTTCATGCCGACCACAGAGCTAGCCCTCCTGATCAGTTTCTCCAGCCTGGATGAGTCCCTCTTTGCTGTGCTGCTCCCCCAGCACACCACAGCATAGAAAAGTACTCCAGCAACCACCGACTGGTAAAACATCCTCAGGAGCTTCCTGCAGATGTTAAAAGACCTCAGCCTCCTGAGGAAGTACAGTCGGCTTTGGGCTTTTTTATACAGGTGCTCTGTGTTGCATGACCAGTCCAGTTTATTGTCCACCCACAGCCCGAGGTACTTGTACTTGTTGACCACCTCCACCTCCTCCCCCTCTATCTGAACCGGCAGTGGACCTTCTCTGGACCTCCCGAAGTCCACAACCAGTTCCTTAGTCTTTGAGGTGTTGAGTTGCAGGTGGTTTGTGTGACTCCATGCGACAAAGTTCCTCACCAGACTTCTGTACTCCTCTTCCTGATCATCCCAGATACACCCCATGATGGCTGTGTCATCTGCAAACTTCTGAATATGGCATAATTCAGAGTTGTAGCAGAAGTCAGAGGTGTACAGGGTGAAGAGAAGAGGGGACAGCACAGTTCCCTGTGGTGCTCCTGTGCTGCTGACCACAGTGTCAGACGTGATGTCCTTCAGCCTGACGTACTGTGGTCTGTCGGTGAGGTAGTCGGAGATCCAAGCCACCAGGCAGGGGTCCACCTCCATCCTGTTCAGTTTTTCCTGAAGCATACAGGGCCGGATGGTGTTAAAGGCACTGGAAAAGTCAAGAAACAGGAACCTGACCGTGCCTTTTCCCCCATCCAGGTGTGTTATTTATACATTTATACATATGTTAATTATACATTTCTTGTCCAAATCTGCACTTCTAAACAGACCTGACCACCTTATTTAATCATCTTGTTGCTTCACCATTATATCTCTCACCAACTAATCCTCCTCAGTCACTGCTGTTTCCTCCATTCAAAGCCTCAGACACACAGACACACAGGAAGCTTCTTTCTCACCACTCATTTCAGCTAATTTGCATACTGAGTCCTATCTCAGGAAGTTGCCATGACAAGAGAAAAACATATTTAAATCTTACCATATTATTAAATTATTTTCTTTTCTTCCTAGAGTAATCACTTGTTTTGCTCAATCGACACAAGAGCACTTCCAATTCACTGTTTTAAAACTACTTTAAGCCTTTAATCACTTTTTCACCAAAGTCACTCTATTGTCAACATACAAACCTCGGAGTATGTGGCAGGGACTAAACACGATCACAGACTTTAGAGGGAAAACCAGCACACCGCAGACCACGGCCTCTCTGTGTGAGGATCTAAACGTATTCTACGCTAGATTCGACACAGCGAACACCATGAGACCGGACAGTGTGCGCACCGCGGATGACGTCAGTGCGCACACTGTGTCTGAGGAGGATGTGCGGAAGTGCTTCAGGAAGGTGAACGCACGCAAAGCTACTGGTCCGGACGGGATTCCCGGCCGCGTCCTCAGGTCATGCGCGGCTCAGCTGGCTGGAGTGTTCACGCACATCTTCAACCTTTCCCTCTCTCTGTCTGTAGTCCCAGCCTGCTTCAAAATGGCCACCATCGTCCCTCTACCCAAATCCTCCACCATCTCCTCATTGAACGACTGGCGACCTGTAGCCCTGACCCCCATCGTAAGCAAATGCTTCGAGAAGCTGGTCAGGGACTTCATCTGCTCTGCACTACCCGACTCACTGGACCCTCTACAGTTTGCATACCGCCACAACAGGTCCACTGATGATGCCATAGCCCTGACACTACACACTGCCCTGTCACACCTGGAGAAGAGAGACACGTATGTGAGGATGCTGTTTGTAGATTACAGCTCAGCATTCAATACCATCGTTCCCTCGAAGCTGGACAGGAAACTGCAGGATCTAGGACTGAGCAGCTCCCTCTGCAGCTGGATCCTTAGCTTCCTGTCTGACAGACGCCAGGTGGTCAGACTGGGCAGCATCACCTCATCCCCCATCACACTGAACACTGGTGCTCCACAGGGGTGTGTACTGAGCCCTCTCCTGTACTCACTCTACACCTACGACTGCACAGCCACTAACAGCTCCAACATCATTGTGAAGTTTGCGGACGACACTACAGTGGTGGGTCTTATCACCAACGGTGATGAGAGGGCTTACAGGGAGGAGGTCAGCGCCCTGACCCACTGGTGTCAAGACAACCATCTCACCCTCAACGTCGCAAAGACAAAGGAGTTGATAGTGGACTTCCGGAGGTGCAGAGAAGTACACACCCCCATCACCATCAACGGCGCTGCTGTGGAGAGAGTGAGCAGCTTCCGGTTCCTTGGTGTACACCTGGCTGAGGATCTTACGTGGTCAGTACACACAAACAAAACAGTGAAGAAGGCGCAGCAGCGCCTCTTCTTTCTCAGGAGACTGAAAAGATTCGGCATGAGCCCCCGCATCCTCAGGACCTTCTATCACTGTGCCATTGAGAGCATCCTCACTGGATGCATCACCACCTGGTATGGCAACAGCACCGCCTACAACTGCAAAGCTCTCCAGCGAGTAGTGCGGTGCTCTGAACGGATAGCTTCCCTCCCTCCAAGACATCTACAGGAAGCGCTGCCTGAGGAAAGCGGGGAGGATCATCAAGGACTCCAGTCACCCCAGCCATAAACTGTTCAGACTGCTTCCATCAGGAAGGAGGTTCTGCAGCATCCGGTCCCGTACCAGCAGACTGAGAGACAGCTTCTTCCACCAGGCCATCAGACTGCTGAACACGTCATAGACACCTCAGCTTCACTACTGGAACTTCAACATTATGCACTCCATACTGTACAGTAATGCCACTGTTTTGCACATGTCTCAACTCTGTATATTTTTATATATTTTATTTATTGTTTACTCTATTTAATTTGTAAAATATGTGTACACACACACACACACACACACACACACACACACACACACACACATGTAGAAAAATATTTAGTATACACATCCAGAAATGCATATACTATTATATATTGTACATATATTTATTAGTTTCAGATGTAGCCATTCTTGTATTTTGCTTGTTTACATTATTGTATTTTGCACAACTCTGTTGCTTGTGAAGCTTGCACACAAGAATTTCACTCACATGTGCTGTACCAATGTACCTGCACATGTGATGTGACAATAAAAGTGATTTGATTTGATTTTGTCATGAAACTTTCCTGAGTTATTCCTCAACTTCAAGCTTTTTAAGTATGTTAAATCTAACATTTATGTAATGTATTCACATTCATGAGTGTAAGCTGCTTCTTCATTGCATGTGTATTTTTATAATCAGGTTTAATTCATGCCTCTTTGCACTGAGCTGTGGATTCAAACTGTCTCACTGCTGCTTCTCTCCAAAAATAATTTCACATGTAACAATTTGTATATGTGTGTTTTCTATTCATTCAGGTACTTGTTGGTTAATTTCTCTCTTTCTCTCTTTTTCTTTTAATATTTATTTTCAACATTTTTTCTCACCTCTTTGTTGTGATGTGGTGAACATTGCTAAACCTCCATGAGTTCAGTTTCAACCTTCAATCCAATTTTCCCATTTGCATTCACTATATCACGTCCAGGTTCACCTCTTACTGTTCTCACAGTTTCCTGTGGGGCCTCGCAGATCAACACAGGCCCAAATCAGCTGTTTCTTCTCTCCATTGCTTCTCTCTTGATCTTTTCAGTCTTTTCTTTCAGGATTACTTCAAGCATGGCAAATCTGAAAATCAGTGTCCAGTGCTTTCCCACAGTTATTTATCCCACTGTTCTTACCAGCCTGTAGTCAAAGGAGCTTGCAAAGAAAAGCGTCTGGACTTCTTTAAGTGGCTTAAAGACGTTTCACCTCTCATCTCACACACACACACACACACACACACACACACACACACACACACACACTTGTTTTAGTGACCAGGTTCCCCATCAGTGGTTCCCCCACATCTTAGTTTGTGTTTTGATACCTGTTTTTCTTTGTGAGAGTCTTTGGTAATTGGTGTTTTCGGTTTGGTCGTGACCGCTGTGACCTTTTTCATTTTATTGTTAGTTTTATTTCTTTTGCCCTGTGTGGCCTGGCTCCTGTGGAGTTCCATGTACCAGCCAAGAAGTTGTGATGAGCTTTGTTTTGTTTAATCATCAAGGAGCTGACATTAGTTTGATTAGCTCAAAGTTGCCTAAATCAAAGTTCCATAAATTTCATTTCTATAAAAAACAAAAAGCTTTTTATTTCCATCAACATCTTGTGTTGTGTCTCCTTTTTCTCACAATCTGGGTTGTAACACATCCTCTCTGCCTGTATCTGTTGTTCATGCTCTTGAAATCTGTTGTTTGTGTTCAGTATTGTTACAGTAAACCTGTGAAATTTATAAAGTGGTCCTGTGTAATTTTATATGGACATATACATATGTGTGGTTAAATCTAGATTTAACAAATAGTTAACCTAAGAATACCCTTTTCAAAATATTTTTAAAAATGAATTTTGCAACATTGTGAAAATGAACACTAGGGGGTTACAAAGAATTCAAAGGTAATTCAAGACAAAGTGGCAAACCAAGAAATCTAACACAAATATAGAAAGTAAACCGATTTTAGGTGATGAGCCACATTGGCTTTTGAGCAAGGATATATTATATTTTAGAAAAACATTCCAAGGATATGTAGTGAAAATTGAGGATATTTGCTGTATTACGATGATACATTTTCAGCTTTTAAATCTAAATGTCACCTATAAAAATAAAAGCTTGTAATATGTCACATGAAGATTCATCAGCCAGATGAAGTGTTTACTGACAATTGACAGTGATAGCGGACATCATCACTACTCCACTCAATCCTCTCCACACAGACAAGCATAAACACACTCGACTACCACTAAATCAAATTGAACGCATACACAAACATGATTTGTAATGACACACGTTCAGTTTATAATAGGGTTCATTCGCTCGGTCAACAAGTGACGGTATCCTCGCACACTGGGGAGTACACTGACATTAAACGAAACAGAAGAAGAAGAAAACATCTGCACACGTGTGGTACGGATCGGGTAGACCTGATCTGTCAAATCAAATACGATCGGTCAAACTTTGCACATGTGCAGTAAGGATCGGGGAGTCCTGATCCGTAACTATCTACATTATATTGAAATATTTCATTACTGCAAACATTTTAAGAGATGTTGATTATTGTTAACATCTTAACAGATACTCTGACACGTAACAATCATAAAATGCTTCGAGCAGAAGTAGTGGCCTTTCGCACATGCGGGGAACCGATCGGGTTTCCGGTCGGTACCACCCTACATCAGGGGTCCCCAATCCCAGTCCACGAGGGCCGGTGTCCCTGCAGGTTTTAGATCTCACCCTGGGTCAGCACACCTGAATCACATGATGAGTTCATTACCAGGCCTCTGGAGAACTTCAAGACATGTTGAGGTGATTTATCCATTTAAATCAGCTGTGATGGATCAAGGACACATCTAAAACCTGCAGGGACACCGGCCCTCGTGGACTGGGATTGGGGACCCCTGCCCCACATGGTGCCACTGTGTTCACTAAGTGGGATCTTTAAAATGCCTGTCATCTGGTGCGCATCAGAGAAGATCACATTCAATACCCTCGTTGGTCACTTCAAATATTTGCTTTTGCCTTTTCGTCTCACTAACACCCCTGCTGTTTCCCAAGCATTAGTCAATGATGTTCTGAGAGATTTCCTGAAAATTTTTGTGTTTGTACACTAAAGTTTTAGAACACCTCAATTTGTCCAGTTTTTTACTGTAAATTATGCAGCTTAATGCTTTTATTACACTCTGAAATGAAAGAGTAGTAGTAGTAAAAGTAGCACCTTTGGCAGATATATCAGCTGAACACACCCGTGGCATTCTTTCTACAATAAAAATCAAATATTCTTCATTCAGTTCTTCCCGTACAAGGTCCGTAATGTGGACTTTGCAGGTTGCCTTGCTCTCACTCTCTCCTGTCTCAAACCAGATCGATGGGGTTTGAGTCTGGAGACTGTGCTGGACACTCCATGTTTTCAAGCTCACCATCTTGTTCTTTGTTCCTGAGGTAGTTCTGGCAGAGTTTGGACTCATGTTTTGGGTCATCATCTTGCTATAGAATGAACCCCTGACAGCTAGATGCATATCAGAGAGTAATGCATTGCACTCTAGAATGCTGTGGTAGCTGCTTTGGTTCAGGGTGTCTCTCACTCTGTACAAGTCACCGACCCTGGATCCAGCAGACAGCCCCAGACCATCACACGTCCTCCTCCATGTTGTGTGGTGAACCTGTGTGATGAACCAAAGATTCCAAATTCTGATCCATCAGTCCATAAGACCTTCCAGTCTGCAGTAGTCCAGTGGTGGAGTTTATGGCCCAGCCAAGCCTCTTTGTCTTATTGTGATGTTGCTGCAGCTCGTCCTGTCAAACCTGCAGCAGGAAGTCTTCTCTTCACAGATGAAACTGAGACTTCTCACTACGACCACGATTAAGCTGCTTGAAGGTGTTGTCCTGTGAGCCGCCATCACACTGTAACTGATTCAGTCGTGTCTTTGGGTCTGCAGACCTCTTCCTGTCACAGTTTCTGAGCCTTTGGATGATGAAGGAAACTGGACTCACTGACACCTTGACTTTCTTTGCAGTTTCTCTGTAGGACACACCTACATTTATGTTTATGGTCTGTCTCTCTTCCATTGTTAATTGTCTTGTTGTCATCATTTCTGTACCAACACACTACTTCCTGCAGTACAATAATGTTCAATTCAATTCAATTTTATTTATATAGCGCCAAATCACAACATAAGTCGCCTCAAGGCGCTTCATAGATACAGAGAAAACCCAACAATCATATGACCCCCTATGAGCAAGCACTTTGGCGACAGTGGGAAGGAAAAACTCCCTTTTAACAGGAAGAAACCTCCGGCAGAACCAGGCTCAGGGAGGGGCGGGGCCATCTGCTGTGATTGGTTGGGGTGAGAGAAGGAAGACAGGATAAAAGACATGCTGTGGAAGAGAGACAGAGGTTAATAACAGATATGATTCAATGCAGAGAGGTCTGTTAACACATAGTGAGTGAGAAAGGTGACTGGAAAGGAAAAACTCAATGCATCATGGGAATCCCCCGGCAGCCTACGTCTGTTGCAGCATAACTAAGGGAGGATTCAGGGTCACCTGGTCCAGCCCTAACTATATGCTTTAGCAAAAAGGAAAGTTTGAAGCCTAATCTTAAAAGTAGAGATAGTGTCTGTCTCCTGAATCCAAACTGGAAGCTGGTTCCACAGAAGAGGGGCCTGAAAACTGAAGGCTCTGCCTCCCATTCTACTTTTAAATACTCTAGGAACAACAAGTAGGCCTGCAGAGCGAGAGCGAAGTGCTCTAATAGGGTGATATGGTACTACAAGGTCATTAAGATAAGATGGGGCCTGATTATTTAAGACCTTGTATGTGAGGAGCAGGATTTTGAATTCTGGATTTAACAGGAAGCCAAAACAGGAGAAATCTGCTCTCTCTTTCTAGTCCCTGTCAGGACTCTTGCTGCAGCATTTTGGATCAGCTGAAGGCTTTTCAGTGAGTTTTTTGGACATCCTGATAATAATGAATTACAGTCGTCCAGCCTGGAAGTAATAAATGCATGAACTAGTTTTTCAGCGTCACTCTGAGACAGGATATTTCTAACTTTAGAGATGTTGCACAAATGGAAGAACGCAGTCTTACATATTTGTTTAATATGTGCATTGAAGGACATGTCCTGGTCAAAATGACTCCAAGGTTCCTCACAGCGTTACTGGAGGCCAAGGTAATGCCATCCAGAGTAAGAATCTGCTTAGATACCATATTTCTAGGCTTTTCAGGGCCGAGTACAATAACCTCAGTTTGATCTGAATTAAGAAGCAGAAAGTTAGCGGCCATCCAGGTCTTTATGTCTTTAAGACATTCCTGCAGTTTAACTCATTGGTGTGTGTTATCTGGCTTCATGGACAGATAGAGCTGGGTGTCATCTGCATAGCAGTGAAAATGTATGCTATGTCTTCTAATGATGCTGCCTAAGGGAAGCATGTATAATGTAAACAGAATTGGTCCTAGCACTGAACCCTGTGGAACTCCATAATTAACCTCAGTGTGTGAAGAGGACTCTCCATTTACATGCACAAACTGGAGTCTATTAGATAGATATGATACAAACCACTGCAGTGCAGTACCTGTAATACCTACAGCATGTTCTAATCGCTCTAATAGGATATTATGGTCGACAGTATCGAACGCTGCACTGAGGTCTGGCAGGACAAGCACAGAGATGAGTCCACTGTCAGAGGCCATAAGAAGATCATTTGTAACCTTCACTAAAGCTGTTTCTGTGCTGTGATGAGCTCTGAAACCTGACTGAAACTCTTCAAATAAACCATTCCTCTGCAGATGATCTGTTAGCTGTTTGACAACTACTCTTTCAAGGATTTTTGATACGAAAGGAAGGTTGGAGATTGGCCTATAATTAGCTAAGACTGCTGGGTCTAGAGATGCTTTTTGAGTAAAGGTTTAACTACAGCCAGCTTGAAGGCCTGTGGTACATAGCTGATTATTAGAGATAGGTTGATCATATTTAAGATCGAAGCATTAATTAATGGCAGGACTTCTTTGAGCAGTTTTGTAGGAATGGGGTCTAAAAGACACGTTGATGGTTTGGAGGAAGTAATTATTGAAGTTAACTCAGAAAGATCAATTGGAGAAAAAGAGTCTAACTTAACATCAATGGTACTACGAGTAGCTGTAGATAATATTACATCTGTGGGATGATTACTGGTAATTTTTTCTCTAATGATAAAATGTTATTTGTGAAGAAGTTCATGAAGTCATTACTAGTTAACGTTAAAGGGATGGTTGGCTCAACAGAGCTCTGACTCTTTGTCAGCCTGGCTACAGAGCTGAAGAGAAACCTGGGGTTGTTCTTATTTTCTTCAATCAGTGATGAATAGTAAGATGTTCTGGCTTTGCGGAGGGCTTTCTTATAAAGCAGCAAACTATTTCTCCAGGCTAAATAATGATCCTCTAAATTTGTGACACGCCATTTCCTCTCCAGATTACGAGTCATCTGCTTTAGGGTACGTGTTTGAGAATTATACCACGGAGTCAGGTACTTCTGATTAGAGAGCTTAGTTTTCACAGGAGCTACAGTATCCAGAGTCGTACGTAGTGAGGAGGTGAAATTATTAACAAGATAATCGACCTCTGTTGGGGTAGCGTTCAGATAGCTGCTCTGCTCTACTGAGCATGTTCAACTGATGCTCATGAAGGTCTGGTACCACAGTGTGCTCCAGCACCGCTTTTATGCAGACAGAGGGGGTTGGACCTGCAGAAATTAGTAGCATCAACTTTCAAGTCTTGATCAACCTCCATTGCTGCAGAAAAGCTTTAAATTGTTAACCCATGCTGTGTTTCCTGAAAATGGCCTTTTTGTATAATTCTGAAATGTACATTATTTTTCAGTTTTGGATAATTTTACCTTAAAAAAAACTTGCACTTCACCACTTGTTTGTTCGATTTCAAGCTATCCATTGCACTTCAATGACTTGAATTGGAAAATCTGGGGTGTTCTAAAACTTTTGACTGGTAGTGTGTATCTAGGTGATGTCTTGATATTTTTCAAATTACTGTGTCACACTGCAAGGACTTCTGTAAAACCGGCTGCATGTCAAAACAGAAAAATGTGAGTTTTATTCCTTGTCATTTACTGCCACTTCATCAGAAACTCGATTCAGGTAGCTGCACCACTCACTCACCTCACCTTCATCTGGACACCAGAAGCTGAGTATTCACCACATTCACTAATTTAAACATCTGTTTACCTCTGCCAGTCCTGATTCTTCCCCACACCAAGCAGACAACACCTATGACTCTAGGGTGGGAGCAGTGCTCTCCAAACATTAGGTGCCCCAAGCTTCAACCTTGTGCCTTTTCCCGCATCGCCAACTCCCACAGAGCGAAAACTATGAGAGAAAAACAGAGTGAAACTATGATCCCCCGAAAGGCCACAACCATTCTTCCTAACAATTGTAAGATCAGCTTCATCTCCTAGGACACTGAGGAAACCATCCGCCAGGCTCTTCTGAACAAGTTGGATTCTCACATGGGCACCCCAACTGTCGCTACATCCCCTGAGCTGCCCACTCAGGTGAATCTTGGATGTCTGGAGGACCTTCTGCTCCAAGACAATATAAGCAGGGCTGCACATAAGTGGTCTGCAGGTGCCGTTGTGCTTTCAAAATAAAAGACGCGCACCAGATAAGAAGTTGCAACGCACGTTTGCGTACAGAAGATTTTCTGGAGGAGGACAGACATTTGTTTAGAACTCTTAAAGATGTCGAAGAAGCTCCTTTAAGCAATTACTTTGGTGTTCCTCCACCTCCAAAGAAATGCCAGAAGAAGTCTGAACCGCAAAAGAAGCACGTATTCTCGGAAAAGTGGTTGCAAGAAGTGAGTTGGCTTCAAACAAATGATGAACGCACAGAGATGTGGTGCAGAATATGCCGTGAAAATCCCACTCCAGCGGACAAAAACAGTGCCTTTTATATTATTTAAAAGGCAGAGTGTCTAGAGTGGGATTTAGTGGACAATCTTATGTACGCAAACGCACGTTGCAACTTCTTATCTGGTGCGCGTCTTTTATTTTGAAAGTGCATGCGCACCTGCGGACCACTTATGTTCACCTCTGAATATAAGCCAAGCTATAATCTACCCTCTGCTATGTCACCACACATAATCCGCAACCTGGTCGTCACATCTTCCGTGGGTTAAGTATGCGGATAATTCCCTCACCTCATCTACAGCTGGTCTTTCCCCTTTGAAGCCTCTCTAGGCTTTTTGAAGCCTCTCTAGGCTACAAAAGGCTCTGGATTTCCAGAGGATGAAGTGGAGCTCTTTAAATCTTTATAAGTCTGGCTTTGTCATGCTTTGAGGCTGCAATTCAGTCGTCAGTGTTGGAAATCTCGTAAAAACTGATGTATTGATGAAGCTAGAAAAGTATCATCATATTTTTGTCCACCATGCAATGCCATCTGATTGACAAAATCATTTTCATTGTCAGTTTTCAATATATATGTAGTGTATAGATAGATGGCAAGGACCAAGCCTGAGCCATCCGGCACCCAAGCTGCTGCCGAGCATTTGCATCAGCTGTGCTGCCCTTGGGTACCCTTTGGCAAAAGGAGGGTACCGTCTGGATAGCTCCCCAGTCTAACACAGGAGTAAAACAGAGACAGACATCCACTTGCACTCACATTCACAGATATCAGCCATTTAGAATGTTCCAAAGACATTAGTGAGGATATAGTCTCCCTTCATATTCATCAGATTTTAAATTAGTGTATTAGAGCATTTCCTGTAATGACTTTTACACAACTTCTTAAGGTCTTAAGAAGTTAATTCGGGATTTTACAATTCACTTGCAAAACAAGCCATGAGGTCATTTTAAAGCAAGAGATGTACTACATATATTCTAAGTCTAGTCTAAGTTAGTAAATATCTTCATCTTTACTTCTGGTTGCTTTACTTTCTATTGTGCAATACACCAGCCACTGGTGGATTACTGATTTGATCAATTTTTAATTTGGGCCTTTAAACCTACATCACACCATTTCCAGATACTTGGATCTACTTTAGCAAACATATTTATCCCATACTGAAACACAAGCCACTAATTTCTGATTTCACTGATCCATGTTATTAGTTTCCACTTGTTCTGACAGGGCATTAATCTTCACTGGTTCTTTTTTACCTCATTGCATTTTGCCATTTTTTCAATATCACTCTAACAGCAACTAAATTAGTAATCTGACCTGTTTTGTGTCCACACTCTAGTATGAAACTGAGTTTCCCCTTTGGATGTAATATCTTTAAATGCCTTATCTGGTGCTCAGAACAAACCTTTAAAGAACAGTAAGCTCAGTGTGAAAAAGGTTGTACAGAATAAAAATTGCAGATTTCTAGCTTCATTTAGGGGTTTAACAAAAGTTTTGCATTAACTACACAGGAAGAGAGAATTTGAGCACACTTTTGCTCTTTCATCCTGTTACTTGTGTCATCAGTAGCTGCAAAAAAAAGTGAAAACAAAAATATAGACTGAGTTAACATGTTTACCATGAAATAATATGGAAACTTTTATGAATTACCATGATTTTTTAAACTGAGTTTTTAATACAAAATACTGTAAAAATACATTTAAAATTTGATGGTAAGGCAAGGCAAGTTTATTTGTATAGCACAATTCAACAACAAGGTGATTCAAAGTGCTTTACAGAGACATTAGAAACAAGAACAAATAAAAAGCATAATTTAAAATTGATTAAAACAAGCAAAAAAACTAACTAACTAATTAACAAACAAACAAACAAACAAACAAACAAACAAACAAAACAGTATATAAAATCAAAACAGATAAAATCAGAACAGTAGATAAAATCAGTAGTTAAATGTAAGTTTTGAAATTTAAGCTTAAAAGTGTGGATTTGGTGCTTTATTCAAATGCAGCTGAGAACAGGTGAGTCTTCAACCTGGATTTAAATAAACTGAGTGTTTCAGCTGATCTGAGGCTTTCTGGGAGTTTGTTCCAGATATACAATGGGGCAAAAAAGTATTTAGTCAGCCACCGATTGTGCAAGTTCCCCCACCTAAAATGATGACAGAGGTCAGTAATTTGCACCAGAGGTACACTTCAACTGTGAGAGACAGAATGTGAAAAAAAAATCCATGAATCCACATGGTAGGATTTGTAAAGAATTTATTCGTAAATCAGGGTGGAAAATAAGTATTTGGTCAATAACAAAAATACAACTCAATACTTTGTAACATAACCTTTGTTGGCAATAACAGAGGTCAAACGTTTACTATAGGTCTTTACCAGGTTTGCACACACAGTAGCTGGTATTTTGGCCCATTCCTCCATGCAGATCTTCTCGAGAGCAGTGATGTTTTGGGGCTGTCGCCGAGCAACACGAACTTTCAACTCCCGCCACAGATTTTCTATGGGGTTGAGGTCTGGAGACTGGCTAGGCCACTCCAGGACTTTCAAATGCTTCTTACGGAGCCACTCCTTTGTTGCCCGGGCGGTGTGTTTTGGATCATTGTCATGTTGGAAGACCCAGCCTCGTTTCATCTTCAAAGTTCTCACTGATGGAAGGAGGTTTTGGCTCAAAATCTCACGATACACGGCCCCATTCATTCTGTCCTTAACACGGATCAGTCGTCCTGTCCCCTTGGCAGAAAAACAGCCCCATAGCATGATGTTTCCACCCCCATGCTTCACAGTAGGTATGGTGTTCTTGGGATGCAACTCAGTATTCTTCGTCCTCCAAACACGACGAGTTGAGTTTATACCAAAAAGTTCTACTTTGGTTTCATCTGACCACATGACATTCTCCCAATCCTCTGCTGTATCATCCATGTGCTCTCTGGCAAACTTCAGACGGGCCTGGACATGCACTGGCTTCAGCAGCGGAACACGTCTGGCACTGCGGGATTTGATTCCCTGCCGTTGTAGTGTGTTACTGATGGTGACCTTTGTTACTTTGGTCCCAGCTCTCTGCAGGTCATTCACCAGGTCCCCCGTGTGGTTCTGGGATCTTTGCTCACCGTTCTCATGATCATTTTGACCCCACGGGATGAGATCTTGCGTGGAGCCCCAGATGGAGGGAGATTATCAGTGGTCTTGTATGTCTTCCATTTTCTGATGATTGCTCCCACAGTTGATTTTTTCACACCAAGCTGCTTGCCTATTGTAGATTCACTCTTCCCAGTCTGGTGCAGGTCTACAATACTTTTCCTGGTGTCCTTCGAAAGCTCTTTGGTCTTGGCCATGGCGGAGTTTGGAGTCTGACTGTTTGAGGCTGTGGACAGGTGTCTTTTATACAGATGATGAGTTCAAACAGGTGCCATTCATACAGGTAACGAGTGGGGGACAGAAAAGCTTCTTACAGAAGACGTTACAGGTCTGTGAGAGCCAGAGATTTTCCTTGTTTGAGGTGACCAAATACTTATTTTCCACCCTGATTTACCAATAAATTCTTTACAAATCCTACCATGTGGATTCATGGATTTTTTTTTCACATTCTGTCTCTCACAGTTGAAGTGTACCTCTGGTGCAAATTACTGACCTCTGTCATCATTTTAGGTGGGGGAACTTGCACAATCGGTGGCTGACTAAATACTTTTTTGCCCCACTGTAAGGAGCATAAAAGCTGAATGCAGCTTCTCCATGTCTGGTTCTGACTCTGGGAACTGATAAAAGACCGGATCCAGATGACCTGAGGGATCTGGAAGGTTCATACTGGGTCAGGAGGTCATTGATGTATTTTGGTCCTAAACCATTCAGAGCTTTATAGGCCAGCATCAGAACTTTAAAGTCTATCCTCTGACGGACAGGCAGCCAGTGTAAAGACCTCAGAGCTGGACTGATGTGGTCCACTTTTTTGGTCTTAGTGAGGACTCGAGCAGCAGAGTTCTGAATGAGCTGTAGTTGTCTGACTGATTTTTTAGGTAGACCTGTAAAGATGCTGTTACAGTAATCAAGCCTACTAAAAATGAATGCATGGACTAGTTTTTCCAGGTCCTGTTGAGACATCAGATCTTTTATCCTTGAAATATTCTTGAGGTGATAGTAAGCTGACTTTGTTATTGTCTTAATGTGTTTTTCTAAGTTTAGGTCTGCATCCATCACTACACCCAAATTTCTCGCCTGGTTTGTGGTTTTTAGATGTATAGATTGAAGTTCTCTGGTGACCTGTAATCGTTTTTCTTTGGCGCCAAAGACTATTACCTCAGTTTTGTTTTTGTTTAGCTGGAGAAAATTGTGGCACAACCAGTCATTGATTTCCTCAATGCATTTACCAAGAGCCTGTACAGTAACTAGCTCACTATCTGGGCCAAGCGAAGACACAGACTTGCGAACCTTGTGCCTCACTCACTTGGTCCCTTCTATCAGATGCCACACTACAGCGACAACTTGATGCTGAACTTGGCAGATGTTCTTGTCGTACCGTCTCTTAGCACGCTTGACCACATACTGTGGTGCAGTGCTGATGGTCACAGGTCTGCCAGCCGACGACACCCCCAAGTCAATAAGCTCAGTTATCTCTCGCCCCAGAAGCATCATGTTTAGAGCGAGTCATGTGGAGCTGTGTTTGGTTGCCCAATAAGCCATGACAGCATATGGGATCGTTATATCCCAGTCCCAGTGGCGGCGCTCTGCAGTGGCAGCCAAGGCCTTATGAAGAGTACCATTAAAATGTTCGACCTGGGCCCTATTTCAGGAAGCCGGTTTAGAAAACTCAGAGTGAAAAACGATACTCAGGGTTGAGTAACCCCGAACTGTCCAACTCGGAATATTCGGTTTCAGAAAGGCTGATAACAATTAGTTCAATCAACGTGGAGTTGCTTTAACCCCAAGTTAAGCGCGTGCACGAGGATACATAAAGCCCTGATTAGTGGAGCACAGATTAAGCGAGTCACCATGGAGACGGAGGGAAAGAAGGCGCGGTCAATGTATTTTACAGCGCTTGAGGCCGAAATTCTGATGGCAGTATAGGGCTTTGGAGCGTGATGTCACGGGGGTGGGCGATAACATGCAAATTTTGCGGAAAAAAAGTAACACAGCCTCAGCTGCAAAAGAAAGGGAGCATGCATGGCAAAACATAGCCGACAGAGTCAATGCGTGAGTGTTAATTTAAACATTGATCTAGGGATTTCCACCCATTTAACACGTTATTTTATTATATTTTATTTTATTTTTTATTTCATACATTTTATTTTGTGATGTGATGTGAGCGCAGGTGCAACCCAACAGGCCCCAAACGTTCCTGGCAGCAAGTAAAAATGAAATATAAAAATATAGTCCAAACAGGTAAGGTGTAATTGTATTATGAGCCATAGTGCTTGGTCTGTTTGTCCTATATAAATCAATTGCAGTTAGAGGCTACATTAATTTCCCCTCTGTAAGCACTTATTGAAATTATCTGAGCACATTACAAGTACATATTTGCTTACTCTGTATGCTCAAATGTGGCCCGTTATAGCCAACAGAAAAAAAGCGGAGGCCCGAAAAACAGGTGGGGGTCCTCCACCACCACCACTCACAGAGGCTGAGCAGTTGGCTTCCACATTTGTGATAATGTTGGCAGCATCACATATGATCTTCACAGTGCAGAGAACACAAATTAGCATCCATTACTATAATGAAATAATTTGTTAGTTTGAAATGCTACAGGGAACTATGTACCTGTACATTAATGCTGTGGAAAGACTTCCTGTTCACATAGTCTCCTTCATTTACTGAAGGAGCAATGATTGGAATGTGAGTGCCATCTATACAGCCAATCACGCCTGGGAACCGTGAGAATAAATGTAAAATTTAAGTAGTAGTTCAAGTATCACCACATCATGAATTAAGTTTTGTTCATCCTGCTACCTGCAATTTTGTGGTATCCCTCTTTGATAAATCTTGTGGGTCTATGACCGGGGAACACCACAAATGAGTACAGGAGACGTTTCAGTGCAACTGTAACATTCCTGACTGCCCGACAGACGGTAGCCTTGGAAACGTGCTCAGCGTCACCAATATTATACAGAAAGCTCCCGTTTGCAAAAAACCGAAGTGCAATACAAATAATATGTACAGAACTGAGAGGATGTCCGCGATGTGTCACATGAGCAATATTAGGCCTGAGGATGTTATTCAAATAAATTATAGATTGTGCTGAAAAACGGTAACGTTCACACAGAAAATCATCAGGAAATGATAAAGTGTCCAAACGCGCTCTAATCACTCTCTCCCGGCGGAGAGCTCTGCGGAGAATTTGGGCTTCAACATCTACTGGCTCTTCAAGGAAGGGACACGCCATGTCTGACACTTCCTACAGTCAGGTTTCCGACAAAGAGGCGGAGAACGTCAGGGTTAGTTGAAGTAAACCTGCTAGGGGGCAGGTTAGCTTCACGGAGTGTGTCGTCATAGTAACTCACTCAGAATTAATCTAAACTCGCTTTGTGAAACCGAAAACCCAGAGTTTCCGTTAACTCAGGGTATACTTACTCAGAGTTTGCACTAAACCGGCTTCCTGAAATAGGGCCCTGGCCATCAGACTGTGGGCAAAACGGTGTGGTGCGTGTCTTTTTGATTCTCAACAGCAGAGATGGGCAGTAACGCGTTACGCGTTACTGTAATCTGATTACTTTTTTCAAGTAACGAGTAAAGTAAGGGATTACTATTGCAAAAACGGTAATTAGATTACCGTTACTTTCCCGTAGGAACGCTGCGTTACTGCGTTACTAAAACCGTGATTTTTTGCGAGAATGTCTCATGACAGTGACGTAAGCGAGTGCGACATTCGTGACAACAGCTGTGTGCAGATCAACAATGGATCACATATCGATTGTGGGAGAGAGTATGAGCGTGCAGCGTTTAAAGCGTGGAAGTACTGACCTTACTTTGAGTTTGATTCCATAAAAAGTGACAAAAACATTAGTGTCTGCTGTGCGTGGGAAGAAAACTTCTTTTTACAGCGAAAAAACCCCTAAATGTCCGAGCAAGCTCCGAGTAGCTACAACGTAATGGGAAACTCACAGAGAAACTCGCGGATTCTTCCACTGACCGCGGCACACCTGCACCAGGGTAACCCTCCGCCTGCCCCACTCCTGCTTTACAGGTGAAAATAGAGCAACAGGACCGCTGAGTCTTTGACTTTATTTATTTTCTGCTGTGTTTTACTTGCATCTATTTGAAAGAGTGAGTGTAAGCACAAAAACTATTTTATTTTATGTGCTGGAATGTGCAGAAAATAGGTTTAAATGTTAAACAAATTTATTCAAGTCAGAGAATGTTGCATATAATTAAATTTTTACTTGATGCATAAAGTTAAAAGATTAAAACTAATAAAACAAGTTTTAAAAAGAGACTTTTCCATTTGATTACATTTTGTATGATGGATTATGCAGAAAAAGTAGAATTGGGCTGAAAGATCTATCACTTTATCACCTCTTCAGGTTGTAAATCGTGTTTTTAAAAAGTAACTAAGTAACTAAGTAGCTAAGTAATTAATTACTTTTGAAAATAAGTAATCAGTAAAGTAACGGGATTACTTTTTGGGGGAAGTAATCAGTAATTAGTTACTGATTACTTTTTTCAAGTAACTTGACCAACACTGCTCAACAGTTCACTCATCCCTTGTTGGTGCCCTGGTGATTATGCAGAAACTGGAGCTCCACGCCCACTCTAAGACAACCTTTTCTGCCACTGTGCTTGTTCATTGGGGACTGGATAAGCCTCCACCTACTTGCTGAAATAGTCTTGTACCACCAGTATGAAGTGGTTACGCCTCTGTTTTGTTCAACGGCCCCATCAGATCGACTGCAATTCTTTCCATGGGGGCACCAACACGTACTGTATCCATTGCTGCCTGGGGGATTTTCAGGGGCCGCACCCTTTCAGCACAACTGGTGCAAGTGCGGCGCCACAGGTTCAGAATCAGAATCAGAATCAGAAAGGGTTTTATTGCCAAATGTTGAGCAGGTTTACAACATTAGGAAATTGCTGCGGTGCTTCAGTGCAAACATACTGTCATAAATTACGGTAAAGTAGACACTAAAATAAGAATAAGAATAAGAATTAAAAGTGCTAAGTAGATAGATATGTGCATGAGTGCAGGTGGTGATCAGTGCCAACATGGAATGATGCAGTGACACAGCGTAGGGTCATGTGTTAGTGGTGGGAACAGTCATAAGGTTATTGTTCATGAGTCCAACAGCAGAGGGGAAGAAACTGTTCTTATGGCGAGAGGTTCTGGTGCGAATGGACCGGAGCCTCCTGCCTGAGGGGAGCAGGTCAAACAGACTGTGTCCAGGGTGAGAAGGGTCAGCTGAGATCCGAGCTGCACGCCGCAGTGTCCTGGAGGTGTACAGGTCCTGCAGAGATGGGAGTCTGCAGCCAATCACCTTCTCAGCAGAGCGCACAACACGCTGCAGTCTCTGTTTGTCCCTGATAGTGGCTCCAGCGTACCACACGGTGATGGAGGAGGTGAGGATGGACTCGATGATTGCAGTGTAGAATTGCATCATCGTCCGTGTTGGCAGGTTGAATTTCTTCAGCTGCCTCAGGAGGTACGTCCTCTGCTGGGCTTTCTTAATGACGGAGGTGATGGTGGGCTCCCACTTCAGGTCCTGGGTGATGGTGGTACCCAGGAAGCGGAATGAGTCCACAGAGGTGATGGGGGTGTCAGTCAGGATGATGGGGGGGAGTGGGGCTGTGTGCTTCCTGAAGTCCACAATAATCTCCACTGTCTTCTGGGCATTCAGCACCAGGTTGTTGTGGCTTTCATGTTATACCAGTAGTACCTGTTCTTCAGGTGTGCCAGAGTCCTTTCTGTCCGCACACTGGGCCGTCCTGTATCTGCTGCAGTACTGAGTAACCATCCATCCATCCATCCATCCATTTTCATCCGCTTTGTCCGGGGCCGGGTCGCGGGGGCAGCAGCCTAAGCAAAGAGGCCCAGACCTCCCTCTCCCCAGCCACCTCCTCCAGCTTATCCGGGGGAATACCAAGGCGTTCCCAGGCCAGCCGAGAGATATAATCTCTCCAGCGTGTCCTGGGTCTGCCCCGGGGCCTCCTCCTGGTGGGACATGCCTGGAACACCTCACCCAGTAGGCGCCCAGGGGGCATCCTTGTCAGATGCCCGAACCACCTCAGCTGGCTCCTTTCGATGTGGAGCAGCAGCTGCTCTACTCTGAGCCCCTCCCGGATGGCCGAACTTCTCACCCTATCTCTAAGGGAGAGGCCAGCCACCCTTCGGAGGAAGCTCATTTCTGCCGCTTGTATCCGCGATCTCGTTCTTTCGGTCACTACCCACAGCTCGTGGCCATAGGTGAGGGTAGGGACGTAGATCGACCGGTAAATTGAGAGCTTCGCTTTTACACTCAGCTCCCTCTTCACCACGACGGACCGGTGCAGCGTCCGCATTACTGCAGCCGCAGCCCCAATCCGTCTGTCGATCTCCGGCTCCCTTCTCCCATCACTCGCGAACAAGACCCCGAGATACTTGAACTCCTCCACTTGGGGCAGGAACTCATCCCCGACCCGGAGTGGGCACTCCACCCTTTTCCGGCTGAGAACCATGGCCTCAGATTTGGAGGTGCTGATCCTCATTCCCGCTGCTTCACACTCGGCTGCGAACCGCTCCAGTGCGAGCTGGAGGCCCTCACCCGTACTGAGTAACGATAGGCGTAAAGCAGAAGGATCTGGGGGTAAAATACATTGCTTTCTGTATAGTGGAACTTCCTCAACAGCACTCCATCTTTTAGATACATCTTTTCCACTGCTCCCAGTAGACGTTGGTGGCGGGGCTGCATGCTGCTATATCAGCACAGGCTGGCCAACCTCCCCCCTTTTACATCCATCCCCAAACTGGGCCTATATCTACGTCAGTCTTTTGGCCAGCCACAAGCTGTTCTGGGGTCCAGCCACGAACAGGCTACTGTGGTGTGACTCACCCACCCGGTGGATATTTGGGTGAGCACATCACTGGCATGAGGCTTCCTGCCATTCAGGACATTTATCTCCAGCGATGCCTCCGTAAAGCACACAGCATCATCAAGGACCACAGCCACCCAGCACATCAGCTGTTCTCCTTGTTACCGTCTGGCAGACGTTACAGGAGCCTGTCTGCTTGGACTACAAGACTCAAAAACAGTTTTTACCACCAAGCCGTACGACACCTCAACCACAACACTTAAACACACACAGCACAGCACTCAGAAGCTACCTGCAGCTTCACAAGTACTCTGTTTAATCTGCACTGGTCACTTCACTTTATTGTCATTGATATTTATATTTAAAAAGTGCAATACTGTCATTTTCTGCTGCTCATTCCTGTGCAATATCCCATCTGCCCTCCGTCATATTTCTTCTCAAGATTTTCTTATTTAATCACTAGTGTACATATATTTATATTTATAGATACATATATATTTAGTCATCTTTTCTCTTTTACCACGTCTCTAATATTTTGCTCTTTACTATTTTTCTATTTATTTATTTTTATTATTTTATTTTATTATATTTTCTTCTACTGTACCATGCTGCTGAGTGACTGCTGCTCATCAAACACACTGTCTACATCTAGTGCAGGGCTAGGCAACTCCAGGCCTCGAGTGCCGTTGTCCTGCAGGTTTTAGATGTCACCCTGTTTCAACAATGATTAGTTCATTACCAGGCCTCTGGAGAACTTCAAGACATGTTGGGGAGGTAATTTAGCCAATTGAATCAGCTGTGCTGGATCAAGGACACATCTAAAACCTGCAGGACACCGGCCCCCGAGGCCTGGAGTTGCCTACCCCTGATCTAGCAAGTATCTTTCAACCTCATGCACTCAGGCACCTTTTCCATCAAAGAGGTGGATGTCCCAAGAGTCCCAAGACTCCTGTAGCTTCTCTATGCTTTCTTTTTTCTGTGGACATTGGCTGTGTTTTTATTCGTTTTCAGTTCAGTCGTTGTACATGACCATACCTTATGTATTTCAAAAATGATGCAGGGATGGACCCAAAAGGAGTCACAACACGTAAGGGTTTCAAAGTTATTAAGTGATTTATTGAAAGAATGGGAAAAACTAGATACTGGGATGGTTTCACAGGAAGTTCTTCAGCAACAGAGGTCAGCAAAGTTAGTGGGAGAACTGAGCTTTTTGATAGAGTGTGTGAGAAAATAACAGCGATACGTCTTACTTGGTTTGTGGGTGAGTGCAGCAATGGAGGGAAGGCAAAAGCTCTTTGGGGATCGGTAGGCAGAGGGCTGGAGGGCAGGCAGGTGAGTTCTGTTCTTTCCTTTAGGAGGTGTGGGAGTGTGCTTGTGCTATTCTTACATGGTAACTTGGAAATTTCAGCAATCCATTGATACATTTTGTTTGTGTTTTTGACACCCAGCAGCAGTATGGATTAGTGCATTATGGAGATTCTAAGTGTTGGCAAGGTTGATTTTAAAATGTAATTAGTTCTGGATTACTTGATATCTGAGATGAGATGCCAATTTAAACAGGAGCACAAACAGAAAATGTTTAAAGTTTGAGACAGCTCATTGGAAACCACCTTACTCTTGATGATATTGCATTCCCATCTTAGCTTCTTTTCACTGGCTCCCTGTTAAATTTATGATTTCATTTTTGTCAGGGCTTACTAGTGATTCCTAGAATTTCTGCAAGTGACATGGAAGCAAAACCTTTAGCTTACCTAATTTTAGAGGCACCACTTTGATCCGAAAGATCATGTTGAGCTGTACCTTTCCCTTTCCTTTAACTGAAGTCATATATTCTGGCAGACTGCAGCTATATGCAAGAAGCTTGTAAAACATAAATACTGTTCATTTAGAGATGTTTTCAACATGTTTATGGTGTGGGTATATTGGTGTTATTTATAAAGTTAGCTGTTATGATTCAGTGTTCTGGTTTGTGATCACATGCAGCTTTTTTTGATGTGTGGCTCCTCTCACTGGTGTGAGTGTGGGTGTTTATATTTTCTCCTCCCTCCAGGCTGGGTGAGGGGGGTGTCTCTGATTGGCTGATTCAGTCGCACCTGCATGTTGGGTCCCGGTTACCCCTAGGCCGGGTCGTAACATATGTTATAATGTTAACATTATAAATAATGATGAGTGACATTCTGCATGGTCTCTAAATGATGGAGAGCTACTGTCAGTAGTAGCCTCTGACCTGTGAGTATCCAAATACTTTTTAGATCAACATATCAAGATCAAGCAAACTGTTTAAAATGTAAAATCTAATAATGGCATTATTCGAGCAAGTGGCAGAACTGGAGTCAGGAACCTGTGACTGTTGTATAAAATCATCAAGCTAAATATATAAACTAAACGTATAGACTGATCTGCCTGTAAAAGGGATTGACTATAAAGTGCACTATAAGAGCTTACACCACACAAAACTATATCACTCACAGACACAATCATTAGAGCTTTCAGCAATTTTAATACATAAAAATGTTAATTTTACAGTACTCGATACAGTTATAGATCCAGAGGGTAGATTTCTAATTATTAAACTATCAATATTGAACAAAAAACTATGTATTGTAAGTATATATGGTCCAAATGTTGATGAACCCTCATTCTTCCACGGTTTTTTTAGTGCACTCTCTGAACACCTTGATTGCACACTCATTCTTGGCGGTGACCTCAACCTTGGACTAAATGAAGAAATGGATAGGCTCAACACAACAGGAACTCAGCGTAATTGGCAGTCCACAAATATAATCAAACAGTATATGAACGACTTTGGTCTTTGCGATGCATGGCGCTCTCTTCACCCCACCAGTAAGGAATATACTTTTTTCTCGCATGTTCATCACTCTTACTCTCGTCTGGATTATTTTTTGGTCAGCAGCTCACTGCTGAGTGACATTTCAGACACTGAGATTCACCCTATAGCTGTCAGCGATCATGCTCCTGTATCTTTAACACTAATGCACAAGAATAACACTACGCCAAGTAAAAACTGGAGATTTAATATATCACTACTTAAAGATGAAGACTTTATTAAATACTTTAAAAAGGAATGGACTTCATATTTAGACTTTAATGACACTCCCGGAATATCTGCTTCTGTTCTATGGGAAGCAGGGAAAGCTGTGATGAGAGGTAAAATAATTTCTTTCTCATCACACAAAAAGAAAGAAGAAAACAAAAATATTCAGGAATTAGAAAAAAACATCAAAACACTAGAAGAAGCCTACGCGTCCCACCAAGATCAGGAAACATTGAACAAAATATGCAAAACAAAACTAGAATTAAATGAAACTATTAATAAAAAAACACAATTCCTTATACAAAGACTTCGCTTGCAGAATTTTGAACACAGTAACAAATCAGGTCGATTTCTAGCTAACCAGCTAAAAATAAATAAAGAAAAAATAACTATATGTGCTGCTAAAGATTTATCGGGGAACACAATATATGATCCTGGAAGAATAAACAACATTTTTAGGGATTTCTATGAAACTTTATACTCACCACAAATAAACCCATCTAAAAATGAAATTGATCTGTTTCTTGACAACGTAACTCTTCCAAAATTACTAGACAGTCAAGCAATGGAACTGGATTCGCCACTGACGCCAAGTGAACTCCAGGAAGCCCTGATAAGTATGCCCAATAATAAGGCTCCAGGTCCAGACGGCTTTTCTGCAGAATTCTACAAAGAATTCTGGACAATTTTGGCACCAGTATTCCACAGCATGTTGCAGGAAATCGAGGAAAAGGGCAGACTACCACCAAATATGAATTCTGCCAACATTAGTCTCCTGCTAAAACCAGGCAAAGACCCTTTATTTCCCTCAAGCTATCGTCCAATTTCTCTTTTAAATGTAGACCTTAAAATAATCTGCAAAGCTCTCTCAAAGAGATTAGAGAAAATGACCCCCCTCTTAATTCATCCTGACCAAACTGGTTTCATAAAAGGTCGGCACTCCTCAACAAACACTCGTAGATTACTTAATTTAATAGACTACTCATACGATAAAAACATCGAAACCATAATATTATCTCTAGATGCAGAAAAAGCATTTGACAGAGTTAATTGGAAATTTTTATTCGCAACTTTACACAAATTTGGTTTTGGAAACTCTTTCATAAACTGGATAAGAATATTATACAATTCCCCAACGGCTCGTATCAGAACAAATGACCAGACATCCTCCAGCTTCTGTCTCCTGAGGGGCACCAGACAGGGATGCCCACTCTCCCCTTCACTTTTTGCAATTTTTATCGAACCTCTAGCAGCAGCATTTAGACAGGCTACAACAATTAAGGGCATAACATGTAAGAACATAGAACATAAAATCAGTCTCTATGCGGATGATGTGTTGCTTTTTCTGCAAAACACACAAACCAACCTCTCTGAGGTAATTACTTTAATAAACTGGTTTTCAAGAGTTTCAGATTATTCAATTAACTGGCCAAAATCTACAGTTCTCCCCATTAACTGCTCCTTCCATAATTCTTCCTCTGCCCCACTGCAATCCGGAAATATTAAATATTTAGGTATTAATGTTTCTCCTAAGCTTTCAGACTTAACTAAATTAAACCAAATCCCACTTCTAAAGATAGTAGAAGGCGATCTGACTAGATGGAAATCTTTACCCATATCACTCATGGGAAGGGTCGCCACTATAAAAATGATGATCTTGCCAAAAATAAATTACTTATTTTTGATGATCCCTAACAAACCATCACAAGATTGGTTCAGATCTCTGGATTCATATATTTCCAAATTCCTTTGGAAAGATAAACCCCCGCGTATTAGCTTAAAAACGCTACAAAGAACCAAGGATAGAGGAGGATTAGATCTGCCTAATTTTCACCAATACTTCTTAGCCAACAGGCTTCAGTTCATCTCAGAATGGTTAAAACATTCCTTCTTAGTTGAGCCCTGGCTAGATGTTGAACAGGCACTATGCAAGGATCTAGAGATTTCAGACCTACCATTTATTAGCTCAAACATCAAAAGACATGAATGCTTTAAAAGTATCAACATCAGCTTTTCTCTAACAGCATGGTGGGAGTTTCTAAAAATAACGGAGTCTTCATTAATCCTATGCAAACGTACACCTATCTGGAATAACCCTGACATATTACAAAACAATAATATGATTAATTTCCCAGAATGGAGTTGTAAAGGAATTAAATACTTAGAACATATATTAGAGGGAACAGAATTTATTCCATTTGACAGACTAGTTGAACAATATGGGATCAACAAGACAAGGTTTTTAGAATATCAACAAATTAAATCCATAGTAAAAAAGAAATTTAACCTCAGTCAAGTTGAATTACAAACACCACTAAGTGCGGCACATTTTTTTACTCTTAAATCCCCCAAATTATTATCTAAAATATACAGAACACTTTCTAAATTAGATGAATCAATATCCCTTCCTACTGCAAAGTGGGAAGCAGATTTATCAGTCAACCTAGACCAAAACTTCTGGTCTCAGATTTGCTTAAAAACTTTCAAATTAATTAAAAATCCCAGTCTGCAATTAATACAATACAAAATACTTCATAGAGTGCACTATACAGGTCATCGGATGTTCAAGATGGGCTTTACATCTTCCAACAACTGCTCACACTGTCAAGGCAATACACCAGACAATTACATCCACGCTCTTTGGTTCTGTCCACCAGTGCAAAAGTTTTGGCGCGAGATATGTGAAGACTTATCAAAGTGTCTGAAATGTAACATTCCAACTTCCCCCTTAGTGTGTCTACTGGGCAGCTTAGATAATGTCACTTCAGAAAAGAATATAGCCCATATGATCTTCACTGCCCTATGCATAGCCAAGAAAACAGTCCTCATGAACTGGAAAAATAAAAATAATCTTAATTCTAACCAATATAGAAATTATCTATTAGATTACATTAGTCTTGACACAGCCTCTGCCACCACATTAGATCAATTGCTCTGGGCCCCTTTTATCAGCTCCATCACCTAGTAGGGGTGGGGGGTCATAGTTTGGTCCCGCCTTCACTGTTGTGATTGGTGAGGGGGTAGGGACAGGCTTAGGGCGTCGGGGGGTTCCCCGGAGGCATCTTCCTTGGGGGGCTCAACCCGGGGTAGCGGTCACGTCCGGTTGGGGGCTCTGTTGGCTCTCAGGTGACTGTTTCCTCGCGGCTGCGTGCAGCGGGGCTAGGGGAGGGTCTGTGCTGACAGACGTGGGTTACTGACCTGGCAACCTGGCTGCCCCTGGGTGGGTCCGGGATGGGCGTGAGGTTCTGGGGGCGCTCCGTCTCTGGGCTGGGGCCCGGGCCGGGCCTCGGGGGCTTGGGTCCTGGTTGGTGTGTTGCCGGGGTTGTGGGCGGGTGGGTGCATGGGGGCCCGGCCCTGGAGCAGGGTGCCGCCGGTGCGTCGAGCCGCCTGGGGGGCTCTTCATCTGGTGGGGGGGATGGTCACATCTTGCAGGAGCTTTCTTCTCTTCAGGAACTCTCTGCGGGAGGGGGAGATACAGGAGAGGTGGAGGAAGATCTCAGCCTGGGCGTTTACCGTCTTATGTAGTCTGGAAGATGTGTGGATGGTGGGGTGGGTGCAGTTTTCTCTGTGGTGGGGTTGGGTGGACTGTCCAGGGCTCTGTGGAGCCGGAGGGCGCTACTGCACTGGGCCCCGGTCTGATGGGCCTGGGCCCCCCTTCCCTGGCGGGTCGCGGAGGGTGGGAGTGCCTACTGGGGTCAGCGGGGGAGCTGGCCCCAGGGAGGGGTTACCTGCCCCTCCCTTCCTTCCCTCCCCATCTCCAGCTGCCTCCCTCTTCCCGCTCCTCCACAACCACCCACACATGCAGGGCCTTGGAGTGGGGGTATGTCACCAGGGTGCAGAGGAGGCTACCCCCCCCCCCCCCCCCTGTCCCCTTCTGGCTGCCTCTGCCTCAATTTTATCCCACAACTTAGACATTCACATTATTCACACTCTCATTACACATACATATAGGATCTTGGGGGTGGGCACAATCACGGAGTCCAATTTACCATCAGGGTGTATACCTCACCCCTGACGTCGTTGCCCACCTCTCAATTTTAAATACACTTAGTCATTGAGGGCTAGCAGGAGGGACTATGCGCTTACCTGCTGCTCCATGGCAGGTAGCTCCATGCCCTCCTGGGTTTTAATTGCACCTTAGAACACATATGCATCAACACTACAATGAGCGGGTGGAGGGAGGTTTGGAGTCTTCTCCCACCCCCATTCTCTGCGGCCTGCTGGAGCGGGAGGGCTAGTAGGAGGAGTTGGCCGTCCGACTGCGGTCTGGGGTGTGGGGCCTCCCTGCTGCTGCGGAGTCGGGGTGGTCTGCCTCTCCCCACCGCAGGGAAAAGGGTAACACCACCTGGGTCTGGGTGCAATTCCCCCCTCCAGGGGCAAGGGTACCTAGACCCGGTTTGTAGAGTATGCTTGGGGAGTGTGATCGTGTGTACAGCGTCTCTTTATGTCTGTCTCCACGTTGGTTGAGTGTGGAGTGAGTGCATATGAGAGCATGAGGGTGGGAATGGATGTTTGTGTCTGTGTGTGCCTGTATGTCTGTGTCTATATGTCAGGTTGGGTATCAGACGCCACCTCTCTGGGGACACCTCAGGCCCTCCAAGGTTTGGAGGCCTATCTCCACCCACCACCACTTCCCCTGCCGGTGGCGGACTCCCTCAGGTGTCGGTGTGTTGGTGGTTCTTTGTGTCTGGGGGTGGGCGTCCGGGTACACACCGGCTCACTCCTTGGCGGCCGCTTGTCGGGGCCTGGGGCCTGGGGCTCGCTCGGGCCCCCTTTGGAGGTGGGGTGCCCCCGGCCTCTCGGCCTGGGGCTCGGTCACTCAGGCGCAGCTGGGGGCCGGCGGAGCTCACGGGCGCGTCACTGCAACTCCCCCTGACTTCTGCTCCGCGGCTGCTGGGCGAGCCCTCATCTGGGACTCTCCTCAGCTCTTACTGGAATAGTGGCGCGGCTGCCCCTCTGTTGGTCTTCCATGGTCTCTTGTGTTCTGGGGGCCTCTGGATATCTGGAGTTTTGATCTCCTCCATACCCGCTTCACACCCTGGAGGACGGGGCTGTGGCCCCCCCACACTCCCTAGCAGATCATTACATGGAGAAACCTTTGGAATGCAAGCATGCTGATCCACACAGGTATGCACACATGGGTATTCACAGACGCGGACTAAAGCTTTCTTGGCTGCTACCTCAAAGCGCACTGTGCGCTGTCTATCTTGCGTGCTGCACAATATCGTTTATTATTTAGTAAATATTGATATCTATGGCTAGCTAGTTTATTGTGATGGTGCTTTGTTTTCTCTATTATTATGTTGCTCTTTGTTGTTTGCTGTCTCCTCTGTTTGTTTTTTTTGTTTGTTTTTTTTTTTTTTCTCCATACAGGTGACCCAGGAGTTCTTTTTTTTTTTTTTTTTTCTCTCTCTTCCCCCCCCTTCTCACCGTCTCTTCTCCCCTTTGGTTTTCTTTCTGTCTCTCCCCCTCTTTCTCTCATTCATTCCCCCTGTCCTATTTATTAAAAAAAAAAAAAAAAAAAAAAAAAAAAAAATGACAAAGGATGAACTGAAGCTCTGCCATCACGTAATGTCGCATACTGCTGTTTCTGATGTCATTTAAAAAAAAAACATTCCTCTTTCAGTGCAGACGGATGTGAAATAGCTGGGCTTCCTGACTTAAACATTGTACTTAATCATCTACTAGACACTTATTTGTTAAACAGTGGTGCTGCTACAGATATTTTTTTATCTTTTATAAACACGTACTGAATGTGTCACTGCCCAGCGGCACGAGGGAACAGAGATGGACACAGGTGCAGAAACCAACCCGGAAGCGAGACGATAAGGGAACAAAGGATTTATTTCCGCCCACAGGCAAACACAAGCAAAAAAACAAAACGACGCCACCACACTAGTGGCGCGTAGGATAATCTAAGATAATGGAGGGTGACCTAGACACCTCTAGGAGACGGCTGAACAGCAGAGGCAGCGGGGAGGTGGAAACAGGACTAGGTAGGGGCCGGGGCACTGGAATAAGAGGAGATCACGGTCAGTGGGATCCAGCAGACAATCAACGATCCTCCACAGTTGAATTGAGTTGCCTTACATGGTTTCAGGTGGGGGGGACAGGTGGGGCGGAAGGCCCGGAAGCGGTCGAGACGTGGGGAGGCAGGCAAGTGAGTGGTGGGCCGGCAGGCCACGTCGTATCAGCAGCAAGCGGCCCAGGTCCAGGAAGGCGGGAGTGAGGGAGACAAGACCTCCACTCCAGGTGCAACAAGAAGAACAAGTAAGTCATCACACGGATTCTGGACAGAGTTATGATGCTCCACTTGACTAACATGGGGATAGCAGATACTCAGGCGATGAATGGTTGAGAGCGCCGGTCTGATATACTGCCGGAATAATTGCTCACAGGTGGTCAGCCAGGGAGGAGCAACCAAACTCCGCCTAAGGAGGAGGGGCTGCTGTTGGAGACCTGCAGGTACCCACCCAGACCATGACAGAATGTATCTGTCTGGCCAGATTTTTCACACCATGTGTCCCAGTGTTACGTTCCATTTTCACAGCTTTGTGGCTCATGATTTGTAAAATGCAATAGGTGTGCACCTAGTGATTATTATGGATTATGGCTCTTTTTGACAGCGCAAACTGTCCAAAGTTGGAAGAATCCCTAATTGGTGAGATGTGGTTGTCAACTAAATGTATTACACACCACTTTAAGACTGGCCTAAAAGCCAGTATTTCTGAGTCTCCCTCAGCCATAAACCTGACAAAAAGGACAGTAAGGGAGATCTGGGAATAATCTCAAAGTTATGTAACTCTTGGGTTGTACTTCACAGATGAAGAGGGGTCAGGGGACCCCCACTCAATTAAAAAGAGGAAGGGCTCTCTCTCTGTCTGTCTTTCTCTTCATTCTGTCATTCTATTGGGTTTCGTTATTCCTAACTCCTAATATGCAGTAATTCAGCGAGATAATGTGGGATAAAAATTTCTGAAATAAAGCAAGGGGAAAAAGTCTCCAAAAAGTGTGCTATATCTGAACTCTGAGGTTTTATCTTTTTGTTTTGTTTCTGTTTAGTTATGTTTGTGATGTGGTGTGCATGTAAACAGTTTGAATGTGCTTGGAAGAAAGAGACCATATTATTGCATAAAATAGTGCTGAGTAGGGATGGGTATTGATAAGATTTCCACGATTCCGATTCCATTTTCGATTCTGTTTAACGATTCGATTCTTTATCAATTCTCTTATCGATTCTTTTTAAAAAAGGAGAACACAAGTTCGATTAGCTTAGAACTTTGTTTTATATCTTCTCTTTGAACAAGGCAGAAAGCCTTTGACCACAAACTGAGTCACTGCTCGGTGACGTTCGTCTATCCTGGCCTGAAAGGAGACGCTACCGGTAGACTGCAGTGAGAACTGCCAGCATCTGAGCCAGACTCTGTCTCATCATGGTCACTAAATGCACAGTGATGGCAGGTTTGTAATAAGACAGATCGCGCTAACATAATATGCACTGTTAGTTGATTATTTACCTGCCGCATTAACGGGAGAGGACGTACAAACGTTACCGCTGCTGCTGGGTTGAGATTCACGAGTCCGGAGCGGAATTAAAAACACGACATTCATTTAAGGTCATCGCGTGTTTTGTGAGCAAATGCTTTTGCATATTCGTAGTGTTTCCTCCCTTAAATGAAATATCTACTTTGCAAGTATTGCAAGTTGTCCTGTTGTCATCCGTTCTCGTAAAGTTTAACCAAGCTTTTGAGCATTTGAGCCATTTAGGCGCCGTGTTTCCTGCCAGGTAAATGACGCTCCGTAACGTGGTGACATCATTCGGGGCGACTGGAATCGATAAGGGAATCGTTTGCAAAAATGGCAAACAATTCCAAGGAATTGAAACAATGGGAACCGGTTCTCAACAAGAACCGGGTTTCGATACCCATCCCTAGTGCTGAGCACATCTTTTGGACATCAGCTGATTGCTCCGGTTGGTACAGTGGACCAGACAAGGAAAAAAAATCAATGTTGGACTCCAGCCTGTGAGTTCAGGGAACCACCGTGTACCTAACTCAAACAAGCTCATCTTCACACAGTCCTCATTTACAAAATCCACTGCAACCCCTAACATGATGGCTAACAGGTGGGTTTTCACATTTCAGCTCAACTAGCCAACAGTGAATAACCAGTTATTGGGGGGTGTTACATACAATTCATTTTCAAAGTCAGAGTTAGTTCAAAAGTGACTCCCTTAGACTGCTTTATTGTTTTGTTTTAAACTGGTTTACCGTTTTTATGGTTTTATCAATTTTTGATCCATCAGTCCACAAGACCTTCTTCCAGTCTGCAGTAGTCCAACAGTGTAATGGCCCAGCCAAGCCTCTTTGTCTTATACTGACGTCTGGCTTTCTTGCTGCAGCTCGTCCTGTCAAACCTGCAGCAGGAAGTCTTCTCTTCACAGATGAAACTGAGACTTCTCACTACGACCACGATTAAGCTGCTTGTAGCTGTTGTCCTGTGAGCCGCCATCACACTGTAACTGATTCAGTCGTGTCTTTGGGTCTGCAGACCTCCTCCTGTCACAGTTTGTTTCTGAGCCTTTGGATGATGAAGGAAACTGGACTCACTGACACCTTGACTTTCTTTGCAGTTTCTCTGTAGGACACACCTACATTTATGTTTATGGTCTGTCTCTCTTCCATTGTTAATTGTCTTGTTGTCACCATTTCTGTACCAACACACTACTTTCTGCAGTACAATAATGTTCAACTGATGCTCATGTAGCCAGATGGGCTACTCGCCTTCCGTTTTTTTCTTCTCTCTCTCTCACTCTCTCTCTCTCCTGCGCTCGTTCTTTTCGCCGCACAACTCGGTTAATTGGGAACCCACCTGCACATTGATTGCAGGGTGGCGCTAGCCCGTATAAAGCTAAGCCGATGTTTTGTTGGATTATTTCCTCCCGTGCATTTAGCGCAAAACAGCAGTAAATGCTGGCGTACTGCGACGGACTGATCAGCAAGAGCCGATTAAATGACAGCTACAGGTATGCTCTCGCTTAACCTCCGATTCCCTCCGAATACTGGAATTTGTGTTAATATACTTTTTTCGGCCTGTTGTAGCGCAGCAGTCTGTTTTATTCTGCCATTGCGGAGAGAGGTGTTCGTGTTATCCCCACCAATGAGAATATAGTGCCTCCGGTCCTGGGGTAAGCCGTTAGAACTACTTTTATTAGCATTCATAGCTATAAGAGTTTAAGGTTACACTTATCTGTTGTTTCAGGGTTTCACTGCTGTACTCACCTCTCCATGGAAAATCGCCCAACCTAAATTGGAAGAGTGAACTGCCTTCTCAGCCGCTGTTGTGAACTCCTCCTTGGTGGAGTCTGCTGTCTTGTCTTGTCTTATCTTGTTTTTATTAAGTAGGCTTACCTTTTTTTTGGTTCGCCTGGTGTTCTATTTTATTTTGGACTGTTGCTCGTACCCACGCTTCTGTGATCGGGCTGAAGTGATTCTCTGCCCAAGTGTCGTGCTGGGACTCCAAATCGCTTGGGTTGCCGGTCTCAGCCGGTGGGGAGCCAGACCGGCCTACACCTGAGAATAATTATTACCAGCACGAGTGGTAGTTTGACCCGTGGGGTATAAGCCTTTCCTGTGTGTGTGTGTGTGTGATTTCTTTTATTAAAGTTATTAAAGTGTGTTTTAGTTTTTTTTATGATCTGTAGCGAGCCTGACGCTCAGTGTCCTTTTTATCCTTTTAACATATTTTTCTGTGTTTTATTTCAGTGAATGGAGGACGAGCCAGTGGCCCTGGGACCTCAGGTGGTGGGTCGTTTTCACACTTTCTTTTGTACAGCACTGGGTGGGTTGCAGTGATTCTTTTTGTGTGCTTTTCTTTTGGTTCCACGGCTGCTGGTAAGTCCAAGTTCCACGATTGTTTTATTTTTACTGTAGGACGCTGTCAACAATGACGCTACATCTTGATTTTTAATATTTTATTTATTTTTCTATAAATAAAACTGTTTTGATATTGGAAGCCAACCTGCCTCAGTGTGCATCCTTGAATCTGTGCGGACTCCTTTTATTCCTTTTATCTATTTTTCTTAAATATATTTCCTGGGGGTGCAATTCCCCTAGGTGGCATTGTCAAGTTTATTATTTTGTTTATAACCCCGCCGACCACTTGGTCACACTCATGAAGGTCTGGTACCACAGTGTGCTCCAGCACTGCTTTTATGCAGACAGAGGGGGTTGTAATTAATCCAGAACAGCTGGAACACCTGTATATTATTTGTTTTTAGGTAACCTTACCTTTTTTTTAACCTCTGGCAGTTCACCACTTACCTTTGTACCATTTAAAGCTGTTCATTGCACTCGAACGACTTGCAATAAATAACTGGAGGTGTTCTAAACCTTTTGACCGTTAGTGTACACCCACATCCACCTCCACCCCTCCCCCGCTACCACTTACCATGAGTAATCATTGTAAGTGTTTAGGCCTGCTTTCCATTAATACTGGCTTTGATGACAGTTTCTGGCATCTAGTTCCTCTTATTACACTTATTAAATACTGATGCATTCTTTCACCAGACCTCAAGATTATTTCTCGTCACTCAGCACCCTTGACATTATATAGATGCTAATGTATTTCCCCGGAGCTTCTCTGGCTCTAGAGCAGTTGGAATTGCTGTGGGCATGCCTGAGGATAAACAGATAATGGGACACTTCTCATTGACTTGCCTGCGCTAACAGGCGAGTAGCCTAATGTAAGAACAAACTTAAATGCAAACTAATAAGTAGAAGTGAGAAGAATGTGTGCGCTGTTGTAGTGTGTAACACTGTGAGTGTGCAGCCAATTCTCCAATCTGAATGACAGAGAGGCAAGACTGCTCTTCTCTAAATGAGCTCCCATGAGTCCTTCAGTTTTTATCTCTCACTGCAGATATACAGTGCTGGGGAGCTTCCGAAGACCTGCTTGTATCTTCAAATACACAACATGCTACAACAATATGGAACATACTGTCACAATCTGGCTGGCAGACCGTGGGGAGATGGGGAAATAGGACCCAAACGCCGGACTCTTCAGTGCAACAGTGTTTATTTACAAGGTGGTGAAGTAAACAACAATAAACCCCCAGTTTCCCAGACTCCCGTGTAGTGTCTTCTTCCCAAAAGTCCCCGTGTGGTGCTCTCTGCCCCAGTGTCCCTGCACTCCCCGTGCTCACTGCTCCTTCTCGTCCCACACTCCTCCTGAGGGGAAAACAATAAAGGCAGCCGTTACAACTTATCCCAGCAGGGATAAGTTGTAACGGCTGATTGTTACGAGTCCCCAGAGCCGGGTCCGTGACACATACTGCAACAATATTACAACATTTTCATGCAAAGAAACACGTGAGCAAAACGCGTCACTAAAACTATGCACATTATGCTGTTGCTAAACATTCTACAGAATAGTTTTTCCCCAGAACAGTTTAGTAGCTGGCTGAAGGGATTTTCTTTCATTACAGCCAATTAGCAGGACATTAATCCTTAGCCCAGACCAATGTCTTGTTGTTACTGCAGTAGTTTTGATATAAGCTTGTTAATTTTACAAAAGATTTTGGGCTCAAGTGCTCAATGAAAAAAGGCACAAATTAGTTTTTAAAAAAATAATTTGCCCACATAAGAAATCTATTTATTTCTACATCCATACATCTCACAATCATGTCTGTCAGAACAAAAGTCAACAAATTAATTTTCATCATTTCTATAAAGATTATACATTCAGAGAGGATGGTCTTCTGCATGTACTGTTTTTACATCCATCAACAGGACAGGCAACAAAATGCCGACGTAGATGTGAGTTTGTGCATAATGCAGTAATGACAGCACAATGCTGTCATTACTGCAGGTGTGCACTTTACCATTGTGTTCTTGTTCTTTTGTTCAATAAAAAGAAGAGTAACGTCCTTATTGCCATTCCTGAAAAGCTAACCACTTTCATTAAGTGCCTCTTTGTTTCCCTTTCTGGCAACCTGGTGTGCAGATAATGGAAGAAACATCACTGTAACTGTAACATACTGAATTAACTACAACAACATGTTACTGCTAAATGTAATGTGATTACAGTTATGTGTTACTTTGGAACTGTTTACTGTGCACTAAAAACATCTCATTGATTTGCCAGTACTTATAAATGTGTACTCATTGCCTCAAAAACCATAAATACAGTTTACTAAAATAGCTGAGTTAGGATAACTTGTTACTTGTGAATGCATACTACTGAGAATAATGTGATATTTCTGAGTGAGCAACACTCAGACCCATATATTCAGTAAATTAAAATACATAACTTGTGCCAACTGACTACCGTATTTCCCGGACTACAAAGCGCACCTGAATATTAGCCGCACAAGCTAAAATCAGGGGAAAATCCTGTTTTGTACATACATTAGCCGCACCTGACCAAAAGCCGCAGGTGTTTCAATATTGACTTATCATATGTAAGAGAATATGCACAAAGCGAATTGTCAGGAAAGAGATGGCTGTTTGGAGACACACCCCTTTTATTAATATTTTGAAAATCAAGTTATGGGTACATATTTGCACATGTGCTGTGCTTCATAAATGAGTAACAAATGTAGTACATAACAATAACCTACAGCACACCAGAAAAATAGATTCAGACTACCTTTTAGGCTCAGGTGCAGTGACACGGCTTTAACAAGAAGAAAAGTCAGTCATTCACCATCTTTCTCTTCTTCCTGCCACTGAAACCACCAAAGTCCTCTTCTCCAGTGTCGGAAACGAACAGGCTCAGGGTGGCTTCGTCATCCACTCTCAGCTTCTTTCCTTCGTTGTCACTTTCAAAACCAAAGATAATCCTCATTGTCAGTGTCGGAGTCGAACACCCTCAGAAGGGCCGTGGCGGTGTCCTCCTCTTCATCATGCAGCAGTCCAGCCCTTCGAAATCCGTTGGTGATCGTGGATGTTTGCACACTTTTTCACGCTGTCAGAATCCACCGGTAGAGTTGAGCACAACTTGCTTTTCGCAAGTTTATCGCCGCTCGTCATCCACGACTCCCGCTGAACGCGTAGCGCTACTTTGAAGTTTGTTTTTCGCGCTACTTGTACGGCACTATGTTGCCTGGCGGATGGACATGTGACCAACATACCACTCTTGAACCCCGATCCTTCCGCCAGGCAACGTAGTGCCGTACAACAGCAGAACAAACAAAACAAATCGTCTTACGATATCACAAAAATCATGGACAATCTATAGAAAAGAAGCACCTGACTAAAAGCCGCAGGGTTCAAAGCTTGTGCAAAAAGTAGCGGCTTATAGCCCGACAATTACGGTATTTTAAATTTTACTGGATATAAATTGAATGCAACTGACTTTGATCACACATCTGTGGACTCCACTTTACCCTCACTTACCCAGTATGTTACATACCCCGGCAGAAACACTGGACTTATACATCATGCACACAGCTTGTCTCCCCTTCTGTCCCTGGGAAGATCAGATGTGCTTTCTCCCAGTGTATAAACTTTTAGTATACAGAGAAGCAGTAAAAACCACGTGGGAGGTGCTTTGTGATGACCACGGAGAGAACATTGATGGTCTGGTATACTAGATTAATTTCTGCACAGACGATGCTGTATCCACCAGAACAGTAGCAAAATAACTGAAGTACAGATACCTGAAAATGCTACTTAACCGTAACACACATTGTGACCTCAGTCAGGATTTTTTTATTAAGTATTTTTATTCATCTTTAGGCATGAAAAGATGAATAAAAATACTTAAGAAAAAAATCCTGATGTCTGAATAAGTAGAACGGAAGACTTATGATTTACTGAGCTAAGAACAAGTGGACTCAAGTGCTAGATCCGGACAGGACAGCGAGGCACAAAATCAGTTAGAAAGCTATTCAATCAGGAGAAATACATCAACTTGGGTGAGAGACTGAGCTTGCTGGGAAAGGGGAGCAGAAAGCAAGAAACCAGGCAAGATCCATGAGAGAAGAAAGGGGAGTTAGACCGGCAGAGGAATCCAGAAATGAACTAAACTATATTGTCCACAAGTGAAACGTGTTAGAGTGTTTGTCTTACTCTGGTGTAGGGCTGCCACAAACGATTATTTTGATAGTCGACTAATCAGATCATCATCCATTGGACGTACAACGTACAGCTTACTGCACCAGCAGCATCTGCTCTTATATAACTATCATTAGGGTTGTGAGAGCATCTGTGTTCACTCTGATCCTCGGTCTTTCTAAATGGAGGGACATTAACTGTGTGTATATGTAAGCGTGTAAAAACTGCAGATAGTGAGATTTCAAGTGACAGTATTTTGTATCTGCCATTGTAGAAATTCATCTCATGTAAACAATAACGTGGCGCACAGCGTGACATCAAAAACGGCGCACGCCTTTGACGTTGCGTGAGTAAATCTCCATTTTCCTAGTCTACACGTAAACACAAAAGCTGTCACGGCTGGCGACGCAGGCCGTGTGGAGGTAAGGGCCTAAACCAGGCACTGACATAGATGCGATTTGTTTTGTGAAGTGAACAGGATACAGGAGGAATGGAGAAGGGCATATAGAGAAACTAAGAGAAACCTAAACTGAGGAAACTAACAAAACTGCACAAAGAAGCACTCGTGCACGCGCGACTGTCTCCTTTACACGATCTGCTACAGTTTTAGACTCTCGCAGCAAGCTCTCTGAAATCCTCACAAGCAAATTTACTATTGACAGTTTGGAGGCGGGGCCCAAATGAGGGCGGGGTCCTAATGCGATTGGTGACTTTGATGAACCGTTCAGGTCACTGCGTTGCTGAGTTACACTGTGGTAGTGACTGTATTAAACTGTATTTGTTTCCAATTTGAAAATAAAGTTTGCCGAATTAATCATTAACAGTTATTGTTTGCTGTGCAGCAGTGGAAATACTGACAACTGTCACTGGAAGAAATATTTTAAACCAGAGGATTAAGGTTCTGAAGCCTCTGCACTGCTGCCCTGTTAATCTGTTGTACAGTATTACATAGTTTCTGTGATTTAAAAAATAAAACTCATACTGAGAAGCACACATCAGTTCAAGTCTATTGAATGAACTTATTATTTGACCAAATATAAAATGTGTTTATGTTGCTGCCAGTGAGTGTGCTTCACTCAGTGAACAGCTGTACACATCTGGCTGCAGAGCTCCACTCTCTGTCGGTTCAGGCTCCACTGTAATAGTTCATCCAAATAATATTTCAGGTTCTCTGAACAGACTGTGGAGTGGGCAGGTGAGGAGGATGTGACAGGCTCTCTTTGATAAGTAGCTCATTAGTCTGAACTGGTATCTGATAAACAGTGTTGCGATCATGCTGTGCAAATCTAAAGGCTCTCGTAACTATATTACACACCATGCTTGTAGCTGCTGTGTGATAGGTGTGCTAAGTTGTTCTGCATTAATTTATATTTCCACATCTAAATAATTGTTGAGTCATTAGAGTGTACATAAAAGCTGAAGTGAATTCACTGCAGTTAAATCACACCACAATTTATTAGTTAATTTATTTTTATATTCATGTAATTCTGCTAATAGGATTAGAGTTCATAATGAAATATTTGCATTTTTATCGTTATTTTTGATGAATAAATCAAAAAATCTATATGAAAGCATTGATCTGTGCTACACAACTGTAGCAAACTGAAAACATTTGGCATGTCATGAAAGAAAAAACTGCAACAAAGAAGATCCGGGATTATTTAGCAGCTGAGTCCTTAAGAGAGGAATATTTTCCCAATCTTGTGTGATTAAGTGTAGCAACTAGTCTCCTCATTTCCTGGATGTTTACCGGCTGTTGTCAAAAGAAGACAGGGCGCTACACTTTGGTAAACATGACCCATCCATCCATTCTCTTCCGTTTATCTATATCAGGGTCATGGTGGGGCTGAAGCCTATTCAACTACCATGGGTCGACAGGTAGGGTACACCCTGGACAGGTCGGCAGTGGGTGACACAGCTAATCACAGGAGTCAGGAGGAGACGGAGAACAGTGAACTCCAGGAGAGCTGCCAATCCAGACGGCATCCCAGGGGCTGTGGTTAAAGCCTGCCAACTGGCAGGGATCCTCACCAGGCTGTTCAACCTATCTCTGACTTATGGCACCATTCCCATCTGTCTGAAGGCCTCCAGTATCATTCCCATCTCCAAAAAGACTTGTATAGACAGACTCAATGACTACAGTTCAATAGCTTTCACATCTGTAGTCATGAAGTGTTTGAGCGGATAGTGTCTCAGCAGAGACTGTCTACCCTCCTCGCTCCACAGAGGATGGCATCACTATCACCATTCACAGAGTGCTGAGCCATCTGGAGAACAACAAGAGGTACATAGGGCTCTATGTGGACTACACCCCAGCGTTCAACACCATAATACCACTAAACTAGAGCGCCTTCAGATCCCCCCTGCCACCTGCTACTGGATCAAAGATTTCCTCACAAACCAACCTCTATCAGTCACACTCCCGCACCCCCCTCCCCACTATCACTCAGCTCCGGATCCCCACAGGACTACGTTCCCAGCTTAGCACTGTATGCACTGAATGCAACAACATCAACCCAACCAACCAACGTCATCGCCAACCATCCCAAGGAGACCACTGTGGTTGGGCTTATCTCTAGTCGTGGTGAGACAGCTTACAGGGTGGAGGTAGAGAACTTGTCCTGTTGTTGCTCAGAAAATAACGGGTGGAATCTGTCTCGCCCTTAAGGTTTCTGGTAACCCACATCTCCGATCTCACCTGGACCCACAATACCAATGCCCTGGTCAAGAAGGCCCAGAAGCAGCTGCACTTTTGCATTATCCTGATGAAAAATAACCTGGAATGGAGGCCGCTGCTGGCCTTCCTCAGTAATGAGCTGAGCCAGGGACCACAATGACCTCCAGTAGGCCACTAGTATGAATGTCTCTGACCAAACAATCAGAAATAGACTTCATGAAGGTGGCCTGAGGTTCTCACTGCCCAGCATTGTGGATCCTGGGTAGCATTTGCCATAGAATAACAGAAGTGGCAGAAACACCACCAGCTGCATGTGATTTTCACATGCAGCTGGTGGAGATGAGAGCAAATTCCCCCAGTACACATGTGACACATGTGAAAAGGTCTGAAGAAGCAGCAGAGAACATTATGCTGCCTGTAACAATGTTCAGCATGGTCGGTTTTGCGCTGGATCACTCATGGTCTGGAGAGACATATCCATCGAGGAACACAGTGACAGGCTAGACAATGGCATCCTGACTATTAGGTATTAGGATGAAATCTTTGGATCCACTGACAAAAGTCAGTGCAGTTCCCGAAGGATGAAGGACTTGATACAACTGGACTAGCCCCCACTCTTACTTGACCTAAATCCAATAGAACACATTATGTTTCAGTTTATCTGATGCCACCAGCTTGCAGCTCTGACTGTACAGGTGCTTAGTGATGTCTTGCCCCCGATCTGGAGGGAGATCCCCCCAAGAGACCAGCTGTCGTCTCATTAGGAGCATGACCCAATGTTGTCAGGCATGCATACAAGAACATGGGTGTTATATTAACTACTAAGTACTTAATCCGGTTGTTCAGTGATGACGCGACGAATCCTACTTCCGGGTCTAAAGTAGTCTGCGTTTAATATGGCTTTTGTGTTGTTAAGATGTTTAATGTTATGTATTTTCTTCTATTTGATCTCAAAAAGCTCCTAAAACAGTCAGCGACCACTGTTGACCTCCCTCGGCTTTTATTACCACTAATCATTTATTTAAGCTCTGTTTTTAAAACCTTAGGATGTAACTACAGCCCAGCCCATGCAGCAGTATATGAATGACTAACCTCGTATTGTGGATGGATTATCTCAGTTGTTCTCCTGGCTGAAGTTTGGTCCTTTTACAGCATCCTGCCATGCGATTACATTTGTTTCTGACCACCGAGAACACTCATGTTAACTTTTATCGAGTGGAAAAAAAGTTAGCTTGTTTATATTATGCTAACATAGCTGTGTCGCTAGCGGTCACGTAGCACATCATTATATACCAGCTAGCCCAACTTCAGTAACCCTACAAACGTCACTGCTGTTTAGTTTTCTGTCTTCATTTATGCTGGAAGTGATAGCAGAGCTGTACGTTTTAATTTGTTTCCAAAACCCCGCAGTCAGGACATGCTATATTGTATTTAGATAGAAGCTAGCGAGCTAACTCCCTGCTAACTTCTAACGTTAAATGTCATAAATTCCGTTTTCATGGATGCCTGGATGTTAAACTCAATTGTTACACCTGGTAGAGCAGAACGCTGATCATTTTATTAAAGATGAAAGACTTTAGACAGTTTTTCAACTCTCAGTAATGCCATAGTGATCGTTTGATATATGGACCTGCAGCGGAGTTTAGGCCCAGACACGGCTAGTGACGTCAGACTGAACGACCGGATAGTATTTCTTCTTCAGTCACCTTTCTCACTCACTATGTGTTAACAGACCTCTCTGCATTGAATCATATCTGTTATTAACCTCTGTCTCTCTTCCACAGCAGGTCTTTATCCTGTCTTCTTTCTCTCACCCCAACCAATCACAACAGATGGCCCCGCCCCTCCCTGAGCCTGGTTCTGCCGGAGGTTTCTTCCTGTTAAAAGGGAGTTTTTCCTTCCCACTGTCGCCAAAGTGCTTGCTCATAGGGGGTCATATGATTGTTGGGTTTTTCTCGTAGAGTCTACCTTAAAATATAAAGCGCCTTGAGGAGACTGTTGTTGTGATTTGGCGCTATAGAAATAGAATTGAAATTGAACATTGCAGACGTGGAAGCAGAGCAACTACAGACCAAAGTTTCAAATCCTTCGGAATAACAACATTATCGTCTTTCTGGCAGACGAGGGTAGGTGCACAGTTTTGCTAAACCAGAAAGACTATCATAAGAAAATTTTGTCACTAATCAGTGACAAAAATACTCATGAGCCCCTGAAACAAGACCCAGGAAGTGGTTACAGGAAGAGGCTGATAGATTGCCTGAAGCAGTTAGAACAAGACAATGCTATTGACCGGACCTGATACCACAGGATGTACCCAGGGGAAGCTACACCAAGTCTGTATGGTTTACCAAAGATTAAGACCAGTTGTCTGTACTCGGTCACCTATAACATCTCCAAGTTTCTGGCTTCGATCCTCAACCCGCTGGTGGGCAGCTCTGAACACCACATCCAGAACACCCTGGATTTTGTTGAGAAAGTGAGACGTGTCATTATGGAGGCAGATGAAACAAAGGTCTCGAACGATGTTACATCTCTCTTCACTTGTGTTCCCGTCACGGAAGGGTTGGAAGTAGTTCATAAGACATTACGTTTCCCCCACTGAAATCGTCCAGATGAACAGAATCAACCTTTTGGCATACAGTGTTGGTTCACTATGATTTACTTTTCTCCTTTCTATAGAGACTGTAAAAAGTTTTTCCAAAATCAATTTTATATCACATGCAGTGTGAAAAATATTTATCTGCTGAATTTTTACTTTTGCTCACTTACAAAGAAATGAATAGTCTTTTAATTATTGTGGTAGTTTCATTTTAATGGAGAGAAAAGGTAGATATATAAAGGTATATCTATGTCTCTCTCTCTCTCTCGCTATTTATATATATGGAGAGAGCAAGAGACAGATATAAATCACAAATCCAGAAAAACATACAAAACAAACAAAAAGACATTCCATATAAATTATAAATCGACTCACATCCATTTAGTTATGTGACTTTTTTTATGTTTACATTCTTTATAGGTCAATGGGCTGGATACCCATACTCCCAACACATGTAGACTGCATGGGGAAACTCTCATTCACCCTCAAAATTCTTTCAAGATGATAAAGAGCTGGTCCAGCATTCCAGCCCCTCCAGATCTCAGGTTAGTGTTTAAGTCTCCCAGTAGGATGACAGAGTCACCAAATGGAACACCTTCAAGCACCCCACCCAGGGACTCCACGATGTCTAGGGACTCTGAACAGTCCTTCAGTGCCTAGGGGAAAACAACAGTCAGGACTCATTCATAGGGCATGGGTAAGAAACTGCCTAGTCCACTGGCAATAACCCGAGGGCAACTCCAGACCAGAACTGCGTCTCTCCAGAAGACTGGTCCCAGAGCTCAAGCCATGCAGTGACATGAACCCAGTTATATCTAGCTGGTATCTCTCAAACTCATGGGCTTGCTAGGGGGCCTTCCTCACTAGAGGTGGTTACTACAGTGGAAGCGTTAGCTGATAGTCAGGCCGTACACGTGTCCTTGTGCATTTGAAAATAATCCACAAAGTCCGATGTAGTTGAAAACAAACATGTAGACATTTATTTCGACAGTCTTGAATTCACAGTCCCTGTACACTGCCCAACACGGTAAGAAAACTGTTTGACTCCACAGCTAGTTAAAGCTGCCATTACTCCACAGAGCTGATCCCGACCGCTCCCCCTGTGCACAATTACCATGTATTAAAGGAACAGTGCGTAAAAAAAAAAAAATAAGGCAAACAAATACCATTTAATGATAAACATTACAGTAAACATGTCATGGTGGGCTGTGTGGCAGGCAGGCAGGAGAAAGGACCCATAACGCAGGACTGTCAGAAACAGAAAACGCAGCTTTATTGCTGGAAAAACTCCTCAAGATAAGACTCACAAAAACAGGACAAAACTCACAAACAGAGGTGCTGGAAACCTGGAACATGACAAACACACAGCATGGAGAAAGTACAACACAACAGAGAACACAGGAAAACTTAAATACACAGGGGAGTAATCAGGGAATGGGCAACAGGAGGGAGACACAGCTGGGAGAAATTAGGCTAACGAGACAGGGGAGCGGTAAAACTGAACACGCTGACATGAGACAAGAACTTTCAAAGTAAAACAGGAAATCAGAAACAAATCACAAAAACGCCATGTGCGTATATAAACAAAGGCACTGCGCATGCGCGTTTTACCCATATTCTATCGCAATATTTCATTTTTTTATCATTACCCAACATTACACCGGTGTTACCGTGAACGGTATGATATGGCCCAGCCCTAGTTTGCAGCATTTACACAGGAATGGAAATACTGGACTTTTAAAAATATTAAAGAAAAAAGCATCTTAGGAGGCGAGTGAACAAAATGTGAAGGCCCTGTTCGGATATTTCACCGAGCCCATCAGTATCCTTATCACAAACACGAAGCATTGAGCTCTGGCAGTGCACTTTAATTCTGAACCAGGTAAACGACTTACAATTTAGCTTCCTCCTTTCATTAAAGGAATCATTCTATTTTTGTAAAAAGTCATAAATTAATGTCAAACAGTAACAATAGTTGTAGACTGTTGATTTTACAGAATCAACTGGATATTCGGGAATCTGTTTCTGCCAGTTTAACTGCACGCTGTAAACTAATAATAAGCTTATCTTACCCTGAGCAACCAAATGTGACAACACATTCCACGGCCACAAAGCCAGGCATGTGTGACAGAAAGAGTGTGTGTGTGTGTGTGTGTGTGTGTGTGTGTGTGTGTGTGTGTGTGTGTGTGTGTGTGTGTGTGTGTGTGTGTGTGAGAGAGAGAGAGAGAGAGAGAGAGAGAGAGAGAGGGAGAAAGGCACAAAGATTAGGATTGGCTATAGAGTTGCAAAGCGTGTCTCTATCTAAGGCTGACCTTGACTTTGTCTACCACTGCTCTACTCTTCAAAAGAACAACCCTCCCTCTCTCCTTTTTCAGTAGTCTAATATCCACACATGATGAAAAAAAGAGAAAGAAAAAGAAGAAATTGCAATTTTTTTTTTATCTCGTGTCTCTACACTTGATTATTCTGGGATGGCAGTGAAGCATCAGGAGGCATATATTCATTATCTGTCATCATATTCATTTCTATGCTAATGAGAAACCCATTCCCAATGAAAATCTGTTTTCAGGCCCACAAATGGAAGTAAGTGGCAATCACATACTGTTTGTTTTTGAGGTTTGCTTTTAAATGAGAAGAGCCATTTGCATCACTGCCATGCACAGGCCATATTCCATAAATCATATTGCACCCCAAGCAGTACAATGCAAATACTAACCTGTTTCATCTTCAGCTCCGTGCAGCCCGAATCTTTCAGCTCTGTGATGTTTCAGTGATTAAACAATATTTGAGGTGTGAGGCGGAGAAACTATTTTGATAAGCACTGATTGATGGGGACAGCAAAAGCAATATCATTCTAAAACTGTTTCATTTTTGGAAGTTTCTGAAAATGAATAATGAGCCTTATATGGAGGAGAAATCTTGGTCAGACATGCTGCTGCTGTCTGCTGAAGCAGATGCTGCTTGGAGCAGCGTGTTTTGTTCATGGTGGACTGATTTGAATTTTGACAGCAGCGGCACATGCATCATATTACCAGATTAGGAAAAGAAGTTTGGAGGATTCTGGCTAATCTGAGACCAGAAGAGTCGACTTCATTGAAGCAAAGAAATGATGAAACAAGTGAGAGATACATTTTTTAAATAATTACAAATTTAAAAATAAAATAGCATCCACGAGTAATAAAGAAATAATGTGGGTGGAGTTGAAAAACATAGTTTTTGTTTTTTTTAAATCTCATAACCACATTTACTTCCTCTTACAAACCTTTTCAAAATAAAAGAGAATACCCTCCATCCATCCACACATTCATCCATCCATCAATCCATTCGTCCATTTTCTTCCGCTTATCCGGGGCCGGGTCGTAGGGGCAGCAGCCCAAGCAGAGAAGCCCAGACCTCCCTCTCCCCAGCTACCTCCTCCAGCTTGTCGGGGGGAACACCAAGGTGTTTCCAGGCCAGCCGAGAGACATAATCTCTCCAGCATGTCCTTTGTCTGTTCCGGGGCCTCCTCCTGGTGGGACATCCAAGGCGAGCTTGAGGCCATCACCTGAAGAAGCCAACAGAACCACGTCATCTGCAAAAAGCAGAGATGATATCCTGAGACCACCCAAGTGGAAGCCTTCTGCCACTTGGCTGCGCCTAGAAATTCTGCCCATAAAAATTATGAACAGAATCGGTGACAAAGGGCAGCCCTGGTGGAGACCATCACCCACCAGGAACGAGTCCGAATTATTGCTGGCTATGTGGACCAAGCTCTTGCAACGGTTGTATGAGGAGTGAATGGCCCGTAGCAATGGGCCAGACACCCCATACTCCCGCAGCACCTCCCACAGGGACACAGACGAATGCCTTCTCCAAGTCCACAAAACACATGTAGACTGGTTGGGCAAACTCCCATGCACTCTCAAGTATCCTTGAGAGGATAAAGAGCTGGTCCAGTGTTCCACGACCAGGACAAAAACCGCATTGTTCCTCCTGTATCCGAGGTTCGACTAACTCTCCTTTCCAGCACCCTGGCATAGACTTTCCCAGGGAGGCTGAGGAGTGTGATTTCCCTGTAGTTAGAACACACCCTCCGGTCCCCTTTCTTAAAGATGGGGACCACCACTCCCGGTCTGGGGTACTGCCCCTGATCTCCACGCAACATTGTAGAGACGTGTCAACCAAGACAGTCCTACAACATCCAGAGCCTTCAGGATGTTGTAGGACTGTCCACACCAGGGGGTCTGCCACCAAGGAGTTGTTTAACTGCCTCAGTGACCTCGCCCCTAGAGATTGGCGGGTCATCTCCTTCGTCCCCAGACTCTGCTTCCGCCATGGAAGACGTGCCAGTGGGATTGAGGAGGTCCTCAAAGTATTCCTTCCACCGCCTGACAATTTTCTCAGTCGAAGTCAGTAGCACTCCACCCACACTATACAAAGTGTAGGTAAAACGCTTTCCCCTCCTGAGTCGCCTGACCGTTTGCCAGAATCTTTTTGAGGCAGTCCGAAAGTCTTTTTCCATGGCCTCTCTGAACTCCTCCCACACCCTAGTCTTTGCTTCAGCCACCGCTCACGCCGCCTTCTGCTTGGCCTGTCGCTTCCTATCAGCTGCCTCGGGAGTCCCACAAGCTAACCATGCCCGGTAGGACTCCTTCAGCTTAGTGGCTCCCCTCACCTCTGATGTCCACTATTTGGTTTGGGGATTACCACCTTGACAGGCACCAACTACCGTATTTTCACGACCATAAGACGCACTGTACTAAAAGGCGCAGTCTCAGTTATGTGTGCCATTACTGTATTTAACACACACATAAGGCGCACTGGATCATAGGGCGCATACAAGTACCGTATGCGTATTTAAAAATAAAGCGGGAGCAAACCTGAATTCGGTACCTTACTCACATTTCTATTGCCGGTAATCGTCATCATCAACAACACACAAGCATACAAGTGTGCGTATTTAAAAATAAAGCAGGAGCAAAACAAAGTTTGGTACTCACATTTTTATCATCAATCAAACCCATCGAAGTCCTCATCCTCTGTGTCTGAATTGAACAGCTGCGCTAAATCTCCATCAAACATGCCAGGTTCACTTTCTTCACCGTCAGAGTCACTTTCCGTGCCGTGCGGCTCCTCGGAAATGATGCCGGCTTTTGCGAAAGCTCGAACAACAGTGCCAGCAGACATGTTAGCCCAAGCATCTACAATCCATTGGCAAATTGTGGCGTAACTCGCCCGGCGCTGCCTTCCACTCTTAGTGAAACTGCGTGGAAAAAACCACCTGGTCTCCTTACATACACCTCCCTCAGCCAGTCTTTCATCATTTCCTCATCCATCCAGCCCTTTTCATTTGCCTTAATGATGATTTCTGCTGGAAACTTCTCTTTAGGCAAAGTCTTTCGCTTAAAAATCACCATAGGCGGCAGTTTCTGTCCATTAGCATGGCAGCCAAGCACAACAGTAAAAGAAGACTTTTCATACCCCGTTGTGCGTATCGCTACCGTGCTGGTCCCCTTCTTCTCCACAGTGTGACTCACCGGGATGTCAAAAGTGAGCGGGACCTCGTCCATGTTAGTGATGTGGCTGGGCTGGATGTTTTTGTCGCCGATGTGTTTGCTGCAGTAGGAGCGGAAGATGGCCAGCTTTTCCTTATAATCCGCTGGAAGTTGCTGCGCTACCGTAGTCCTGGTCCGGATGGAAAAATGGCACAGTTTCATAAAAAGTGAAAGTGAAACTGCTTTTAGCCGAATGGTGACCGTCGAAACGCTTCTCCCGCTCGTTCTTTGCTCGATGATCCACCGCTCGAGTCTTTCCTCCAACTCGGGCCACCTCGCCTTATGTCCGTGGAAACTCAGCTACGTTTTCTTGACCTGCCGGAGCTTGTTTTCTAGCTTCCTCCATTTGCGAACCATCGATTCGTTAATCTTAAATTCTCTCGCCGCTGCTCGATTTCCATGTTCCTCCGCGTAGCTGATGGCCTTCAGTTTAAACTGTGCTTCATAAGCGTGTCTCTTTGCCATTTTCAGGGTTGCCCCCACACTTCACCCTTTAGCGTTCTCATGGTGTTCTCTACTACGTCCTCCTTACAACACACAGGGCGCACTGCGCTATAGGGCGCGCCGTACTTTTTGAAGAAAATCTAAGATTTTTAAGTGCGCCTTATGGTCGTGAAAATACGGTACCTTGCAACTGCAGCTCAGTGCAGCAGCTTCGGCAATGGAGGTGCTGAACATGGTCTATTTGGACTCAGTGCCCCCAGTCTCCCTCGGAATGCTGTTGAAGCTCTGCCGAAGGTGTGAGTTGAAGATCTCGCGGACAAAGGCATCTGCTAGGCGTTCCCAGCACAGCCACTCAGCACATAAGAACACTCAACAGTCAGGACCCGTTCCCTGATCCGAAGGCGAAGGGAACAAACCCACTCGTCCACTGGGAGAAACCCCAACATCCCCAGCAGCAAGCCGAGAGGATATTAGAATACCCACCCCAGCCCGTCGCCTCTAACCAGGGGCAACTCCAGACTGAGACTGTCCCCTCTCCAGGAGACTGGTTCCAGAGCCCAAGCCATGCGTTGAGGTGATCCCGACTATATCTAGCCGGTACCTCTCAACCTCACACATTAACTCAGGCTCCTTCCCCACCAGAGAGGTGACATTCAATGCCCCAGTTGCCAGTCTTGGTAGCTGGGGATTGGTCTGCCATGACCTCCACTCCAAAAAAATTACCCAGTCCAGTAATTCGAATGTTGGATGTCATATTGATGTCCAAGTTGGGTCATCATTGGACGTCCAGATAGATGTCCAGAATTGGTCACTGACTCAAAATAGCCATCATTCAAAATAGATGATCTGCACGTCTATCCGACATCCAATGTTTAGTAGGATTTTGTGTTCCCAGTCATCATAACAATTGTAATAATTGATATATTATCAGCACTTGTTGTGTTAGATCTATTTATCAACTTGAGTTTCTGAACTTCTTATTGTTATTTGTGGGCTGTATGTCTCATTGATCCAAGCTTATACACCTTGAATTCGAGTTCTAAAAACATCATCTTCATATTTGACTATAACAAATAATCTGGTTAAACATAGTATATTATTTATCACAATATGAATACTTGGTTCAACGTTACCAAGAACATTTGTTTTTTTTAACCATTTAAAATTTTCATACAGTCGCATAAAGTAACACCTGTCAAAAGTGACTGGGCATGTTTTATTTGTGTACGGAGGAAGTGATGCCAAACTGACACTTGCTTCTGACAGCTCCTCACCAAGAGCATAGCAGATGAAGAAATTATCATCCAAAGTGTCTTGAAACCTCCACTCAATCTCCAGAACCACGAACTTCACTTGGTTCGCTTCAGGATCATTGTCTGCCGGTTTCCCAGTATAAACCTGCATGTCCCATACATAATCTGTCTTGTCAACAAACGTTGAATTTTGAACAAATGTTAAACAAATGAGAATTTAAATCTGTTTTTTCTGCAACAAGGCAAAGAGGTATCCGTTCCCTCAAGTAAAAGTAACAAAGTACAGGCTCTGAAATCTAGAAGTAGCTCCTTGAAGAAACCTTCTAACATTTGGAGATAAATTATCTGAATTTCAGGAGCGGGACCACACCTCCAAAGATGCCCCTTCCACTTCTTATATATGACACCCCAGTTTTACAAGCTGTTCGTTCTCGTGCCCCTCCCTCCCTCCCCTTTTTCAGTTCTTTCGCTTCTAATTAGCGGGAGTCGCTGCAGTCCCCATTGAGGGCTTCCCCAAAGTGCAGCTCAATTCATGTTTAAGCTATTCACGTTTATCTACTAAAAACGCTATATAACCTTGTGTAACCGCTTATCTTGATTGTCCTGTATGCTACTGCCTGCCGCCATCTGTTTTGACCAAGATGAGTGAGCTCTTCAAGCTTTAATTCATTCAGGTTGAGAACAAAGTTTAATGGATGATATTTTTGCTCAACAATGTAATATCATCCATTGTGCCCCTAGCCTCACCACAAGCAGTCTGAATGGTCGAACATTTGCCAGTTCCAGTTCCAAGGTCAGTTCCTTGATCATTAATATGCAATTTCTCATGAACAATGATCAACGACCATTGATCAATGTCTATGAGTCACATTGAGTTGGGGAATGGCTGCAATCACAGGATTGTAAGATGGGGACAGATGTACCCTGAGGTGCCCTCCACGATTCAGAGATTGACTTTCCCTTTTCACGTAAATGGCCTCCGAACACCATCCCCACTGACACAGCGGCCAGGGAAGCAGAAGAACATCACATCAGGAAGGCTCTGAGTAAATGTGGTTATACCAGCTGGACATTTGTCAATGCTGGGAAGGCACCTAAAGAAAGCTCCAGCCAATCCAGGAGAGAAAGACAACTGCTGCTTAAAGGAAAACCAGGAGTATGTCAGGAGTATCGGAACAGCTGAGACACATTTTTTCTGAACACCTGCTGCATCAATGCTTTCGTCTTGCTGACACACTCCAGCTACATGAGGTCTAGCATTGTCTTGCATTAGGGGAAACCCAGGGCCACCCACACCAGCAGACATCTCACAAGGGGTCTGAGGATTTCATCTCGGTACCCAATGGCAGTCAGGATACCTCTGGCGAGCACATGGAGGGCTGTGCAGCCCCCCAAAGAAATGCCACCCCACACCATTAATGACACACTGCCAAACCGGTCATGCTGGAGGACGTTGCAGGCAGCAGTACGTTCTACACGGCGTCTCCACACTCTGTCACGTCTGTCACATGTGCTCAGTGTGAACCTGCTTTCATCTGTGAAGAGCACAGGGCGCCAGTGGTGAAGTTGCCAATCTTGGTGTTCTCTGGCAATTGCCAAATGTCCTGCACGGTGTTGGGCTGTAAGCACAACCCCCACTTGTGGATGTCGAGCCCTCATGGAGTCTGTTTCTGACCGTTTGAGCAGACACATGCACATTTGTGGCCTGCTGGAGGTCATTTTGCAGGGCTCTGGCTCCTCCTGTTCCTTCTTGCACAAAGGAGGAGGTAGCGGTCCTGCTGCTGGGTTGTTGCCCTCCTACGGCCTCCTCCACATCTCCTGAAGTACTGGCCTCTCTCTTGGTAGCGCCTCCATGCTCTGGACACTACACTGACAGACACAGCAAACGTTCTTGCCAAAGTTCGCATTGATGTGCCATCCTGGATGAGCTGCACTCCCTGAGCCACTTGCGTGGGTTGTAGACTCCGTCTCATGCTACACTAGAGTGCAATCACCACCAACATTCAAAAGTGACCAAAACATCAGCCAGAAAGCATAGGTACTGAGAAGCAGTCTGTGGTCACCACCACAGAACTGCTCCTTTATTGGGGATGTCTTGCTGATTGCCTATAATTTCCACCTGTTGTCTATTTGCATAACAGCATGTGAAACTGATTGTCAATCAGTGTTGCTTCCTAAGTGAACAGTTGGATTTCACAGACGTGTGATTGACTTTATTAAATTCAGTTCTTTGCATTCTTTTGGCGGCGAAGAAAAACTCAAGGCTCAAAGTGGTCTAACTAAAAATGATCTTTATTTTACATTTCCGGAAATGGAGACTGAGCACACAGCTCAGGTCTGAAGCAGCAGCAGCCAGCCTGATTATTATATACTTCCTCTACACGTCAAGTACACTTTAAGCTTCAATCAAACACTCTGCTTAGTTTCACTTTCTGTCTGCACCTCATATGCTCTACAAAGGCATGCAGTTTCCTGTCAACCTGTGACCTAGTTTACAATCAGCAAATAAGCACTAAGAATATATACTTAAATTACATTGTGTTATTTAAGTGTTCCCTTTGGTTTTTTTAGCAGTGTATATAGAGCACCGTTAACTGATCATCCTGCAACTGCAGCATCAAAATAACTGACAAATTCGCCCCGTAGCCTATAAAATTAAATCTATCTTATTTTCTTCTATAGGGCTTTGGAGTTGACGTCACGCCGCAATGCATTATGGGAGCGCAGCGCCATTTTCGGGGTCTACGAATCAAACCAAACACACTGTGTTGGAACGATGACTACAAGAAAGATGCTTAAAAGCAGCTCAAAAGAGAATGAACTGTATAGAGACCGATTTCATTCAGAGGCGAAGCAGCGGTACTTGCAGAAAATAGCCTGCATTGGAAATGTGGACCCGTATGAAATACGGCCGTGGAGTAAAAACCCTGAAGACCAACCGCTACTGACGTAGCCTGACATATTTTCGTACCTTATCTGTGGAATCAGCGTGTACAAGTTGTCATTCAAGCAAAGGTAAGTCAGCTCGAGTACTGCGAGTGAAATGCGTTTGATTTCCTTGCAAACATTCAGATTAGTGCAGCATAAATTCATTCATGAGGGGAAATTACAGTGAGAACATGTGGAGGCTGTTAGGTGGATAACATAGTGAGTTCAGTGCATTGATGTGACATTGTCCTGAAGGATTGTTATTCTTTATGGTTAAAGAAATTGCACTAATTTATTCATATTTATTATAAATAATCCTAATTAAACATCTTGCTTCCATGTTTGTATCTTGTGTCACTAAAAATACAATTTATTTTAATTTTATATATTGATCAATGACCTGCAGAATCTCCTTATCATATTAAGGGATTCATAATTGTCACTTTATCAGAATCAGAATCAGAATCAGAATGGGTTTATTGCCAGATGTTGAGGTTTACAACATTAGGAAATTGCTGCGGTGCTTCAGTGCAGACAATAAGAATTAAAGTGCTATGTAGAAAGAAAGATATGTGCATGAGATATACATGAGATATATACATGAGAATAAGAATTATGAGTGCTACGTAGAAAGATATATACATGAGTGCAGGTGGTGATCAGTGCCAGACATGAAATGATGCAGTGACACAGCGTAGGGTCATGTGTTAGTGGCGGGGACAGTCATGTGGTTATTGTTCATGTGTCCAACAGCAGAGGGGAAGAAACCGTTCTTGTGGCGAGAGGTTCTGGTGCGAATGGACCGGAGCCTCCTGCCTGAGGGGAGCAGGTCAAACAGACTGTGTCCAGGGTGAGAAGGGTCAGCTGAGATCCGGGCTGCACGCCGCAGTGTCCTGGAGGTGTACAGGTCCTGCAGAGATGGGAGTCTGCAGCCAATCACCTTCTCAGCAGAGCGCACAACACGCTGCAGTCTCTGTTTGTCCCTGATAGTGGCTCCAGCGTACCACACGGTGATGGAGGAGGTGAGGATGGACTCGATGATTGCAGTGTAGAATTGCATCATCGTCCGTGTTGGCAGGTTGAATTTCTTCAGCTGCCTCATGCTTTCTCTATCTCTAAAGTGATGACATCCTTGCATTACCGGTACATACTTTAGGTTCATTTTCTGCAGGCAGATTTACACTATAACATGCAGCGTTCTATAGATGGACACATAAAGAAATGAAAAATGACATGTATGTGCTAACTTTCTAAACACTTTGTTACATTTATGATAAAGTAGATAAAACACATTTACGTCGGCCTTGGCTCATAGTTCTTGTTTTTAAATGAACTTTGTCTGTGTGTGTTTCAGGTGCTGCACTCTAAGACTGAATGAACCAGCATTGCAGCCATGGGTCACCGTGAGCATCACAGGGAAGGTTGAAGCCGCCCACTGCACCTGTATGGCCGGAGTCACCGAGACCTGCAGCCATGTCGCTGCTCTTCTGTTTAATGTAGAAGCAACAGTGTTGATCCGTGGCACAAGGACTGTTACAGATGAACCTGCATACTGGGTTTTGCTGGGTAATGTGACCAAGATACAGCCAGAGGTTGGCCATAAGATAGACTTCTCCTCTTCAGCTGCCCAAAAAAAGGCTCTTGATCAAAACCTAAACAGACCATCTGTAGTGACAGGTAAAAGGAGCTGTCCTCAAAACAGAAAAATCCCACCTGCTACTTTGGAGGAGTTGTCACTGCTATTGGATACTTTGCTGGAACACAGTAAAGCTGTGGGTTGTGGGAATGACCCATAATGTTTTATCTAGGGGTCTAGATTTATGCCTGTAGTGCACTGCCGTGTAAATAATTTGCATTTACTGAATATATACTGACTGAGTCCCACTGTTCAAAAGTTGAATAAAGAAACAAACTAATTTTTGCCTCTTTTTTTTTTTTTATTGAAACCACCTTATAGAACATCACATCAGTTACAATGATGATGTCATTTATAGTTTACAAATGACAAAATGTTTACACAAAATCATGAGTGTTTACATGACATCACCCACTACTAACATTATTTACTGTATCTTTTGAAAAAATACAGCAATTTTAACAGCACAAGACTTAAGAACATTTAACAGGAGCAGGTTTCATTCTTCTCTGGTTTTATTATCACACTGTTCACCAAACGCAGCAAACCTTCACCATCTTATCCAGAAGGGTCACCTCTTCACCCTCACATGGAAGAAGTAATCTGATTGGCATGGTGGTTTGTTTGAAGCAGGTCCCTCGTGTAGCGCTGGAACCCAGTCACGATGTTTCATCCATTTCATGGGCTGGTTTGCTGCAATAATGCCAAATAATTAGCATCTCTATAGATAGAAGGTAGTTCTGCAAAATCACTCAGTAGGATGTTTGTTCTAATTTGCTATGAGCTCAGAGCGCATAGAAAATAAAACTAATAGGCTATAAAGAGTGATATGAACATATTTAGAACTTACCGGAATGAAAATGTCTGGAGCACCAACAGATATTTGGAGATGGAAGAGAACTGCACGTCAGCTCGTCTCACAGCTGCTCTCCAGGCTAGACGCCTTCGTTTGGTAACATCAATACACGAGCTGCTCATGTTGCTTCCAGGTTGGGAAAGAATGAAAAGATAAACCATTTTCAACCTTATTCTCTTGCCGGTCGTGTGATCGAACATTGCAGCCGACCACACAGCAAATACGAACCATGGCTGTTGTGTGTGACTTCGCTCCCTTTTCACTTGCGCTAGACCCCCAAAATGGCGGATCGGGCCAAAATCCTTTCCACGCCCACCCCCCGTGACATCACGCTCCAAAGCCCTATATACCTGCTGTGATCCAGCAGAACTCCTTTCTGCCTACCTGTTTAGGACTTCTGTGACGGCAGTAAAATTTCCTCCATCCATCACTTATCCCAGCTCACCTGAAGTAAAAATGTATTTATGATCATTATAAACGCTGCATTACAGCAAAAGACAATAATGTACACACACTTTGATCAGGTAATATAGTCTTTAGAGAGCTTATACAAATCTATGTCCTTCATGCAGGAATAACTCAAAAAAGAGTTGTTTTTATTACAGCAGTTCAGCTGTTGTTTCGCAGGCTGGTGTTAAAAATATAAAAATATATCATAATGTTGTGGCATGAAACCCAGAAGGCAGTTGTAATTAGGGACGGGAAATAATAAGAATTTAGCAATTCTGATTCAGTTATCAATATTACTTATTGATTTGTTTCCTTATTGTGTTCTAAGTGGCTCAGTGTTGAGATTCACCATCATCTCTAATCATATCAAAGACACTGTATTCATGAAAACTGATTGCATACTGTGCGATCAAATGTTTGTGCCTGTTGGAGATTTTTCCCCACTCTGTTGTGACCAGTGTTGGGTTGTTACTCAAAAAAAGTAAATATATCACATATTTCACACAGAACATTTCTGAGAATATAGTATAATAACCATATTATAGTATATAATGTATACACCTAGGCTCCAGGCCACAAACCAACACAAACCCCATCCTAATGACGACACACATATGCTCTTTCTCTTTAACTGATAAAACGGATGACACAGAGGCAAAGATGAAAACCAGCACAAAGAGACTTAAAAGCAAACACCAGGTGAGTCTACTTTAGAAAAATGGACAGGTAGAAGTGAAGCCTGCAGCCCATCCGTTTCTTACCTGTTGAAGTTCAGGTTCTGGCTGCTGGACTGGGGTTAGCATTCATTCAGCTTTAACGTCACTGTAGCTTAGCGTTAGCATGCTAGCTGTGCAGATGCTTGCAGAGAGCTGAAATTGTGTTTGCAGCATGAAGCATTTATTCTGTCCTGGATGCAGTTTCCACTTTACCATCATGCCCGCATCCTTCTGTAATCAAATTCAAAGTGATGTCCATATCCATGCTGTAGATAACGCCCCGATTGCCTTCCTCTGACACACACAGTGAAATTAGCTGATTGTAGGGCAAGTGCAACTGGAGCACAATCGATAGTAAAGCAGACTAACAATTCCAAGGAACTGGCCTGTTGTATAGTAGTTAGTAGGAGTTCCAGAAGTTCTCTACAGGAACTGGTTCTCAATTCCCATCCGAAGTTATAATGAACATTTACATGATCTGCGCCACTTTGTTTATTTCATCAGTTTTTTTTATGAATGATTGAATGATCTGACGCAATGAATTATGGGACAGTGTTTTCTCCGCCCATTTTGTAAAGAATGGTAAAGAATGGTCCAGTGATAAAGGAAGCATTGAAGCTCCTTTCTTTATTTGAAGATCAGAACAAACCTTATTATGGCCATCATGCAGATGCTTCCAGATCACTTCTATCATTTAGGAACCTTCCTAACCAAGATGGACAATTGGAATACACAATGAGATAATCATTAGAAAAGCTAAAGAGACAATGTAGGAAACAGAAATGGGTGGGGACCACAGCAGGGAAGTACAAGTTAATACAAAGCACAAATGACAAAAGAGTGCCAAAGTAAATCAGGACATATTTAAACAGTAATGATACAAAACCGGTGTAGAAGGGCACCCGGGGAAGGCCAAGAAAACAGCAAGAGAATAACCAAAAACTACAACAAAGAACTAAGACTCGAGATAATTAGAAATGTGACAATCAAGAATAAACAATGATCAGAATAAGAAATAAAAGGAACATTAAATATTTACGGAAATAGAAGTAAAACTAATAGAACCCAGGACACTGAAAATCATAACTTTGAATATCTTGAAACTAGAGGGTCAGTGGTCAGAGTGATCAGTGTTGGGCAGCCTTCCCTCTTTCATGAATTCTGTTTGCCATGATAACTATGTGAGGAAAACCTATTATCATGACAGCGCTTATTCATCCATAATAATGAGACTCGCTATCAGTATTTCACTGTTTTTGTATCTCTTAATGATAATAATAATAGTAATAATAATGATAATAATAATGATAATAATAATAATAATAATAATAATAATAATAATAATAATAATAATAATAGACACATTTTTATATTGACTGGTTGATAATTTCTTATTAAATCACAGAACCTAGGGCAAGGATGTTGTAGAGCTTCTGTGTCGGTAATCGGACTCTTGCGAGGAATGTTATTTTGATTTTCAAAGTAGTCAGTGAGAGTGACGACAGATACCTGAGGGTTCTTCAAATGTCCCGTAGCTCATGTTGTGGTGATTCATAAGATCTTGAGCTACACTGAGCTGTGCTATTGGACTGAATTCACTTTGTAAAAATGTCAAAAGTCAAACAGACAAGAGAAGCAACACATGCATTCAGCTTTGCTTGTGAATGGCTGAAGACACTTTCACAGCACCACCAGCAGCTCGCTCACTCTGTTTAATTATTTTTATACCACTTGGCCCCAAATTGAAAGAATGAATATAGGCCTATATTTCCTTTGAATGTTGTCATTTAAGAGGCTTTTTGTGTGAGTAATAAAGCAGGGGCTGCCGCCCTCTGTCACTGAGAAGCAAATCATTTCCCAGGGAGGGAGAAACATCTGTTCCCAATTGAAGATTCAGCCTGCTGAGAGATGTGTCTTTTCACATGATAATCCAGGACAGTAGAGGTTGAAACTGGGTCCACAATGTAGAGGAACTGAATAATTATACTTCAGATATATGAAAGGAAGGGGAAGGGCAGCTCTGAGAATGAGACGACCCCCCATTTAGTCTCACTCAGAGCTTTCATTTTAAGCCCTGTTTAGCAAATATGAATGGTTTGTCTGTAGGTCAGCATTTCCTCTCAGTATTTTTGTAAATCTTAAGTTTATGCATTTATTAATACTGGGGAACATATATGAGGCTAACTGGAGGAGACAGAGTAAGCTCAGCTGCATGGACGTGTGAGTGGTTCTTAGATGTCTTCCCATCTCTCTTGCTCTGTATACTTGGTTGTACCACTACATTGGTTGCCTTCGGATTGTCTGTCCCCCGTTCTACTTTCAGTTCATGTTATGACCCTAATCTGTCTATGCTTGGTCACATGGTATCCTCATAAAAATAAAGCCCCAGCCTTACCTACTCTTAGCAGTGCTGAGAGGCAGCAGCTGAAGAGTCAGCTCTTCTCACTCCTACATTGGTGTAGTGGTTTCTGAGTTTCTCCTGGTGCACAACAATGTCTGGTCTCATCTGGCAGGATTATGTAGACTGAGGACAAAGGAAGGGATATCACTCACTGGCCCTTCTGGTTGCCTGATCTAAACCCAATCTGACACCACAAGGTTGCACCTCAGGTTGTCCAGAAGGTCAGGGATGTCCTAGTCGAGACCTAGGAGGAGATCCCCCAGGCTGCCATCTGTCATCTCGTTAGGAGCACGGCCCAGTGTTGTCAGGCATGCATACAAGCACATGGGGGTGATAGAAACTAGGGGTTAGGGGTGGCTGTAGCTCAGCAGGTCACCTACTAACCAGGAGGTTGGTGGTTCAATCCCAGTCTGCAAATATCCTTGGGCACGATACTGAGACCATGTTGCTCTCTGATGGATGCATCAGAGTAAAAATGTGTGTAAATATTAGACAGAAAGCACATAGAAAAAAGTGTGAATGAGGCAAGTAGAGTAGAGTGCTCCCACTCAGAGTAAAAACAGAACCAGTCCATTTGTACTGGTTGAGATGGCATAGAGTGGGGGCGAGGGATCATAGTTTGAATGCTTTCTTGTTTCATATTATTGATCTTTGTCTTTATGATTCTGCATTCTTTATTTCTTATCATGTTATCTGTAGTGGGCTTTAGACCTGAATCCTTTTTTTGTTTTAACTCTGCACAGGATCTGTCATATCCAATGCTCCGTTATAAGCCCAGACAGATTGAAAATGCGGACTCAGGAGAACAGATTTAATGAGATTACATACAATGCTCACGAGAAGGTAACAATTTACAAAATCATAGGTCAGAGATAAATCCAAGGTTTCCATTTACAAGATCCTTGGGGAGAAAGTTTCTATGATTCAGAGCTTAATGGGACTTAAAGCCAGACTTTCTGACCTAGTCGGTATTGGGGTTCCTGGCTTCAGTGTCGGCAGTGTTGGGAAGGTTACTTTTAAAATGTATTCCATTACAGATTACAAAATACATGCCCCAAAATGTATTCTGTAACGTATTCCGTTACGTTACTCAATGACAGTAACGTATTCTGAATACTTTGTTGTTTTTTTTTTTGTTTTTTGTTTTTTTTTTGTTTTTGTTTTTGTTTTTTTGGGCCTGTCCCGTTTGGCTCTTTTGCCATCAGAATTGTTGTCTAAAGGCAAAGAAAGATGCCCAACGGATTTACTTTACCAAACTGACCATCCCAGCTTTGCCGTAATGGTCCATTTGATTCACCTTTTATTGTTTATTTTATTTTCACTTACTGAATACGGGACAGACTTGACTGGGGGAAAGAAGGGGAGAAAGAAAGAGGGAAAGAGAAACAGCTGAGAAGAGGGACGGGGGAGAAGGGCAAAAGACAAAAACCAACAGAACGGGCAGAGAAAAAAAAATGCATATATCAATCACCTGGATCACCTGCTGAGAAAGAAAAAAGAAAGCAAGCAGAAGAGAACAAGAGTAATAGAATAAACAACATCACAATGATATATGGGAATATGACAGTAAATACTAAATGTTAAACATTATTGTGCAGCACATAAGATCAACAGAACACAGTGTGCTTTGAGGTAGGAGCCAAAAAGGGTGTAGTTTGTGGGTGTGATCACCCGTGTGTACACCTGTGAGCATGGACGCGCTTGTTTTTTGTTTTTTAAAAGGTTCCTTCATGTAATAATCTGCTAGAGGGTGTGGGGGGGCCACAGCCCCGTCCTCCAGGGCGTGAAGCAGGTGTGGAGGAGATCAAAACTCCAGACATCCAGAGGCCCCCAGAACACAAGAGACCAAGGAAGACCAACAGAGGGGCAGCCGCGCCACTGTCCCGGAAAGAGCTGAGGAGAGTCCCAGATGAGGGCTCACTCAGCAGCCGCGGAGCAGAAGCCAGGGGGAGTTGCAGTGACGCGCCCGTGAGCTCCGCCGGCAGCCAGCTGCGCCTGAGTGACCGAGCCCCAGGCCGAGAGGCCGGGGGCACCCCACCTCCGAAGTGGCCCGAGCGAGCCCCAGGCTCCAGGCCCCGATAAGCGGCCGCCAAGGAGTGAGCCGGTGTGTACCTGGACGCCCATCCCCGGACACAAAGAACCACCAACGCACCGATGTCTGAGGGGGTCCACCACTGGCAGGGGAAGTGGTGGTAGGGGGAGATAGGCCTCCAAACCTTGGAGGGCCTGAGATGTCCCCAGAGAGGTGGCGCCTGACACTCAACCTGACATATAGACACAGACATACAGGCACACACAGACACAAACATCCATTCCCACCCTCATGCTCTCATATGCACTTACTCCACACTCAACCAACGTGGAGACAGACATAAAGAGACGTTGTACACACGATCACACTCCCCAAGCGTACTCTACAAACCGGGTCTAGGTGCCCCCGCCCCTGGAGGGGGGAACTGCACCCAGACCCAGGTGGTGTTTCCCTTTTCCCTGCGGTGGGGGGAGGCAGACCGCCCCGACTCCGCAGCAGCAGGAAGGCTCCACACTCCAGACCGCAGTCGGACGGCCAACTCCTCCTCCTAGTCCTAGCCCCCCTGCTCCAGCAGGTCGCAGAGAACGGGGGTGAGAGAAGACTCCGAACCTCCCTCCACCCTCTCATTGTAATGTTGATGCATGTGTGTTCTAAGGTGCATTTAAAACCCAGGAGGGCTTGGAGCTACCTGCCAGAGAGCAGCAGGTAAGCGCATGGTCCCTCCTGCTAGCCCTCAATGTCTACGTGTATTTAAAATTGAGAGGTGGGCAACGATGCCAGGGGTGGGGTGTACACCCTGATGGTACTTTGGACTCCGTGTATCGTGCCCACCCCCAAGATCCTATATGTATGTGTAATGAGAGTGTGAGTAATGTGAATGTCTAAGTTGTGGGATAAAATTGAGGCAGAGGCAGCCAGAAGGGGACAGAGGGGGGTAGCCTCCTCTGCACCCTGGTGACATACCCCTACTCCAAGGCCCTGCATGTGTGGGTGGTTGTGGTGGAGCGGGAAGAGGGAGGCAGCTGGAGATGGGGAGGGAAGGAAGGGAGGGGCAAGTGACCCCTCCCTGGGGCCAGCTCCCCCGCTGACCCCAGTAGGCACCCCCATACTCCGCGACCCGCCAGGGAAAGGGGGCCCAGGCCCATCCAGACCGGGCCCAGTGCAGCAGCGCCGCCCGGCCCCACAGAGCCCGGGACAGTCCACCCAACCCCACCACAGAGAAAACTGCACCCACCCCACCATCCACTCATCTTCCAGACTACATAAGACAATAAACACCCAGGCTGAGATCTTCCTCCACCTCTCCTGTATCTCCCCCTCCTGCAGAGGGAGCTCCTGAGGAGAGGAAAGCTCCTGCAAGATGTGACAATCTCCCCCACCAGTTGAAGAGCCCCTCAGGTGGCTCGACGCACCGGCGGCACCCTGCTCCAGGGCTGGGCCCCCATGCACCCACCCGCCCACAACCCCGGCAACACACCAACCAGGACCCAAGCCCCCGAGGCCCGGTCCGGGTCCCAGCCCAGAGACGGAGCGCCCCCAGAACCTCACGCCCATCCCGGACCCACCCAGGGGCAGCCAGGCTACCAGGTCAGTAACCCACGTCCGTCAGCACAGACCCTCCCCTAGCCCCGCTGCACGCAGTCGCGAGGAAACAGTCACCTGAGAGCCAACAGAGCCCCTAACCGGACATGACCGCTACCCCGGGTTGAGCCCCCCAAGGAAGATGCCTCCGGGGAACCCCCCGACGCCCTAAGCCTGTCCCTACCCCCACACCAATCACAACAGTGAAGGCGGGACCAAACTATGACCCCCCCACCCCCACTAGGTGATGGAGCTGATCAAAGGAGCCCAGAGCAATTGATCTGATGTGGTGGCAGAGGCTGTATCAAGACTAATGTAATCTAATAGATAATTTCTATATTGGTTAGAATTAAGATTATTTTTATTTTTCCAGTTCATGAGGACTGTTTTCTTGGCTATGCATAGGGCAGTGAAAACCATATGGGCGATATTCTTTTCTGAAGTGACATTATCTAAGCTGCCCAACAAACACACTAAGGGGGAAGTTGGAATGTTACATTTCAGACACTTCGATAAGTCTTCACATATCTCGCGCCAAAACTTCTGAACTGGTGGACAGAACCAAAGAGCGTGGATATAATTGTCCGGTGAATTGGTTTGGCAGTGTGAGCAGTTGTTGGTAGACGTAAAGCCCATCTTGAACATCCGATGACCTGTATAGTGCACTCTATGTAATATTTTGTATTGAATTAATTGAAGACTGGGATTTCTAATTAGATGAAAGGTTTTTAAGCAAATCTGAGACCAGAAGTTTAGGTCTAAGTTAACTGATAAATCCACTTCCCATTTTGCAATAGGAAGTGATATTGATTCATCTGTTTTAGAAAGCATTCTGTATATTTTGGATAGTAATTTGGGGGGTTTAAGAGTAAGAAATTGAACCACACTTGGTGGTGTTTGTAGTTCAACTTGACCCGGTTTAAATTTCTTTTTTACTATGGATTTAATTTGTTGATATTCTAAAAATCTTTTCTTGTTGATCCCATATTGTGTAACTAGTCCGTCAAATGAAATAAATTCTGTTCCTTCTAGTATATGTTCTAAATATTTGATTCCTTTATCACTCCAATCTGAAAAGTTTATCATATTATTGTTTTGTAATATGTCAGGGTTGTTCCAGATAGGTGTACGTTTGCATGGGATTAATGAAGACGCCGTCAATTTTAGAAACTCCCACCATGCTGTCAGAGAAGAGCTGATGTTGATGCTTTTAAAGCATTCATGTCGTTGGATGTTTGAGCTGATAAATGGTAGGTCTGAGATCTCTAGATTATTGCAGAGTGCTTGTTCTACATCTAGCCAAGGTTCATCTAAGAGGGTATGTTTTAGCCATCCTGAGATAAACTGAAGCCTGTTGGCTAAGAAGTAGTGCTGAAAGTTAGGCAGTTCTAGTCCTCCTTTATCCTTGGTCGTTTGTAGTGTTTTTAAGCTTATACGTGGGGGTTTATTTTTCCAAAGGAATTTGGACATACATGAATCTAGAGATCTGAACCAATCTTGTGGCGGTTTAGTTGGGATCATTGAGAATAAATAATTTATTTTTGGTAAGACCATCATTTTTATAGCGGCAACCCTTCCCATGAGTGATATGGGTAGACATTTCCATCTAGCCAGATCATCTTCTACCTTCTTTAAAAGTGGGATATGGTTTAATTTAGTTAGATCTGCAAGCTTGGGAGAAACATTAATACCTAAATATTTTATATTTCCCGATTGCAGTGGTGTAGAAGAGGAATTATGGAAGGAGCAATTAATCGGTAGGACTGTAGATTTTGACCAGTTAATTGAGTAATCTGATATTCTTGCAAAAGAGTTTATCAATTCAATCACCCCAGAGATATTGGTTTGTGAATTTTGGAGAAAGAGTAACACATCATCCGCATAAAGGCTGATTTTATGTTCCACGTTCTTGCATTTTATGCCCTTAATTACTGAATTCTGTCTAATTGCTGCTGCTAGTGGTTCAATAAAAATTGCAAATAGTGAAGGGGAGAGTGGGCATCCCTGCCTGGTGCCCCTCAAGAGACAGAAGCTGGAGGATGTCTGGTCATTTGTTCTGACACAAGCTGTTGGGGAATTATATAATATTTTTAACCAGTTTATGAAAGAGGATCCAAAACCAAATTTGTGTAAAGTTGCAAATAGAAATTTCCAGTTAACTCTGTCAAATGCTTTTTCTGCGTCTAAAGAGAATATTGTAGTTTCTAGGTTTTTACTGTATGAGTAGTCTATCAAATTAAGTAATCTACGTGTATTTGTTGATGAGTGCCTACCTTTTATGAAACCAGTTTGGTCAGGATGAATTAAGAGGGGGGTTATTTTCTCCAGTCTCTTTGAGAGAGCTTTGCAGATTATTTTAAGGTCTACATTTATAAGGGATATTGGACGATAGCTTGAGGGATATACAGGGTCTTTGCCTGGTTTTAGCAGGAGATTAATGTTTGCAGAATTCATATTTGATGGAAGTCTGCCCTTTTCTTTAATTTCCAACAACGTTCTGTAGAAAACTGGTGCTAGAATCGACCAGAATTCTTTGTAGAATTCTGCAGAAAAGCCGTCTGGACCTGGAGCCTTATTATTGGGCATACTTATCAGGGCTTCCTGGAGTTCACCTGGTGTCAGTGGTGAATCCAGTGCCATTGCTTGAGTGTCCAATAATTTTGGAAGAGTTATGTTGTCCAAAAACTGATCAATTTCTTTTTTAGATGGGTTTATTTGTGGTGAATACGTTTTATAGAAATCCCTGAAAATGTTGTTTATTTGTATCGGTTCATATAATGTGTTCCCAGATGAATCTTGAACAGCACATATAGTTGTTTTTTCTTTATTTATTTTTAGCTGGTTTGCTAGAAATTGTCCGGATTTATTACCATGTTCATAATTTTGTAGGCGTAGTCTTTGTACTAAGAATTTTGTTTTTTTATCAATTATCTCATTTAATTCTAGTTTTGTTTTGCGTATTTTGTTCAATGTTTCCTGATCTTGGTGGGACGCGTAGGCTTCTTCTAGTGATTTGATGTTTTTTTCTAATTCCTGAATATTTTTGTTTTCTTTTTTCTTTTTATGTGATGAGAAAGAAATTATTTTACCTCTCATCACAGCTTTCCCTGCTTCCCATAGAACAGAAGCTGATGTTTCGGGAGTGTCATTATAGTCCAAATATGAAGTCCACTCTTTTTTAAAATATTTAATAAAGTCTTCATCTTTAAGTAGTGATATATTAAATCTCCAGTTTTTTCTTGGCGTAGTATTATTCTTGTGCATTAGTGTTAAAGATACAGGACCATGATCGCTGACAGCTATAGGGTGAATCTCAGTGTCTGACGCAATGAATTATGGGACAGTGTTTTCTCCGCCCATTTTGTAAAGAATGGTAAAGAATGGTCCAGTGATAAAGGAAGCATTGAAGCTCCTTTCTTTATTTGAAGATCAGAACAAACCTTATTATGGCCATCATGCAGATGCTTCCAGATCACTTCTATCATTTAGGAACCTTCCTAACCAAGATGGACAATTGGAATACACAATGAGATAATCATTAGAAAAGCTAAAGAGACAATGTAGGAAACAGAAATGGGTGGGGACCACAGCAGGGAAGTACAAGTTAATACAAAGCACAAATGACAAAAGAGTGCCAAAGTAAATCAGGACATATTTAAACAGTAATGATACAAAACCGGTGTAGAAGGGCACCCGGGGAAGGCCAAGAAAACAGCAAGAGAATAACCAAAAACTACAACAAAGAACTAAGACTCGAGATAATTAGAAATGTGACAATCAAGAATAAACAATGATCAGAATAAGAAATAAAAGGAACATTAAATATTTACGGAAATAGAAGTAAAACTAATAGAACCCAGGACACTGAAAATCATAACTTTGAATATCTTGAAACTAGAGGGTCAGTGGTCAGAGTGATCAGTGTTGGGCAGCCTTCCCTCTTTCATGAATTCTGTTTGCCATGATAACTATGTGAGGAAAACCTATTATCATGACAGCGCTTATTCATCCATAATAATGAGACTCGCTATCAGTATTTCACTGTTTTTGTATCTCTTAATAATAATAATAATAATAATGATAATAATAATAATAATAATAATAATAATAATAATAATAATAATAATAGACACATTTTTATATTGACTGGTTGATAATTTCTTATTAAATCACAGAACCTAGGGCAAGGATGTTGTAGAGCTTCTGTGTCGGTAATCGGACTCTTGCGAGGAATGTTATTTTGATTTTCAAAGTAGTCAGTGAGAGTGACGACAGATACCTGAGGGTTCTTCAAATGTCCCGTAGCTCATGTTGTGGTGATTCATAAGATCTTGAGCTACACTGAGCTGTGCTATTGGACTGAATTCACTTTGTAAAAATGTCAAAAGTCAAACAGACAAGAGAAGCAACACATGCATTCAGCTTTGCTTGTGAATGGCTGAAGACACTTTCACAGCACCACCAGCAGCTCGCTCACTCTGTTTAATTATTTTTATACCACTTGGCCCCAAATTGAAAGAATGAATATAGGCCTATATTTCCTTTGAATGTTGTCATTTAAGAGGCTTTTTGTGTGAGTAATAAAGCAGGGGCTGCCGCCCTCTGTCACTGAGAAGCAAATCATTTCCCAGGGAGGGAGAAACATCTGTTCCCAATTGAAGATTCAGCCTGCTGAGAGATGTGTCTTTTCACATGATAATCCAGGACAGTAGAGGTTGAAACTGGGTCCACAATGTAGAGGAACTGAATAATTATACTTCAGATATATGAAAGGAAGGGGAAGGGCAGCTCTGAGAATGAGACGACCCCCCATTTAGTCTCACTCAGAGCTTTCATTTTAAGCCCTGTTTAGCAAATATGAATGGTTTGTCTGTAGGTCAGCATTTCCTCTCAGTATTTTTGTAAATCTTAAGTTTATGCATTTATTAATACTGGGGAACATATATGAGGCTAACTGGAGGAGACAGAGTAAGCTCAGCTGCATGGACGTGTGAGTGGTTCTTAGATGTCTTCCCATCTCTCTTGCTCTGTATACTTGGTTGTACCACTACATTGGTTGCCTTCGGATTGTCTGTCCCCCGTTCTACTTTCAGTTCATGTTATGACCCTAATCTGTCTATGCTTGGTCACATGGTATCCTCATAAAAATAAAGCCCCAGCCTTACCTACTCTTAGCAGTGCTGAGAGGCAGCAGCTGAAGAGTCAGCTCTTCTCACTCCTACATTGGTGTAGTGGTTTCTGAGTTTCTCCTGGTGCACAACAATGTCTGGTCTCATCTGGCAGGATTATGTAGACTGAGGACAAAGGAAGGGATATCACTCACTGGCCCTTCTGGTTGCCTGATCTAAACCCAATCTGACACCACAAGGTTGCACCTCAGGTTGTCCAGAAGGTCAGGGATGTCCTAGTCGAGACCTAGGAGGAGATCCCCCAGGCTGCCATCTGTCATCTCGTTAGGAGCACGGCCCAGTGTTGTCAGGCATGCATACAAGCACATGGGGGTGATAGAAACTAGGGGTTAGGGGTGGCTGTAGCTCAGCAGGTCACCTACTAACCAGGAGGTTGGTGGTTCAATCCCAGTCTGCAAATATCCTTGGGCACGATACTGAGACCATGTTGCTCTCTGATGGATGCATCAGAGTAAAAATGTGTGTAAATATTAGACAGAAAGCACATAGAAAAAAGTGTGAATGAGGCAAGTAGAGTAGAGTGCTCCCACTCAGAGTAAAAACAGAACCAGTCCATTTGTACTGGTTGAGATGGCATAGAGTGGGGGCGAGGGATCATAGTTTGAATGCTTTCTTGTTTCATATTATTGATCTTTGTCTTTATGATTCTGCATTCTTTATTTCTTATCATGTTATCTGTAGTGGGCTTTAGACCTGAATCCTTTTTTTGTTTTAACTCTGCACAGGATCTGTCATATCCAATGCTCCGTTATAAGCCCAGACAGATTGAAAATGCGGACTCAGGAGAACAGATTTAATGAGATTACATACAATGCTCACGAGAAGGTAACAATTTACAAAATCATAGGTCAGAGATAAATCCAAGGTTTCCATTTACAAGATCCTTGGGGAGAAAGTTTCTATGATTCAGAGCTTAATGGGACTTAAAGCCAGACTTTCTGACCTAGTCGGTATTGGGGTTCCTGGCTTCAGTGTCGGCAGTGTTGGGAAGGTTACTTTTAAAATGTATTCCATTACAGATTACAAAATACATGCCCCAAAATGTATTCTGTAACGTATTCCGTTACGTTACTCAATGACAGTAACGTATTCTGAATACTTTGGATTACTTAATATATTATCATGCTTTTTACAACAACGTGAATGTACTATTGCTGTGTGATTTATTACTATTACTGAAGGTCCGCGACTCCGAACTGTAGTAAAGGGACCTCTGACTAATACGGCGGGGTCCCTGTCGGCTCGTAGCCGAAAAATAGCTTTACTTTGTTGTGTGGGTCAACTTTTCTTGCGAGAGACAGAGAGAGGCGTTGAAAGGCTGCTCCAACGGAACTTATTGTTTTCGGAGGAAAACACGAACACGGTGTACAGTCGAGTCTTAATAGCTTACTTACAACTGGGCTCGTCAGGCTCTCTTCTTGGCTGCAGTGGTTATTATTATATTTACATGCTTCCAGCTCCCGTTTTTCCTCGATGACAACTCGTACCTTTCCACTCCCCTTTTTCTCCCTCCTCGCGCTCACAGACCCATTACGTGTATGCAGTCCATTCTCCCTGCAGCACGGACTACACTGCCCATGATGCTACATTCTTTAGAGCTATGCTTGTAGCATTCTGCCTGTTAGCTTAGCACAACAACAACAACAACAACAACGAAAAGGCGCTCTCTCACCCAGGAAACACACAGTCGCAGAGAGAGAGAGAGAGAGAGCGTCGCCCTGTAACCATGGCAACCGTAACGCTGCCGCCTGGAACAACAGAACGTAGCTGTCAAACAAAACCCAAACAGTCCTGACCCGCGACAATATGAAACAGAAAAATACCGCAGTGTAATCCATTTATTTTAACAAAGTAACTGTATTCTGAATACCACCTTTTTAAATGGTAACTGTAACGGAATACAGTTACTCATATTTTGTATTTTAAATACGTAACGTGGTACATGTATTCCGTTACTCCCCAACACTGAGTGTCGGTTGGCAAGTCGCTTATTCTGCTCCTTGGTGTGCAACAGGGCCGGTCTTGCTGCTTTCCGGGCAGAAGACACCTGCGGTGATGGTGCTGGATAGATGGAACAGTGCAATCACCTTCAATGGATGGAAACAATGGCAGCCGATAACCTAAGGAAGACTCAAAGGGTAAGAGACCAGTGGCAGAGGTCGGGAAATTTTGCACATATTCAATCCAGGGGAGCTGATTGCTCCAAGCGGAAGGATTGGAGAAAACAGGGCCATCTCCAGCTCTTGGTTCATCCTCTCTTGTTGGCTGGTCTGAGGATGGAGACCAGAGGAGAGAATAACCAAGAGAGATCCAGAAGTCCTTCCATACTCAAGACGCAAAATGAGATCCACAATCTGAAACAATCACAATCAGAATACAGGGTGGGCCATTTATATGGATACACCGTAATAACATGGGAATGGTTGGTGATATTAAAGTCCTGTTTGTGGCACATTAGTATATGTGAGGGGGCAAACTCCTCAAGATGGGTGGTGACCACGGTGGCCATTTAGAAGTCGGCCATCTTGGATACAACTTTTGTTTTTTCAATAGGAAGAGGGCCATGTGACACATCAAACGTATTGGTAATGTCACAAGAAAAACAATGGTGTGCTTGGTTTCAACGTAACTTTATTCTTTCATGAGTTATTTACAAGTAACGCCGTTATTCCCATCACTAGTTGCTAATACTCAAGAACTCAAAAATACAAAATGCAGAGGACTAAAATACACACCAGGGAACACAGGTGAACTAAATCTGACAAGCGAGACAGAAGAACCAAACCTGCACACAATGCACAGGAAACATGACACTGAGACAAAGACCCAGACATACAAAGTGGACACAGGGAAAAGTTAAACAAAGGCAGACACATGACTAAGTGGGGCAAACAAGACGTGGCTCCTGGTTTCAGTTTGTTCATGTTCTCTGCTTATTTTCCATATGTTCACGTTTCCAGTTTTATTGTGTTAGTCATCTGTCACTGTGCATTATGTATCGTCCTACTTCCTGTGTGTTATTAGTCAGATTCAGTTCAGTTGTGTACTCACAGCATGTCCTCAGTTTCAATTCCTTGTCTTGTCAATGCCCCCCCCCTCCAGTTCAGCTCAGCCTGCTTTCATAACAAGTCCTCTGCAGTCCTGTGTTTGGGTCCCTTTTCTTCACATCCACACACCCAAATTGTGACAAACTAACTTGACACCACATAGAGACAGAGCACGGGGAGTGTAAATATTTCACAAGTCACTCTTTTTGTTACCTTTTTGCAAACTTACTGACACAAACAATGATGACACAAAAATCCAAGGGGAAAGTCCACTATTGGCTTTTCACTGTCTGACAGCTAGTTTCACTGTGTGATGAAGCATTTCTTAGCCACTTTGTGATCGTCCACTGTGTGATTGCCTGCAGCTGTCTTTTCAGGTGGTGTCAGAGTGTGAATTATCTACCTGGACTCTTCTATTACTATGTGACGCAGTATAAAACAACATTGTGAGAGGTGGTCATTTGGAGACCTCAGCATTCTCTTACACTTTTTTCTTCCTCTTTATTCCTTCCATCTTCTGCCTTATCCCCGATATTTGTTTTCTCTCTTTCATCCCTACTGCACAAGTTTCCTTTTTTTTTTTTTTTTTTTTTTTTTCTCTAAATGACATCAGAAACAGCAGTATGCGACATTACGTGATGGCAGAGCTTCAGTTCATCCTTTGTCTTTTTTTTTTTTTTTTTTTTTTTTTTTTTTAATAAATAGGACAGGGGGAATGAATGAGAGAGAGAGGGGGAGAGAAAGAAAGAAAACCAAAGGGGAGAAGAGACGGTGAGAAGGGGGGGGAAGAGAGACAAAAAAAAAACAAAACTCCTGGGTCACCTGTATGGAGAAAAAAAAAACAAACAAACAAACAAACAAACAGAGGAGACAGCAAACAACAAAGAGCAACATAATAATAGAGAAAACAAAGCACCATCACAATAAACTAGCTAGTCATAGATATCAGTATTTACTAAGTAATAAACAATATTGTGCAGCACGCAAGATAGACAGCGCACAGTGTGCTTTGAGGCAGCAGCCAAGAAAGCTTTAGTCCGCGTCTGTGAATACCCATGTGTGCATACCTGTGTGGATCAGCATGCTTGCATTCCAAAGGTTTCTCCATGTAATGATCTGCTAGGGAGTGTGGGGGGGCCTCAGCCCCGTCCTCCAGGGTGTGAAGCGGGTATGGAGGAGATCAAAACTCCAGACATCCAGAGGCCCCCAGAACACAAAAGACCATGGAAGACCAACAGAGGGGCAGCCGCGCCACTGTTCCAGTAAGAGCTGAGGAGAGTCCCAGATGAGGGCTCACTCAGCAGCCGCGGAGCAGAAGCCAGGGGGGGTTGCAGTGACGCGCCCGTGAGCTCCGCCGGCCCCCAGCTGCGCCTGAGTGACCGAGCCCTAGGCCGAGAGGCCGGGGGCACCCCACCTCCAAAGGGGGCCCGAGCGAGCCCCAGGCCCCAGGCCCCGACAAGCGGCCGCCAAGGAGTGAGCCGGTGTGTACCCGGACGCCCACCCCCAGACACAAAGAACCACCAACACACCGACACCTGAGGGAGTCCGCCACCGGCAGGGGAAGTGGTGGTGGGTGGAGATAGGCCTCCAAACCTTGGAGGGCCTGAGGTGTCCCCAGAGAGGTGGCGTCTGATACCCAACCTGACATATAGACACAGACATACAGGCACACACAGACACAAACATCCATTCCCACCCTCATGCTCTCATATGCACTCACTCCACACTCAACCAACGTGGAGACAGACATAAAGAGACGCTGTACACACAATCACACTCCCCAAGCGTACTCTACAATCCGGGTCTAGGTACCCTTGCCCCTGGAGGGGGGAATTGCACCCAGACCCAGGTGGTGTTACCCTTTTCCCTGCGGTGGGGAGAGGCAGACCACCCCGACTCCGCAGCAGCAGGGAGGCCCCACACCCCAGACCGCAGTCGGACGGCCAACTCCTCCTACTAGCCCTCCCGCTCCAGCAGGCCGCAGAGAATGGGGGTGGGAGAAGACTCCAAACCTCCCTCCACCCGCTCATTGTAGTGTTGATGCATATGTGTTCTAAGGTGCAATTAAAACCCAGGAGGGCATGGAGCTACCTGCCAAGGAGCAGCAGGTAAGCGCATAGTCCCTCCTGCTAACCCTCAATGACTAAGTGTATTTAAAATTGAGAGGTGGGCAACGACGTCAGGGGTGAGGTATACACCCTGATGGTGATTTGGACTCCGTGATTGTGCCCACCCCCAAGATCCTATATGTATGTGTAATGAGAGTGTGAATAATGTGAATGTCTAAGATGTGGGATAAAATTGAGGCAGAGGCAGCCAGAAGGGGACAGGGGGGGGGGGGGGTAGCCTCCTCTGCACCCTGGTGACATACCCCCACTCCAAGGCCCTGCATGTGTGGGTGGTTGTGGAGGAGCGGGAAGAGGGAGGCAGCTGGAGATGGGGAGGGAAGGAAGGGAGGGGCAGGTAACCCCTCCCTGGGGCCAGCTCCCCCGCTGACCCCAGTAGGCACTCCCACCCTCCGCGACCCGCCAGGGAAGGGGGGCCCAGGCCCATCAGACCGGGGCCCAGTGCAGTAGCGCCCCCCGGCTCCACAGAGCCCTGGACAGTCCACCCAACCCCACCACAGAGAAAACTGCACCCACCCCACCAACCACACATCTTCCAGACTACATAAGACGGTAAACGCCCAGGCTGAGATCTTCCTCCACCTCTCCTGTATCTCCCCCTCCTGCAGAGAGTTCCTGAGAGAAGAAAGCTCCTGCCAGATGTGACCATCCCCCCCACCAGTTGAAGAGCCCCCCAGGCGGCTCGATGCACCGGCGGCACCCTGCTCCAGGGCCGGGCCCCCATGCACCCACCCGCCCACAACCCCGGCAACACACCAACCAGGACCCGAGCCCCCGAGGCCCGGCCCGGGCCCCCGCCCAGAGACGGAGCACCCCCAGAACCTCACGCCCATCCCGGACCCACCCAGGGGCAGCCAGGCTACCAGGTCAGTAACCCACGTCCGTCAGCACAGACCCTCCCCTAGCCCCGCTGCACGCAGTCGCGAGGAAACAGTCACCTGAGAGCCAACAGAGCCCCTAACCGGACATGACCGCTACCCCGGGTTGAGCCCCCCAAGGAAGATGCCTCCGGGGAACCCCCCGACGCCCTAAGCCTGTCGCAAAATGAGATCCACAATCTGAAACAATCACAATCAGAATACAGGGTGGGCCATTTATATGGATACACCGTAATAACATGGGAATGGTTGGTGATATTAAAGTCCTGTTTGTGGCACATTAGTATATGTGAGGGGGCAAACTCCTCAAGATGGGTGGTGACCACGGTGGCCATTTAGAAGTCGGCCATCTTGGATACAACTTTTGTTTTTTCAATAGGAAGAGGGCCATGTGACACATCAAACGTATTGGTAATGTCACAAGAAAAACAATGGTGTGCTTGGTTTCAACGTAACTTTATTCTTTCATGAGTTATTTACAAGTAACGCCGTTATTCCCATCACTAGTTGCTAATACTCAAGAACTCAAAAATACAAAATGCAGAGGACTAAAATACACACCAGGGAACACAGGTGAACTAAATCTGACAAGCGAGACAGAAGAACCAAACCTGCACACAATGCACAGGAAACATGACACTGAGACAAAGACCCAGACATACAAAGTGGACACAGGGAAAAGTTAAACAAAGGCAGACACATGACTAAGTGGGGCAAACAAGACGTGGCTCCTGGTTTCAGTTTGTTCATGTTCTCTGCTTATTTTCCATATGTTCACGTTTCCAGTTTTATTGTGTTAGTCATCTGTCACTGTGCATTATGTATCGTCCTACTTCCTGTGTGTTATTAGTCAGATTCAGTTCAGTTGTGTACTCACAGCATGTCCTCAGTTTCAATTCCTTGTCTTGTCAATGCCCCCCCCCTCCAGTTCAGCTCAGCCTGCTTTCATAACAAGTCCTCTGCAGTCCTGTGTTTGGGTCCCTTTTCTTCACATCCACACACCCAAATTGTGACAAACTAACTTGACACCACATAGAGACAGAGCACGGGGAGTGTAAATATTTCACAAGTCACTCTTTTTGTTACCTTTTTGCAAACTTACTGACACAAACAATGATGACACAAAAATCCAAGGGGAAAGTCCACTATTGGCTTTTCACTGTCTGACAGCTAGTTTCACTGTGTGATGAAGCATTTCTTAGCCACTTTGTGATCGTCCACTGTGTGATTGCCTGCAGCTGTCTTTTCAGGTGGTGTCAGAGTGTGAATTATCTACCTGGACTCTTCTATTACTATGTGACGCAGTATAAAACAACATTGTGAGAGGTGGTCATTTGGAGACCTCAGCATTCTCTTACACTTTTTTCTTCCTCTTTATTCCTTCCATCTTCTGCCTTATCCCCGATATTTGTTTTCTCTCTTTCATCCCTACTGCACAAGTTTCCAACTAAATTACTGCAGGTACTGCAGCAGAATCTGAGTTACACCTACAAGCTTGACTGGAAAGGTCAACAAGCTGCTTAAAATGAAGAATAGCACTGGAGAGAGCGAAATAATTTACTCTTTTCATCTTCTCTTTCTTATCTTGCTTACCTCTCCTTCTCAGTTGCGTTTTTTAATCCTCCTTGAGTTTTTGTGGTGTGGTCAGGTGATTTTGGCTTTGTTTTCACAGTCCTCATACTGCTGTATGTGATTTCTTCTTTGGTTCATCATTGGTGTTTTTGAAGCATCTTTTTGAGTATGATGCTACAAGCTTGGCACACATGTTTATGGGCAGATTGTTGGATTCTTCTTTGCAGAACCTCTCATGCTCCCTCGGGTTGGATATGGACGTCTGTGCACAACCATTTTCGATCTCTCCAGAGATATATACACTGAACCAAAATATAAACGCAACACTTTTTTCATGAGCTGAACTTAAAGATCTGAAACATTTTCTACATACACAAAGGACCTGTGACTGTCAAATATTGTTCTCAAATTTGTCTAAATCTGTGTTAGTGAGAAGTTCTCCTTTGGCGAGATAATCCATCCCACCTCACAGGTGTGGCATTTTGATTAGACAGCATGAGTATTGCACAGGTGTGCCTTAGACTGTCCACAATAAAAGGCCACTCTGAAATATGCAGTTTGATGACACAGACAATTATTACTTACTGAGGCCCTAATTTGATATTTGATATACCTTTATTAGTCCCACTAGGGGAAATTTCATCTGTATAAAAGACACCTGTCCACAGCCTCAAACAGTCAGACTCCAAACTCCGCCATGGCCAAGACCAAAGAGCTTTCGAAGGACACCAGGAAAAGTATTGTAGACCTGCACCAGACTGGGAAGAGTGAATCTACAATAGGCAAGCAGCTTGGTGTGAAAAAATCAACTGTGGGAGCAATCATCAGAAAATGGAAGACATACAAGACCACTGATAATCTCCCTCGATCTGGGGCTCCACGCAAGATCTCATCCCGTGGGGTCAAAATGATCATAAGAACGGTGAGCAAAGATCCCAGAACCACACGGGGGGACCTGGTGAATGACCTGCAGAGAGCTGGGACCAAAGTAACAAAGGTCACCATCAGTAACACACTACAACGGCAGGGAATCAAATCCCGCAGTGCCAGACGTGTTCCGCTGCTGAAGCCAGTGCATGTCCAGGCCCGTCTGAAGTTTGCCAGAGAGCACATGGATGATACAGCAGAGGATTGGGAGAATGTCATGTGGTCAGATGAAACCAAAGTAGAACTTTTTGGTATAAACTCAACTCGTCGTGTTTGGAGGAAGAAGAATACTAAGTTGCATCCCAAGAACACCATACCTACTGTGAAGCATGGGGGTGGAAACATCATGCTATGGGGCTGTTTTTCTGCCAAGGGGACAGGACGACTGATCCGTGTTAAGGACAGAATGAATGGGGCCATGTATCGTGAGATTTTGAGCCAAAACCTCCTTCCATCAGTGAGAACTTTGAAGATGAAACGAGGCTGGGTCTTCCAACATGACAATGATCCAAAACACACCGCCCAGGCAACAAAGGAGTGGCTCCGTAAGAAGCATTTGAAAGTCCTGGAGTGGCCTAGCCAGTCTCCAGACCTCAACCCCATAGAAAATCTGTGGCGGGAGTTGAAAGTCCGTGTTGCTCGGCGACAGCCCCAAAACATCACTGCTCTGGAGAAGATCTGCATGGAGGAATGGGCCAAAATACCAGCTACTGTGTGTGCAAACCTGGTAAAGATCTATAGTAAACGTTTGACCTCTGTTATTGCCAACAAAGGTTATGTTACAAAGTATTGAGTTGTATTTTTGTTATTGACCAAATACTTATTTTCCACCCTGATTTACGAATAAATTCTTTACAAATCCTACCATGTGAATTCATGGATTTTTTTTCACATTCTGTCTCTCACAGTTGAAGTGTACCTCTGGTGCAAATTACTGACCTCTGTCATCATTTTAGGTGGGGGAACTTGCACAATCGGTGGCTGACTAAATACTTTTTTGCCCCACTGTACCTGTAAATGAAGTTGATCCAACTGAAAAGGGATGATTTTGATTTCTCAAAGAGGGAGCCAGATCTGATTCTTCTGGAAACTTTCCTGTGACTTGCTCTTTTGCAGCACCAAGCATACCAATACGTTGCCATTTTTGACAGTCAATTTAGACTACGTTTACCACGTTCATTTTCCATTGTTTCGGTCGGGTTGCTGCTCGTGCGGTTGACCAGCCAGTGCTACCTAGTCTGACCTGTATCCCCAATGTGATGTTTGTACGGTCGGCAAGGTATCTATCTTAATTGCCCCTTCGGGATAAATAAAGCCTCTCTGACTTCAAACTGACTGGGTGCTGGAGCGAATGAACAAGACCTTAAAATCCAAATTCATTCGTGAGGTTGACTGCAGTTGGGATTGCTGGTTAGACCCTCCCAGTGTTCACAGTGTGGGAAGTACCACAGTTTTCCCTGGGGTTTTCTCCAATTGAGATGCTGTTTGGCTGGAAACCATTTGAGCTGTTGGACCTAAAGAAAACTGGGAGGAAGGTCCAAGACTGGCTAAGAGTGGAATCCAGCATGTCCTGGCCCTGAGAGTAAAGCTACACACTTTAAGGAGGTTGCCATGGGGAAACCCCCCAATGGATGCAGATGAAACATGAACATAAACAAAGGTTAGTCCACGAACTGTGTGGTGATAAACAGCCACTGTTCCGAGGATGTGGAACTTATGACTGTGAAATGTCACCCATTCTATTCACCTCGTCAGTTTTCAGTGATGTTTGTCATAGCAGCCCACACAGCACCGTATGCTAATCCTAACAACGCACTGAAGGAGCTACACAGCAACATCAGCTCGCTTCAGAATAAGCACCCAGAAGCTTTTTACGTAGTGTAAACGTGACAGAGGTTTTACCAGCATGTCACCATACCAACACGGGGAGATAACACGCTGGACCGTGTTTATACCAATATGTGAGACGCATACAGAGCAGTACCCCGCCCCCACCTCGGCCTCTCCGACCACATCTGCATTATGTTGGTCCCTGCCTACCATCCCCCACCACGACGCTCCAAACCCACACAGAAAACCATCACTGTGTGGCCCAATGACGGAGACTCTGTACTGCAGGACTGCTTTGAATGCACAGACTGGCAGGTCTTCAGGGATGCTGCGGTGTATAAGGACGAGCTGGATTTGGAGGAGTATACATCTGCTATTCTCGGCTACATTAGTAAGTGTGCGGAGGATGTTACCACCACCAAGTGTGTGATGTGCTATCCAAACCAGAAACCCTGGCTGAATGCAGGAGAAAGCCAGGGATGCCGCCTTCAGGTCTGGTGATGCACAGAGACTCAGGAGGGCTAGGAGAGAACTGACCGCAGGGGTGAAGACAGCCGAAGCCACATACGCACAGAAGATTCAGGGTCACCTTTTTTCCCAGGACCCGCGCAGTATGTGGAGGGGTATCAAGTGGATCACTGACTACAAAACCAGGGATGCACAATGCCCCAGGGACCTGAGGAGCATTAAATGCAAAACCAGCAGACTGAGAAACAGCTTCGCTCCAGGAGCTGTGAGACTTCTCCGTGCATAATGGACAAGAACTGTTATTGTAGCACCTTAATCACTACTGACACTTACTGACACCGTCACTTTATCAGTGCTGGTCATCATGCTCTTTGCTGCTAAAGTATTTATTTACACCTATATTTATACCCACACACTCTATACCCAAACTCCATACTGGTACTCAGGTTGTTGCACTCTACTTATAGTATTATTTGTTGTATTGTTTTATTACTTGTCATTTCTGTTTGTCAAAAAAAAAACTTAACTATTTATTTATAACTTAAAAATAATAATAATTCTGTTTCTTCATTATTTTTGTTTCTTCTCAGTCCAGGACCGTGTGTGCATAATTTCGTTCCACCTCATGTTAACATGTGATGCGAATGACAAATAAAACTCCTTGAATCCTTGAATGAGCTGCTCTAGCTCCTAAGCTACAGACACCCTATTGCTTCTGGCAAGATACTAACCTCAAATTGCTCTCCAATGCATCCATCAGAGTATGAATGTGTGTGAATGGTAGATAGGAAAGCACAGCAAAAAGTGCTTGTGTGAATGGGTGAATGAGGCAAGTTGTGTAAAGCGCTTTGAGTGTTCAAATAGAGTAGAAAAGCACTACATAAGAACCAGTCCATTTACCATTTACCAAAACTGGCTCCAAGCCCAGGAACATCAGCAGCGCCTGTAAAACAAAGAGACTAGAAACTGTTTCTCTGGTGAGTTTGGTGAAGGATGGGATGGTTACTGTACTGCCTCTGCTATGGTTGGGCAGTCAGCTAAACTCCTTCCCCACATCAAGACTCTGATGACACGATTCCCGGTTCACAGGTTTATTGACACAGGGAAAGGTGAAACTGTAACAAACAGTACAAGGCATAATCACTGTACTTATTCACCATGTACATATATAACGATGAAAATATATTAACCCAGTTTTTTAATATGTCAACATGCAATGTTCATATGAATTACTTCCCTTTTTAAGTCAAATACAACCATCAAATTATGATTTTAACAAGTCTTACTATAATGAATGCCTCCAATACGTTTGTCATTCCCCTTTAACTAGCTCCATAAGCGATTGCTAGCTTAAACTGCATAAGATTGGTTTTTATCATTAAACTTACAGAAAAATGAACTTACTTGAAAGAAAGTGGTCTATACATGCACATAAAATATAAAACAAGTCTATACATACCCACAATGCTACCAAAGGCATAGGATGTATGTGGATGCCACTGGATTTATCTGGCTAAGGCCACCATGCTGCACATGCCTTCTCCTTAATTCACAGACTTACTTCCTGTTTACCGACGACATCATGTCCTATTACAGACTACAGGTTTTAAGGTGGCACCAGAGAGTTACAATTGCATATTTAAACATTTACCAAATCCAAGAAAACAGTCTACCTTAAAAACTTTTGATATCAGAACAGTTACGTTTGGCACCTCGGGCCCTAACTCATCTCTGTCCTGAATCAATTTTGATCATGTGTAATAAGTGGCTTTATTTTATGATTTGAAGAGAAAACTATAATGAAAATCTTGATAGCATTGATATATAGCTAAAAGTAATGTCTGATGTAATTTTAAATTATTAACCACGATCATACCTGATGCAGTCTGTAAAAATATTACCAAATACTTCTGTCATTGGAGAAACAAAAGAAGGTTTAAGGTGTGAACACAAGTGTATAATTTAGTAGGTAAAGTCAGATTGACTTCACAGTTGTACAAATGTACAAATAAACTGAATACAGAAAAAAACAACAGAAATAACAAAGCAACAAATAACCCACAGCAAACCAGAATAAAAATGATAATGAGCCTGAAGACCCAGATTACTGAACTATTTCTCTTACACAACGGTAATCTAAAAACTGATAACCTCCTTAAAATGTTTTAGTCTGGTGAAAGATTAATAACTTATTGCAGCCCCTGGAATAAATCATAGAACTTCCTGTTTTACCTGGCTGTCTTTTCACAAACTTATGACTTGTTTTTATTTATTTTTTAATTAAAGCCTCATTGCCCCTTCCTCCTATACTGTATAAATAAGCTAAAGACGTTTAATATTATTTAATAATAAATAACTGGCTACTGATTGCCAATTTTTGAAATAAATCACTGGCAATAAATATGGAAAGAAAGAGATTTATCATTTTTCATCCTTAATTTTTTTTTAAAAGTTCATTGGTGCAGGAAGTAAGTATTCACCACTGTGTAATAGAAATACCTGAGTGTTGTTGAGAATGCATATTATTTATTTGATTTAAAGAGACATAAACCCTATCTGAGATGAACAACAGACAGCCCACGCTCACAACACATGAATGGCAGTAAGAGATGTTTGTCTTACAGAGGCCAAAATAGCTTGCAATATGCATTTGCATTGGGAATAGCAAAAAACTGAATTTCTCTCCAGTGCAGCGATGATATTTTACATACTGTACCTTTAAAATACTGGGACTGTTTTTAATACTTGGAAACGTCAGACTTGATTTCAGATCATAGGCTGTACATGAAAGATGGATGCAGCCAACCCGATTTCACATTGGCTTCTCAAATGCACTTTTAAGGCTCAGCATTAGTTGTTTTTTTTTAGCTTTGGGGGTTTTCTTAAGCCTTGGCACATAGCTTCAGGGTGTGTAACAAGATCCAACTTGGATTTTATGCAAGAGGCATCTGGTCGACAGCCATGGTAGTGACCACACCGCTTCAACAGTGCACTGAAACAGCACAGAGACCTTGGAGAAGCACAATGGGTGAAGATGGTGTTTATCTTATCTGCATGTATCTGCTGTCGATGTCAGAATAAACAGAATGACATAAAGACTGATTAACTCTCAACATGAGATCTTTTTCCAGTGCAGCTGACAGACAAGCTGTCATAGCACTCATAGCTGGAGCTCCAGCCTCAGGGTCCCCTCTTCCCTGTCAAGATTCACAAGTGTAATTACTTCACACCAATCTCACTCTGTTCTTCCCACTTCCCCTCAAAACACGGGAGAGAGATGAAGGAGGGGGGGACACCTCTGAGGAGGGATGCAATCTTCCCCAATCAGATACGCAATCAGATGCCTGCTCATATCCTGATAGTGACAAATATGGCGTTTGATGTCCTACTGCTCCATGTTAATTGCATTTATCTGCAATTTAGAAGAGTATCACGCAGAGCGATTGTTGGTTTAACAATTAACATGAAATCATCTGTAGTTATTCAGTGCAGCTAATGTTGTTCAGTTCACTGTTCTGGAAGTGTATAGAAACTCACTGAGGACAAGAGGAAGCAACAACTGATCTGTCACTTGGCAACAGTTGTCTGAGTGAGGGCCAAGGCCCTGCAGACATTTGAGTGTCAGCACCGACTGATATAACCGTGACAATAACTTTAATTTCAAAACTAGTATCCTTTGGTCTCCTAAAGTCTTTCTTGCTCAGCACATATTTCAGCATTGGAACGATGAAGGAGATATGAGTAGGTAGATAGTAGGTAGTAGATAGGAGTAATGGCTGGATCTTGCTTTTTTTTTTTCTCCTCCTTTGGTCAGCTTATTATCCCAGCAGGGTACCTGATCACGGGCGGGCGTAGGTGTTCATGTCCCGGAGCGGATATGCTCCTCTTTGTCTTTGTTTCCTTGCATCAATTATTTTTTTGTGTTCTCCAGAATTCTTCCCAATTCTTCCCAATTACAATTACTATCCCCAATAACCATCACTGAGCAACAACAGCTATTACACGAAAAACACAGCAAAGATGAGAAAAAAGAAAGGAAGCATCACACTCACATTATCTCGTGATTCAGTAAAAGGACTAGATGTTACAGTCCCTGATAATCCATTGCTTTAAATGGAGAGACTCTTGAGGGATGCCTGTTATGAGGACACGTCGTCAGTAGTCAGTGTTGGGGAGTAAAGGGAGTACATGTACAGCCGTTACTCATATTTTGTATTTTAAATACGTAACTGTATTCCGTTACAGTTACCGTTTAAAAAGGTGGTATTCAGAATACAGTTACTTTGTTGAAATAAATGGATTACATGGCGGTACTTTCCTGTTTCATATTGTGGCGGGTCAGGACTGTTTGGGTTTTGTTTTATAGGTATGTTCTGTTCTTCCAGGCGGCAGCGTTATGGTTGCCATGGTTACAGGGTGCCGCGCTCTCTCTGCGACTGTGTGTTTTCTGGGTGAGAGAGCGCCTTTTTGTTGTTGTTGTTGTTGTTGTGCTAAGCTAACAGGCAGAGTGTTACAGGCATCGCCCTAAAGCATGTAGCCTGATGGGCAGTGTAGTCCGTGCTGCAGGGAGAATGGACTGCCATACCCGTGATGTGTCTGTGAGCGAGGAGGGAGAGAAAGGAAAAGTACGAGCTGTCACGGAGCAGAAACGGGAGCTGGAAGCATGTAAATATAATAATAACCACTGCAGCCAAGAAGAGAGCCTGACGAGCCCAGCTGTAAGTAAGCTGTTAAGACTCGACTGTACACCGTGTTCGTGTTTTCCTCTGAAACAATAAGTTCTGTTGCAGCAGCCTTTCAACGCCTCTCTCTGTCTCTCGCTAGCAAAGTGACCCAGACAACAAAGTAAAGCTATTTTTCGGCTACGAGCCGACAGGGACCCCGCCGTATTAGCCAGAGGTCCCTTTACTACGGTTCGGAGCCGGGGACCTTCAGTAATAGTAATAAATCACACAGCAATAGTACATTCACGTTGTTGTAAAAAGCATGATAATATATTAAGTAATCCAAAGTATTCAAAATAGGTTACTCTCATTGAGTAACGTAACGGAATACGTTACAGAATACATTTTGGGGCATGTAATCTGTAATCTGTAGAGGAATACATTTTAAAAGTAACCTTCCCCATCGGGACTTCCGGTTTGGCGGGTCGTGTGATGGCAGTGTAGGATAGTTGCTCCCGACTTTTTTTTTCTACCCCAATTTACCTAACTCGAAACATAAAAAGTTTGGATTTATCTTTGTGGGGTACTATACCAAGGAATAGAAATGCCCAGAAAATCCGAGAAAAAGGATGTAGGAGAACGTACTGAAGCAGAAGAAGATGCTTCGTCACAAGCTAGCAGCAATATGGAAGACGACCAGCAACCCGATGCTAACGCCACAGCGAAGGACCACCCAGCTACGATGGACATGATATTAAAAGAATTACGTGCTTTTAGAAAAGACACAAATGATCAGTTTAATGCCATAAGGGAGAAGGTCGTCGGCATTGGTATAAGACTCGAAGAAGCAGAGGGACGCATAGACGTAATGGAGACTCGAATCCAGGCCTCGGAGGAGCTGCTAATTGAATTAGCAAATTTTCAGTTGCGATGCGAATCTAAGCTACTGGATTTAGAGGGACGGTCACGTCGCAAGAATCTTAGAATATATGGCGTGAGGGAAGGGGAAGAGGACAAATTTCCATCCGTTGTCAATTTTGCAGAGGATCTATTTGAAAAGACAACGAGTCTCTCCCGCCCCACGGTGTTGGGAATTGAAAGAGCACATCGAGCCGGTGGCAAAAAACCCCCGGAAGGAGCCCCTCCACGCTCAATTGTAGTTAAACTCGCAAGTTATCGTATCAAAGAAGACAGGCCTGGCAGGCTAAGGGCCTCAACTTTAAGGATTCTAGGATATATGTGGACAATGACTATGCCCCGGAGATACAAAGAAGAAGAAAGGAATATGCGACAGCGAAGAAGGTGCTTAAAGAGAACAATATTCGCTTCCAGACGCCTTTCCCGGCCAAGCTAAAGGTGTTCTACAGAGAGGGAACTGTGACATACAACACGGCGCACGAAGCGACTACCGATATGGTGAAGAGGGGATTATCGGTAGAAGTTGTGAAAGACAGAGACTCATTCTTGGATCAATTAAAACAGCAGACTTGGCAAACAAGTACGAAGAAGAAAGGTGGAAACTCGACCCCAAAGCTGGGTTTCAAGGAACGCCTTCAGATATTTAGGCACCAAGATGACAGTGGATAAACAGCAAGTGTGTGACGGAGCACTATACTAGAGGTAAACTTAAGAATATTGAGACCTAAGATGAACTGAGTATATGAATTTTATTTCGATTAACTTGTTTTGTTATATAATTAGTTAATCTTATAAAGAGGGCATATAAAATTACATTAAAGTCGGGTCATCTATTTGCACAATAAGTTGGACCCTACAGACCACTGGTCTTTCGGCCTGTGTGCCGGAGAGGGCACTCTTCCACAAGTGGACAGAAGAGTATTTCCCTCACCAAATATAGCTAATATAGCGATTATGTTTTTGGAAGTCAACATGATTATATGTTTTCGTTGTACAATGTTTTTTTTTTTTTGTTTTTTTCTTCTTCTTCTGTTCTGGGGGAGTACTTTTCGATCTTTGGCTATGTACAGAGATTGGAATTATATAAGGTCGTACATTAATGCCCTGTAAGGTAACTAATTTAATGTAAATGGTCTGGGGAGCCATATTAAAAGAAGTAAAATTATGTCAAAAATAAAAAGAGAACAAATAGAAGTTGCCTTTATACAGGAATCTCACTTATCGAAGCTCGAACATGATAAATTAAAGAAATGGAAATTTAATCAGTATTCCTCTTCCTGCCCTCAGAGCTCTAAAAGGGGTGTGGTAATTCTAATCTCTAGTAGGTTAAATTTTGAATGCATCCAAGAAATCAGTGATAAGGAGGGGAGGTTTGTGTTAGTTAAAGGGTACCTGGAGGGTATACTGATTACTCTTATAAATGTATATGCTCCCCCAGGATCAGAGATAAAAATTTTCAAAAAGGTTTTTGAATTGATTGTTGGAGAGGCACAAGGTACTCTGATTTTGGGAGGAGATTGGAATGTTCGCCTCAACCCGTCCTTGGACTCATCAAACCCACACGCTCCGGGATTGAATAAAATAACCAAAAACATCAAATTAATCTTAAAGGACGTAGGGCTCATAGATGTATGGAGAGAACTAAACCCCAACAAGAAGGACTATACCTTTTTTTCTCACCCTCATTCATTTTATTCTAGACTGGATTATTTTTTTATGTATCAAAAAGACTTTAACAGGGTGATCAATTGCAGGATAGGAGTGATGGATTTATCGGACCATGCCCCACTGTACCTGGAAGTAGTGCTAGGATACGAAAGAAGAGTTACATCCTGGAGATTAAATACAAGTATTCTAAGCACGATGAAAGAACAAATTAGTCAAGATATAATAGATTATATAGCGGAAAATAATAATGAAGAAGTTTCCCCGAGTATTCTATGGGATGCCCTAAAACAGGGGTGCCCAATCCCGGTCCTCGAGAGCTACCGTCCTGCAGCTTTTAGATGCATCCTTGTTCCCACACACCTGAATCAAATGAATGCCTTGTTATCAGGCCTTTGCCAAACATGATGGCATGCTGAAGAGGTAATCAAACCATTTGATTCAGCTGTGTTGGAGTAGGGATGCATCTAAAAGCTGCAGGATAGTAGCTCTCGAGGACTGGGATTGGGCAGCCCTGCCCTAAAAGCAGTGATAAGAGGAAAACTCATAGGTTACAGAGCTAACTTAAAAAAGAAGAGAAATGAGCATTTAAGAAAACTCCAGACACAACTACAATATCTTGAAGATGCCCATAAAATAACCGCAGTTATAAATTTACAATTAGAAATACAAAAGAAGAAAAACGAAATCGATGAAATTTTTTCAAGTGAAATACAAAAAAATATGTTTTTTTTTAAAACAAAGATACTATGAGGTAGGAGGCAAATCTGCTAAATTACTGGCCTATAAATTTTTTTTTTTTTTTTTTTTTTTTTTTTTTTGGCCTGTCCCGTTTGGCTCTTTTGCATCAGAATTGTTGTCTAAAGGCAAAGAAAGATGCCCAACGGATTTACTTTACCAAACTGACCATCCCAGCCTTGCCGTAATGGTCCATTTGATTCACCTTTTATTGTTTATTTTATTTTCACTTACTGAATACGGGACAGACTTGACTGGGGGAAAGAAGGGGAGAAAGAAAGAGGGAAAGAAACAGCTGAGAAGAGGGACGGGGGAGAAGGGCAAAAGACAAAAACCAACAGAACGGGCAGAGAAAAAAAATGCATATATCAATCACCTGGATCACCTGCTGAGAAAGAAAAAGGAAAACAAGCAGAAGAGAACAAGAGTAATAGAATAAACAACATCACAATGATATATGGGAATATGACAGTAAATACTAAATGTTAAACATTATTGTGCAGCACATAAGATCAACAGAACACAGTGTGCTTTGAGGTAGGAGCCAAAAAGGGTGTAGTTTGTGGGTGTGATCACCCGTGTGTACACCTGTGAGCATGGACGCGCTTGTTTTTTGTTTTTTTAAAAGGTTCCTTCATGTAATAATCTGCTAGAGGGTGTGGGGGGGCCACAGCCCCGTCCTCCAGGGCGTGAAGCAGGTGTGGAGGAGATCAAAACTCCAGACATCCAGAGGCCCCCAGAACACAAGAGACCAAGGAAGACCAACAGAGGGGCAGCCGTGCCACTGTCCCGGAAAGAGCTGAGGAGAGTCCCAGATGAGGGCTCACTCAGCAGCCGCGGAGCAGAAGCCAGGGGGGGTTGCAGTGACGTACCCGTGAGCTCCGCCTGAGTGACCGAGCCCCAGGCTGAGAGGCCGGGGGCACCCCACCTCCAAAGTGGCCCGAGCGAGCCCCAGGCTCCAGGCCCCGATAAGCGGCCGCCAAGGAGTGAGCCGGTGTGTACCTGGACGCCCATCCCCGGACACAAAGAACCACCAACGCACCGATGTCTGAGGGAGTCCGCCACTGGCAGGGGAAGTGGTGGTAGGGGGAGATAGGCCTCCATACCTTGGAGGGCCTGAGATGTCCCCAGAGAGGTGGCGCCTGACACCCAACCTGACATATAGACACAGACATACAGGCACACACAGATACAAACATCCATTCCCACCCTCATGCTCTCATATGCACTTACTCCACACTCAACCAACGTGGAGACAGACATAAAGAGACGTTGTACACACGATCACACTCCCCAAGCGTACTCTACAAACCGGGTCTAGGTGCCCCCGCCCCTGGAGGGGGGAACTGCACCCAGACCCAGGTGGTGTTTCCCTTTTCCCTGCGGTGGGGGGAGGCAGACCGCCCCGACTCCGCAGCAGCAGGAAGGCTCCACACTCCAGACCGCAGTCGGACGGCCAACTCCTCCTCCTAGTCCTAGCCCCCCTGCTCCAGCAGGCCGCAGAGAATGGGGGTGAGAGAAGACTCCGAACCTCCCTCCACCCGCTCATTGTAATGTTGATGCATGTGTGTTCTAAGGTGCATTTAAAACCCAGGAGGGCTTGGAGCTACCTGCCAGAGAGCAGCAGGTAAGCGCATGGTCCCTCCTGCTAGCCCTCAATGTCTACGTGTATTTAAAATTGAGAGGTGGGCAACGATGCCAGGGGTGGGGTGTACACCCTGATGGTACTTTGGACTCCGTGTATCGTGCCCACCCCCAAGATCCTATATGTATGTGTAATGAGAGTGTGAGTAATGTGAATGTCTAAGTTGTGGGATAAAATTGAGGCAGAGGCAGCCAGAAGGGGACAGAGGGGGGGGTAGCCTCCTCTGCACCCTGGTGACATACCCCTACTCCAAGGCCCTGCATGTGTGGGTGGTTGTGGTGGAGCGGGAAGAGGGAGGCAGCTGGAGATGGGGAGGGAAGGAAGGGAGGGGCAAGTGACCCCTCCCTGGGGCCAGCTCCCCCGCTGACCCCAGTAGGCACCCCCATACTCCGCGACCCGCCAGGGAAAGGGGGCCCAGGCCCATCCAGACCGGGCCCAGTGCAGCAGCGCCGCCCGGCCCCACAGAGCCCGGGACAGTCCACCCAACCCCACCACAGAGAAAACTGCACCCACCCCACCATCCACTCATCTTCCAGACTACATAAGACAATAAACACCCAGGCTGAGATCTTCCTCCACCTCTCCTGTATCTCCCCCTCCTGCAGAGGGAGCTCCTGAGGAGAGGAAAGCTCCTGCAAGATGTGACAATCTCCCCCACCAGTTGAAGAGCCCCCCAGGTGGCTCGACGCACCGGCGGCACCCTGCTCCAGGGCCGGGCCCCCATGCACCCACCCTCCCACAACCCCGGCAACACACCAACCAGGACCCAAGCCCCCGAGGCCCGGTCCGGGTCCCAGCCCAGAGACGGAGCGCCCCCAGAACCTCACGCCCATCCCGGACCCACCCAGGGGCAGCCAGGCTACCAGGTCAGTAACCCACGTCCGTCAGCACAGACCCTCCCCTAGCCCCGCTGCACGCAGCCGCGAGGAAACAGTCACCGGAGAGCCAACAGAGCCCCTAACCGGACATGACCGCTACCCCGGGTTGAGCCCCCCAAGGAAGATGCCTCCGGGGAACCCCCCGACGCCCTAAGCCTGTCCCTACCCCCACACCAATCACAACAGTGAAGGCGGGACCAAACTATGACCCCCCACCCCCACTAGGTGATGGAGCTGATCAAAGGAGCCCAGAGCAATTGATCTGATGTGGTGGCAGAGGCTGTATCAAGACTAATGTAATCTAATAGATAATTTCTATATTGGTTAGAATTAAGATTATTTTTATTTTTCCAGTTCATGAGGACAGTTTTCTTGGCTATGCATAGGGCAGTGAAAACCATATGGGCCATATTCTTTTCTGAAGTGACATTATCTAAGCTGCCCAACTGGCCTATAAATTAAAAAAACAACAATTAGAAAATACAATATATAAAATAAAGGACCCTCAAACAAATAACATTGTGTATAAACTTGAAGATATTCAGTCAACCTTCCTAAAATTCTACAAAGAACTATACACACAACCTAGAGTGGACACTAAAGGTATGATATCTTTTTTAGATTCATTCGACTTACCAAAGTTGAATGAAAAACAGAATATAACCCTAATTGAGGACATATCTGAATTTGAAATTAAAAAAGCTATTACAAAATTGAAACCGAATAAATTCCCAGGCCCAGATGGATTCCCATCAGACTGGTATAAAGAAATGAAAGAGGTACTGATTCCTTTGATGAGAACATCATTCAACTATATTTTAAAGACGGGAGTAATTCCCCCATCTTGGAATGAGGCTTCTATTTCTATAATAGCTAAAGAAGGAAAGGACAGGCTTGACTGTGGAAATTACCGCCCCATTAGTGTTCTTAACCAGGACTTTAAGATATTTACATACATTCTTGCCAAAAGAATTGAAAATATTCTTGTTCAGATAATTAGTTTGGATCAGACTGGTTTTATTAAGCAGAGACAAACGCAAGATAATGTTCGCCGAACACTACATGTTATTGATTATGTTAGGAAAAATAAAATTCAGATGGTCCTTATGAGCTTAGATGCAGAAAAGGCCTTCGATCGGGTTAATTGGGAATTTTTATACAAAGTCATGGATAAATTCGGATTCCATCGTTTATCAGGATTATACAAGCACTATATAAATCACCAAGGGCAAGAATCAAAGTTAATGGGGCGCTTTCGAATGTTTTTAACCTACAGAGAGGGACACGTCAGGGTTGTCCTCTAAGCCCCTCACTCTTTGCTCTCTTTATAGAGGCCCTGAGTCAAAGTGTAATACAAAGCAATACTATTACTGGAGTCAAGATCATGGGTCGAGAGCATAAGATTTCCTTGTTTGCTGACGATATTTTGATTTATTTGACAAATCCAAACACTACTTTCTCCAAGCTATTGTCACTTCTGGAGATCTTTAGTTCAATATCGGGTTATAAACTAAATATATCGAAGACTCAGATATTAACTTTTAACTATGAGCCCAATTATGAAATTAAGGCTAAAGCCAATTTGAAATGGGAGACAGAGCAGATGAAGTATCTTGGAGTAAATATTACTAAAGATTTATCTAAGATATACAATGAAAACTTTAATCCTTTAAGTTATAAAATAAATGAGGATATTAAAAGATGGAATTTATTACCATTTTTAAATTTTGAATCACGTATAGATACAGTTAAAATGAATATCTTGCCTAGGATGCTCTACCTGTTCCAAACACTCCCTGTAGAAATAACTGACAAACAATTTCGGGAATGGGACAAAATAATCTCTAGGTTTATATGGCAGGGGAAAAAACCACGGATTAAGTACCAAAATATTCAGATGGCTAAAGACAAAGGAGGGTTGGGGTTCCCATGTTTGAAAGACTATTATTATTGAGGACATTAGTGTGTTGGTGTAATGTAGATTATCAAGCGAGATGGAAAGAACTAGAACTAGAAACAGTGACCTTAAAAGATTCTCCAATTCAGGCAATTCTAGGGGATGTGAGACTTATTAAAAAACAAATTCATCAAGGAAACCAATGGATTAACCTACCTTTAAAACTCTGGTTACAATTTCTTAATAAGAATGATTGGATTGAAGAGGTTAGGATTTTAAGATGGTGCGCTTTTGACAGTGATTTTTTACCTAATGAATTAGACGTAAGATATAAAAAATGGTCTGGACAAGGTTTAACGGCATATTGTATGTTTTACGATAAGGGAATTCTTAGGGACTTCCAATCAATAAAAGATCAATACCAGTTAAGTAAAACGGACTTTTTTAGGTTCTTACAAATTAGGCATCATCTATATAATTTTATACCTAAGAGAACAGATCTTTTTTCTTTACCTGTTCTGAGTATATTTGTCAAGGCTTATCAGGCTGACACAGGCCTTAAGGTGATTTCAAGATTGTACAAGGGTATACAAGAGGTTAAGAAGTGGAATACTACCTACATCAAAAAAAAATGGGAAAATGAAACAAATATAGCAATATCAGACAACATTTGGTATGAGCAGTGCGCTTTTCAGTGGAGAATTTCTAGTTCTAATATATGGAGATGTTATGGTTGGAAGAGTATCTGTAGGTTTTTTATTACCCCTGCACAAAGTAAACATTACTTTAATCACTCTAATTGCTGGAGAAATTGTGGGGCCCAAGGAGTAAAACATTTCCATCTGTTCTGGTCTTGCCCAAGGATCAACATTTTTTGGGTATTGATCCACTCTGAGTTGCAGATTATTTTTGGTATGCAGCTTCCCTTTAATTGGGACGAACTTTTGTTTGGATATTTATACTCAGTAAATGTAGATAAAATGTCTAAGCAGTTGTATGGTATTCTGAGTTTGGCTGCCCGTAAAATTATTACCAAGAAATGGCTTAGTGCGAAAATTCCATCACTGGGTGATTGGCATGAGACTGTACATGGGATGTTTAAAATGGAAAGAATTACCTTCATTAAAAGACTCCAGTTTGATATATTTAGTGAAATTTGGGGTAAATGGAAACACTACATCCGGTTAAGGAGACCCGATCTTGTTTGAATCTCTGTAACTATATATGCCACATTTTTGAATCGTTATGTGTTTATATGTATATGTTAGTATGTATGAGACTATAAGTGAACAGTGTTTAGTTTTCTACAGTTTATTTTCTTCTATTCACTGCAACTGAGAAGTAACACTTACCTCTTTAGCATTTATGGAGCCTGACTTCTTCAAAGGGATAGAAAGGTGATAGAGAGAAGTAAGACAAAAAGGACAAGATAGGAGAGAGCAGAGCGGAGAAGAGCGGAACATTTTTCTTTTCTTTCATTCCTCCTTTTGGTTTCGCTAACATGAGGCTAACTGCACAGCCCCCAGGAGGCCCTGAGACAGCTGTATCAGTCAACCAGCAAAACTTCTAAAGTTATGTTTTACCCTTTTGACACCCCCTGCTGAGACAGGCCCACCACGGGTCGATCAATCCTGGGCGTGTGTCTCGCGGTTAGCTGACTGCCTTAGCTGCCCAAGTGATGTCAGCAGTTTTTAGCCATAGCCAGTGACTGGTCCTCTCAGCAGTGTTAGCTAGCTCTCTTATAGCCTAATGTTGTGCCTGTCCTCTGATCCCAAACTCCCTGAGTAGTTTTGCTGTTGTATTGGCAACAAAGCTTCTGCACCCAACTTCCACCGGGCGCAGCTTGATCTTCCAGCCTCTGTCCTCTGCCTCAGCTGCCGAGTTGGCATACCGCAGCTTCTTACGCTCAAATGCCTCCTCAATTGCTTCCTCCCATGGTACCGTCAGCTCAATGACACACGCAAGTTTTTGGGAGTTAGACCAAAGGACGAGGTCTGTTCGCAGAGTACTTGTTACGATCTCTGTGGGAAAAATTAGGCTCTGGTCCAAGTCCACTTGCATCCGCCAATCCCTGGCAACCTTCAGCGTGACCAGCTCCGGGGTTGAGCGTCTTGTCCTCGGCTTGTCTCCCTCCTGGACAAATATTGATGGGTCGTGAAAGGTTGAGCGTTGATGGATTTCCTTTTGCGCTCAACTTACTCGGCTAGACACCTGAGGACCTGGTTGTGTCTCCATGTGTACCTGCCCTGAGTAAGGCTAGTCCTACAACCAACCAAGATGTGCTTGAGTGTGGCTGGGACTGTACACAGGGGGCAGGATGGGTCCTTTCCAAACCACAGCTGCAGATTTATTGGGGAAGGCAGCACATCGTATGTCGCTCGGATGATGAAACTTAGTCTATTAGACTCCATTCCCCAGATTTCACTCCATGAGCGTTTCCTCTTTTCCACACTCTCCCAATTCATCCAGCAACCCTGCTTGGCCACCCATATGGAAAGAAATAGAAAAAAACAGATGTGGCCTACTTCACGTAGTGAATCATATAAGGCTGATATGGTTTACTCATGAAAGTGGCCACTTTCATATATTGTTCTAGGAAGTATCCAAAACATACAAGTTTCATTTATATAATTTTTCTAAGGATCTTATATCTGTTTTCACTCTTGCATGCTTTTCATACAAGTTTCACACAAGACAGATACAAACTTTATAAGATTTATATATATCTTTTCCATATGGGCAGCTATGGCTGTGGCATGTCTGGCTGTTTCCTCCTGTCGCTGCACCTCCTCCACTACCATTTCTCGACGTTCGGTTACAGATGCCTGTTGCCACCGAGGTGTTACTGCTCCTAGACCAAATCCTCCTCTGCCCTGTTGGACGTGACCTACCACATCACGATGCTGAAGAGCAGATTTGGCCTGTAGCACAGATGTAGCTGGGGTCCACTTCCTCCCCGTTGCTAGGGTGTGAGCAGCGCCTCTCACTACGGGGTCCCGGGAGTCCGTGAGTGACATCTCAAGCCACTTCTTAACGTAGGAGCTCACTAGCCTCTCTAGTCAATTGGCATGATTGAGTGAGACTTCGTACATTGTCAGTGGCCACAGTAGTCTGGGTAACAACCCAAACTGGAAGCACCAGAGCTTCAGTTTCCCTGGGAGTGCAGTGTTGTTAATCCGCTTCAGTTCATCAGTCAAGTTCTGCCTTAGTTGTTCTAGTTGCCATGTCCCAGGCAGGGCTTCTTATGGGTTTTTCAAGGGTGCGAAGCCGAGTCTTCAATTCAGTAATCCTGGCCTCCAGAGCTGCAAACAGGCTACATTTATTACAAGCGTCATTACTGCTAAAGGAGGCCGAGGAGTAACTAAACATCTGACACAATGAGCAGGAAAGTGCAGGAGGGACAGGAATCTGGATTTTATTTGGTTTCCACTTTACACAGGGAAATAAAAACCCTCTTCTTCATGTTCTGACAACCAAATTGTTTGTTAATCTGTAATCACAGTAGGGCTGTTCGATATAACGATGTATGTCGGATGACGATATAAAAACATCTATCGTTTCATTTTACGCTATTGTTTGTTTCGTGGTGTCGCAAAATAAACTGTTTACGGCAATATTTGTTCATGGTTCTGATGTCACTGTGGTTATTATTAATTTCTTAAAGTTCTCTCTTTCTCTTATATTTAATATAACCACACTACAGACGGACAAGCGCCTGTTTTTATGCGTTGTCGTTAGCAACAACGACGGTAACACCATCGCGTGTCCGCTTGTTTATGTTCCACATAAACCTTTCACAATAAAGCTCAAGATCCTGTTGAGACTTTTCAAAATAAACTGAATCACGTGAAAGAGCAGATTATTTACGGATGAGAAGTAAAAAAGAGCCGCCAGGTGCTAAAAAATAAAGCTTAGACTCAAACGTTAGAACAGGCTTTCCCCCGCAGCCGTGTAATAAATACTCACAAAGAAAACGGCGCCGTTACAACTTATGTCTAAAAATGTATCGTTTCATGCATCGGTTAAAACTCGACTCCAGCTACACGACGCACAGCTGGAAACACTTAACGCAAGTCGAGCTGCCCGAGATTCACAGAGTTTACAGAAAATGTTACATTTTTGTGATTTATATCGTTATCGGACGATAGATGTCTTATATCGGGGTATGAGGTTTTGGTCATATCACACAGCCCTAAATCACACTATCTGTTTCCACATCAATAAAAGAAAGCATTAGTCCACTAAGCATCCTCTGACATTACAGCTTAATTCCTTGGTAAATACACAACACCTGCTGTCATCCTCCATCATCGATCCTCTCCTGAGAGCAAATGCTATAATTTTAGAAATGGGTTTACTCACACATTTGTGTTTATGAGTCCAACTCAGTATTTGTAGCAAGAGCCTGTCACACATTACATTGCAAACCAGTGTCAGGGTTCCTGGGTGGTTCACCCGGTGTTTTCAGTTCATGTTCAGTTTATGTTCACATTCATGTTTCCCGCTTCACCGTGCCAGCCCTCTGTGTCTGTGACATTAGTTCTACTTCCTGTTTCATTATGTTCAGCTGTGTTCTCACCGGTCCCTAATCATCATCATTAGCCAGTGTACTTAAACCCTCAGTTTCTCTCTGTTCAGGGTCGTGTCATTGTTGATGTAATGTTGTCGTTGCTGTGCTTTCTGCGTTTGGGTCCCCTCTCCTTCACATCCGCACAGCAACCCCTGACAACGAGACTGTGTGCTTAAAAAGTGAGCAGTAATGTCAGCAATAGTGGTATTTTTTATTTGGTTTCTTTCCTGTTTATGTGGCTCTGAGTTGATTTAGAATCCAAACTCTCACCAAAATGTGCTCCTGTGACTTTAGAGATATGATAATTTATCATTTCCAACTGAAGTTTAACTTAACCTCTATGGCAAGAGAAACTCTTGCCGTTATTTGCTGCATATTCTTATGTTCTTGACGTTTTGTATGTGGCGCCTGAAGCATAGTATTTCTATCCACCTATCCCATACTATGTAAAAAAAAAACAAACATATAATGTTTTGGCAGGTGACACATCTGTCAGAGATCTTGAGAAAATTCGATATTCACAGCCCAAAGTTAAATGTGAGAAACCTCTTGAGGCAAAAGTCTCCACATAGTTTAATGACTAGATTATCTGAGGTTTGCTCCCTCTCTGGCTTAAGAAGTGAAAAGCTCCTAAAAGGAGGTGTCAGCTGAGCTGGTGATGCAGTCTCGATCTCGCTCACAGCTAAGCAGCATAAAGTATTGCTGATTTAGTGTTTCTGTCAGGCGCTGGACCAGAAATGTGGTTGATGGGGGTTTACGAAGATATATCCAAAGACAGATCCATCCACCCCCATCTCCTTAGCCTCCTGAGCTGTGGTTCAAACAAAGTGGTTAGAAAAGCAGGTCAGTGCTCTGGATTAATAGGAACAAGTGCAGAAATTTGGTGAGTGCCATTTCATTGTGTGACCACTGCCAAATTATTCATACATCTCTTTTTAAAACAACAAAGTTCACACTGTGTTTTATGGTGGCATAAAAATGGAACAATTTAAGCCCTGTTTTATTCTTCCATGTGCAACTTTCATTCGTTTTTCAGCTGCTCATTATTATTTCTCAATAAGCACAGACAGTAAACTCAGCATAACTAGTAAATTACATTGCCCAGCCCCGCCCCCCTTAGTTCCTCCTTACCACCTTCATGCCCTGTCTCCACAGTCTGATGTGTGATGTGTGGAGGGTCCGGGCTGTGAGGATTATGGCAGTGGTGACTTTTCCCAGGAGAAGCTGGGACCCTGTTTACTAGAAGGTTTTAAAATTTCTGTACTTTTAGGTGACAGGAGACATGTGGCCTGGTCAAAACACAGAGAGCTGCACTCTAAAAGATCTTTAAATATAGTAAACATACCTCGTGTGCCACAGACTGCTCCCAAACACGAGGGGACAAGTAATACCTCTAAAACACTTAAGTTGGCTTTATTAAACGTTAGATCTTTAGCTGGGAAAACATTTTTAATTAATGATTTAATCACTGAGCACAGCCTTGATTTTATGTTTTTAACTGAAACTTGGTTGGACCAAAGTAACAGTGGAGCTGTTCTCATCGAGACGACCCCTCCTAACTACAGTTTTATCAGTGAGGCCAGGGTGAGCAGGAGAGGAGGAGGGGTTGCTGTCTTATTTAATGAATCAAACCCTTCAAACAGAGGTGATCCAGTAATGCTGCACTAATGAATTAGACTAACTATTCACTTTAGCTAAAGTTATTAAGTTAGCTAAAGAGTTGGGATGCTGTGTAAGACATAAATAATAATAATAATAATAATAATAATAATACATTTTATTTATGAGCGCCTTTCAAGTCACCCAAGGACACTTTACAATAGGATAAAACACTTAGTAAAACAATGGCAGAATAAGAACAATAAAATAAAGCACAAGATAAAATGAACAAACAGTGGATTCACAGTGAATATGCAGATTTGAACAGATGAGTTTTGAGTTGGGATTTAAACTGGGGGAGAGAACCAATATTTCTTATTTCAGGGGGCAGAGAGTTCCACAGCCTGGGAGCAGAGCAGCTGAAAGCTCTGCTTCCCATGGTGGTGAGGCGGAAGGAAGGTACAGTAAGCTGGACAGAAGAAGAAGAACGAAGTGAGCGGGCAGAACAGGTGGTGATTAACAGGTCAGAAAGGTAAGAAGGAGCGAGGTTATGAATGGCCTTGAAGGTGAGCAGAAGAAGTTTGAAAATTATCCGGAATTTCACAGGGAGCCAGTGAAGTTCCTGAAGAACAGGTGATGTGCTGGTAGGAGGGGGTTCTGGTGATAATGCGAGCAGCAGAGTTCTGAACCAGTTGAAGCTTATGGAGGGATTTTTGGGGGAGACCATGCAGAAGAGAATTGCAGTAGTCAATACGGGAGGTAACAAGACTATGTACGAGAATGGACGTAGACTGGGTGGAAAGAGAAGGAAGCAATCTGTTAATGTTACGTAGATGGAAGTAGGCAGAACGGGTGAGGTTATTGATGTGTGATTTATAAGAAAGTGTACTGTCTAGGATGACACCAAGGCTCTTAACCTGAGGAGAAGGGAAAACTGTGGAGTTATCGATGGTGAGTGAGAAATGGTTTGCCTTCAAAAGGTTGGATTTGGTGCCAATAAGGAGGATCTCAGTTTTATCCTCATTGAGCTTTAGAAAATTAGAGGTAAACCAGGATTTTAACTCGGATAGACATTCTGTAAGGGAAGAAGGTGGGAGGGAGGAATCAGGTTTGCAAGAGAGATATAACTGGGTGTCATCAGCAAAACAGTGAAACTGAAGATCAAATTTGCGGAAGATGGTACCTAGAGGGAGGATGTATATTATAAAGAGAAGAGGGCCTAAAACTGAGCCTTGGGGTACACCAGAGGTGACGGGGAATAGACGAGAGCGGGATGATCTTAGTTGAATAAACTGGGAGCGGTCGAGGAGATATGATTGAAACCAGGCGAGGGGTGTGTCAGAGACGCCGAGAGAGGAAAGTCTGCTTAGAAGGACAGAGTGAGAAATGGTGTCAAAGGCTGAGCTCAGATCTAAAAGGACGAGAATGGTGAGAAGACCAGAGTCAGCTCCGATTAAGAGATCGTTAGTGACTTTAAGTAGAGCAGTTTCGGTACTGTGACATGAGCGAAAACCAGATTGAAATCTCTCATAGATGTTATTATTAACCAGGTGTACATGAAGTTGAGCTGCAACCACTTTTTCGAGTATCTTAGAAATGAAGGGTAGATTGGAAATCGGACGGAGGTTGTTAAAGTTGTTAGGATCTAAAGAAGGTTTTTTCAGTATAGGAGTGACTAGAGCAGTCTTCAATAAGGAGGGAACGATACCGGTGGTGAGAGAAGAGTGAATGATAGCACAGATGAGTGGGAGTAAAGAAGAGAGGCAGGATTTCACAAGCCCCGTGGGCATGGGGTCAAGATGACATGTGGCAGGCTTTGATTTACATATTAACTCGGAAATATCAGATAAATCAGGAAGATGAAAAGTGGAAAACGGCTCAAAAAGGAGAAAAGGTTCTGGAGAGGGCGTAGACACAACATTCGATCTGAGTTGCTGGTGGATGTTATCGATTTTCGCTTTTAAATAAAGCTAAAATACAAAGGTTTGGGCACCGTTTTGCATGTTTCCCTACTGTAGGGGTCTCTGCAAGCATACAGAGGGGGTACTCTGAGAGGGTCCAAGATGACAACTTTGGAATTCTACTAGAAACAGTCGATGATATTTGATCAAAGCTGAATTCAGGGCAAACTGCGCTAAATTTGCGTTTTTAGCTAACAGCTACAATAAGCATAAAAGTTACTGTACGGCTATCATTTGTTAACATGACGCTTGTTCTTATACATGTAGTACATTTATTACCAACCTGAGAGTTCATCCGCTGGTCATTCGACATGACGAATGACTTCTGAAGTCTTAATTCAGCTCAAGACGCCGTAGATTCCCGTCAGTAACACTTTCGGTCCGCTAGTAAAACGTAGTTCTATTACAGTTTTTTACAGACGCTAGGACACATGTCTCAATACTTAGGTCACTTTTGCAAAACTCTTCACACAATCCTCCTAACTGACCGTCAGCTTGGCAAAGCAGTTCATTTCACATTCAAAATGCACTACAACTACCAAAACACTTCATTCAGGTCTCAAATAAACTCATTCTTCCAGAACACTAGCAAAGGTTGACAGCCGACAAACACACTTTGTCACCCACAAAACAATGACCTAAAAAACACTAACAACATGTTACACAGTGTTTTCTTGTGTAAAACAAGGACACATCTCTGTTTATAATTTCAATATATGTTACTGGAATGAATCAGACATCATGCAGAATTCGTTAATATTTGTTTCTGTATTTTTATTTTTTTGCACTAAGAAATCCCAAAATACAAGAATTTGTATACACACCATCCACTGATACACATACAATAGTAATGCTAATCTACTCGGTCTCCTCCATTTGGCCACAGGTTCTCATCCACATCACATCTTATGTCATCTAGGGCAACACACCTAGGAAAGAATCTCCTGGCATGCCTGATCCATCCCTGGCAATCTTCTGCTGATATCTCCAGGCATCCAGCATTCGTTGCATCCAGGAGGGACATTTGATCATGTGGATGATGCTCGTAAACCTTCCACCGCCATGAGGAAAAGAATTCCTCTATGGGGTTGAGGAATGGAGAGTAAGGTGGGAGGAAAAGAGACTCCATTCTGGGATGGGCTGCAAACCACTCGGTGACTGCACGGGAGTGATGAAATGCCACATTGTCCCATACAGTTATAAATGTTGGTCTTCTTCTATAAGAGACCACGGTGAGAGAATACAAAACGTTTTCCACAAACCCCACAGACACCAGATGAATGGGGTCAGATATTCAAGCCATGACAGACTACAAAACTCCTTCCTCCCCCTCACCTGTGAGAACAACACAAACTTTCTGAATAAGCTCAGCACACACTTTGGAAGGCTTGAAGCTTCCAATCAAACACCTGCAAGGAACCACATCTTGATGAGCAGACACTCAATGCTGAAACACATGCTGTGTGGAACCCACAGTTATTGATCTCAATGACCACACCGTAGCACTAACTTCTATTAGGATGAAGTGTTTTGAGAGACTGGTAAAGGATGACATTCTTTCCTCCCTCCTGCATTTCACCTACTACAGTTTGCATGCAGGCCAAACAAAAGACGCCTCACCTCTGTACTACATCATGGCACATCTGAAGGAGAAGGAAACACACGTACGGATGGTGTTTGTGGATTTCAGTTCCTTAAGAACCATTGTACCACAGAATTTGGTAAGCAAACTGGTTTCCCTGGGCATTGGGACCCCTGTGTGTTACTGGCTGCTAGATTTCCTCACTGACAGACCCCAGTTTGTTTTGGTGGGTAAAAAGTCTCTCCCACATCATCTCCCTGAACACTCTAAAGACCCGTGTCTGCTGTTCCAAGTTTACTACTAATCATAATTTTGACACAACAGTCGTGGGCTTCATCCAAGACGACAATGAGTGGGCCTAAAGAGAAGAGGTGAACCAGCTGGACTGGTGCATAGATAACAACTGAATGCTGAAAAACCAAAGAGCTCATCGTTGACTTAAGGCGACAGCTGCATTTCAAATATCCAGTCTGCATGCCCGATATCCATGAGCAAAATGCTAACCACAAGTGGCACTCCAATGCATCCACTGTAGTATGAATGTGTGTGAACGTTAGATAGAGAGCACTTGAGCATAGAAAAAGTGCTTTCATGAATAGGTGTGAAAGGGTGAATGAGGCAAGTTGTGTAAAGTGCTCTGAGTGCTCAGGTAGAGAAGTTACACAGTACCAGTTACACCCCACTCCTCCTCAATAACACGGCAGTGGAGATGGTCAGGAGTTCCTGGGAGTGCAGGTCACAGATGCTCGGTCCTACCACTGCATATTATTTATCCTTTAAGCATCTTGTACCCTTGCTGCACTATTCTGAATCTGTCTAAAAACATTTTTATGTCTGTTCAAACAATCCATGTGTGCTACTTGGTTTAGATCTGGTGACTGGCCATAGTAAAATATATAGTAGTATGATTCATGTTAAATTCATCGTCCTCAAACTGTTCAATAATCCCAAATATCCTTTGATTTTATTAATGAGAAATCTAATTGTGTAAGCTCTGTCAGCACTGACCCTGTGAGTTATGCATAAGCCCTTTAGAAAGTTGGGGGCTGTAAAAAAAGAGCAACATCAGGAGGCTACCTTCCTCCTCTCCTCTTCTTCATCATTCCTTTTTTTCACCATAGTGGTTAAAGCTTAAGGGTGTCAATAAATGACCTTGTAGAGCAATTAAACTGAAAAGCTTAACCTTTTATTTCAGCTTGCTAAAGAAATCACTGACTTTATAACTGGGTCATCAATAAAGACTCAGTGCATGAGCTATTTCAGAAAGGTTAATAAGCATAACCCTCTCTCCCTGACTCTCCCCAGCCTGAAATTATGAGTCCTTCTGATCCCTGTCCTGTGCTTCAGTGAGCACCTTCGTCCATCTATAGCTGTTTGTATTTTCATTCAATATTGTACAGGCCTGCTGTTAATCATATTAATCAGTCTCAACATTAAAACCAATGTATGACTGAATTAAATACATTTGTTTTAAAGGGGCCTGACAGGCCTCAGTGATGCCCTTCTTCTCCTGTGCTCTCAGAGGAAAACTGTGGACCTTTTTTCAGCTGCATAATGTGGCACAAGTCAGCACCATTTTTTATCCACAGGACCAAGATTTAGTACTAATGTGGGATACGCTATGTAAGGGGAAGAAAAGCTATGCTGGTTGTGATGGGTGGAACAAATTAATACCCAACATAGCAGCGAACTGGCTGAACTTGGATCTCTAACAAAATATGGACTCCATTTATCAACTAACTGGTCGATGTTGCTCACTGTTGGTGGGTGAAGAAGAAATGAACTGAAGTAAAGCAGTCGGGAAATGAGCAACAAAGCAGAAACTACAACTGGAAGTCACTCCACATGCAGTTAGAGGCAACTGAAAGTTGGGAAAAATCTGTACAGGCATGGACAGGGAAAAAGTTGCTTGAAGACGTTTCACCTCTCATCCGAGAAGCTTCTTCAGTTCTAAGGTCAAATGGTGGAGAGTCCCAGATATAAACCTAGTGGGAGTTTCCCCCCACAGAGGGACAAAAGGACCCCCTGATGATCATCTACCTAATCCAAGGTGTGAAACTGGGTGTGGGTCCCAATCAGCCAGAGTTTCGGGTGAGTTCATTGTGAAACCTGGCCCCACCTTATCATGTGATTTCCTGAGGTCAGATGGCCCAGGATGTGAGTGGGCGTTAAGGCGTCTGGGGAGGAACTCAAAACTGGATTATAGATGGCAGAGAGTTGGTGTCGTAAGCCCCGCCTCTGTTCAAAGATGGTCGCTCACAGTGGACATAGATGCTTCTTTCACTCCTCTTTCAAACCATCTGTACTCTCTGCCCAAAATGTGAACATTGGCATCCTCGAAAGAGTGACCTTTGACCTTTAGATGCAGATGGACTGCTGAGTCTTGTCCTGTGGAGGTGGCTCTTCTGTGTTGTGCCATGCGCTTGTGAAGTGGCTGTTTGGTCTCTCCAATGTAGAGGTCTGAGCATTCCTCGCTGCACTGTACAGCAAACACCACATTGTTAAGTTTGTGTTTTGGCATTTTGTCTTTCGGGTGAACCAGTTTTTGTCTGAGCGTGTTGCTGGGTCTGAAATGCACCGGGATGTCATGCTTGGAGAAAACTCTCCTGAGTTTCTCTGATACACCGGCTACATAGGGGATGACAATGTTGTTGCGTCCGTCCTTCTTATCCTCCCTCGCTGGTGTCTGGTCTTCTTTTCTGTGCCTCTTTGCTGACTTTAAGAACGCCCATTTAGGCGCCAATGTTCACATTTTGGACAGAGAGGACAGATGGTTTGAAAGAGGAGTGAAAGAAGCCATCTATGTCCACTGTAAGCGACCATCTTTGAACAGAGGCGGGGGTTTACGACACCAACTCTCTGCCATCTATAATCCAGTTTTGAGATCCCTTCCCAGACGCCTTAACGCCCACTCACATCCTGGGCCATCTGACCTCAGGAATTCGCATGGTAAGGTGGGGCCAGGTTTCACAATGAACACACACGCAACTCTGGCTGATTGGGACCCACACCCAGTTTCCCACCTTGGCTCAGGCGATTAGAGGATCATCAGGGGTTCTTTTGTCCCTCTGTGGGGGGAAACTCCCACTAGGTTTATATCTGGGACTCTCCACCATTTGACCTTAGAACTGAAGAAGCTTCTCGGATGAGAGGTGAAACGTCTTCAAGCAACTTAAAGAAGTCCAGACGCTTTTCTTTGCAAGCTCCTTTGACTACGATGACCTGGATGACTGAGAACCTTCACAGACAGACAGGGAAAAAGCATTTAATACATTTAATAATGGCGCAAATTTAAAAATGTTATTGCTTTATCAATAAAATAAAGCAAAAACATAAAAGTTAAATAAAATGAAAAATAAAACTGAAAATTAAAAGAAACTAGCAAAGAAGTTTAACCTTGGAACATAAAAAATGAAGGTGGCTATAAAGCAAAGGTTTGCTGTCTAAAATCATGCTTCATTGCAACTGTGTTGAACCAAAAATTACACAAATCATCTATTTTTACGCAGGGCTTCATATCATACTGATTTAAATATGTTTGAATGGAGTGTTTATTAAACCTAAAAAATTTAATAATAATAATTTATATATTTTCTTTTATATCATATATCAAGCATATTTTTGAAACGTATTCCTTAAAATGTATTGCAGCTTATTTTGGTCATTTTGGGTCATTTGTAGCCCGCAGTGAACAAATGGTAAAAACATAAGTGACCTTTATTTATCATTTTAATTTAATATCAATTTTTCGAAGACTCATTCCAACATTTGCTGAACCTTCAACTTCAGTAGTGTGTGTGTGTGTGTGTGTGTGTGTGTGTGTGTGTGTGTATGTGTATGTGTGTGTGTGTGTGTGTGTATGTGTGTGTGTGTGTGTGTGTGTGTGTGTGTGTGTGTGTATGTGTGTGTGTGTGTGTGTGTGTGTATGTGTGTGTGTGTGTGTGTGTGTGTGTGTGTGTGTGTGTGTGTGTGTGTGTATGTGTGTGTGTGTGTGTGTGTGTGTGTGTGTGTGTGTGTGTGTGTATGTGTGTGTATGTGTGTGTGTGTGTGTGTGTGTGTATGTGTATGTGTGTGTGTGTGTGTGTGTATGTGTGTGTGTGTGTGTGTGTGTGTGTGTGTGTATGTGTGTGTGTGTGTGTGTGTGTGTGTGTGTGTGTGTGTGTATGTGTGTGTGTGTGTGTGTGTTTTCCAAAGTGCAATCAACAAAGCTTAAAAATAAAATTAAATAAAAAAGCAACTGCAGCCTCTCCCTGTGTGTCATGTCATTATTACTGACACAGGACAGGAAGCACCCTAATCAGAACATAGACTCCCTGCCTCAATCATCCCTGTCAGGGGCAACAGTCACTCAATTATAATCTTAATTAAAAGTTGGCCGAGTAATTGTGAGTCACTGTTTACCTTGCAGGAGTAACATTGATATGCATGTCATCACTTACTGCTCCTCATTTCACTGACCTTTCTCTGCTTCAGGCTACCAGCCTGTCCTTCTCTTTTATTTATACTCTTTTCCTGTTAAACAGTCACTGTGGGCTTCAGGGGAATCAGGGGAATCTCCAGAGACACCCAGTTATCTTAAGTCCGCTGACTGTCCCAGAATGGACCGTGAAAGGATACTTTCATGTGGGAACGCCTCCACAGGAGGTGACAGACTGACAACAGCATACAGAGCAAGACAAGAATCTGAGATGGTGAGAGAGAGGTGGTGTAAGGAGACATGCAATATGTTGTAAGGTGGAGGAATGTCATCATCTTCTCTGATGACAGAAACCTTCAAATCATTTTTATTTATATACAGTTGTCCCTCACTGTTACGCGGTTCACTTTTCACAGTCTCACTGTTTTGTGTTTTTTTACAGTGCATTGTGTTTTGCGTCCTGATTGGCTGTGGACCATTGTCAATCAATCTCGTGTCTCCTGTCCAGTACAGAATGTGTTCAGCTTGTCAAATTTACATAAATCTTCGATCTCTAGCAGTTTTCTCTCCAACAAACACAACAATGAAACGTTTTGCACCGTGAGAGGCTCCTGCAGTGGCACCCAAAGGCAGAGGAAGATGCTAACCATCGCACAACAAGTTGGACTTCTGGACATGCTACAGGAAGGTAGAAGTTACCGTATTTTTCGGACCCTAAGGCACACCGCATTGTAAGGCACATTAAGTGAAACCAAACAGTCAGATAAGTCAAACTTTCCTCAGCTCATTCTTTTGCTTCCTCCGCTTCCCTACCAGCAGTGTTGGGTAAGTTACTTTAAAATAGTAACTTAGTTACATTACTAGTTACTTCTCTCAAAAGTAACTCAGTTACTTCAAGTTACTCATTACTTTCAAAGTAACTAGTTACTAGGGAAAGTAACTTTGGTTTTACTCAGAATTCTCTTGTTAATGTGTTGCTTCCATAACTTTGCCAGTCTTCTAGCTTGCTTACTTGCCACAGTGCACTGTGCCACCGACCAATAGAAAGGAAAAGATAATGTGCACATTTCCACGAGAGAAATCCCACGCCTGGACCGTCATTGACTGCTGCCATGATTCTAGCCTACGTCACAGAGTCATGTGCACCTTTTACATCCAACACAAAAACTGCAGTCGTGGTGCTTTCGATTGTACTCAGAACTCGGAAATTCTGCCTTCTGAATAGGAAGATGTAGGTAACACCAGACTGCAGATGAGCTGCATACAGGACTGGACTGGGACAGAAAATTGGCCCGGACATTTTGACTAGAGACCGGCCCACCATTATAGGAAAAATCATAAAGCCTTTGAATGAAAATAAACACTGTTGTGACAGTGATGTACACTGTTCTGATGGTATATATGCATCAATCTATCAATCGTTTGTTGTAAGATTCAGATAATTATTTATTAAAAGCTAGACATTTTAAATGAGAATAAGAAAGAAAAGTATTTCTTTGTGCCCCCCTCTCCCCGTTAATGCCCTACCTGGCCCCCTGGCAACACTTTGCTAGACCCGCCCCTGCACAGTTACCAGCTGTCTGCTACATAAAAAAGGATCCTGGTGTTATTTGTCTCTCAGAAACAGTTCATAACTTCAACTCATTCATGTCACCTAAAAGGTAAACCTGTTTCTCCATCACCTGCTCAGCTCTGATGCTTCAGTAAGGACATCTCCTGGTTTCATCTTCATGTTTCCCTCTCACCACATAACCAAACCATATCATGACCAGCAGCTTTACAGCTGTGGCTCCAGCAAACATCAGCTGATACTAGAAATTAATATTAAATAAATTCTAACAACAGCTGATCAAGCTTAAAAGTGCTGCTGTTGTTTAGCGCGACATCAGCTGGTTTCCTCTTTCTGCGCAAAGTGGGCGATAAACAAACAAGAGAGCCGATCAGCTGATCATTGATCAGTTTTCATGACTGAAGTAGAAACGGGAGAGGGAGGGGGGAGAATGAAAGAAGAAGAGGCAGCTGTGCAGCAAAGACACAGAATAACTCCAGCTTTGTGCCTTTTCCATTGTAGCTGAATTACGGGACAAACTGTTCCTTTTCACCTCAATAAGAAACGCGTAACATTTTCTCTGAATACCAGACGGGACGGTTGGCAACTCTAATAACTTATGAACAAAATAAAGTTCAACATCAGTAACATAGCACCACCCAGCTGTATAGAAACTCCATCATGCTAGCTAGCACGCAGTACGGAAAAAGTCAGCATAACGAAAATGAACTCCACCTAAACTTGGTTCATATCTGACCCAGAGAGACTGCAGGTCATAACTTCTTACCTGAAGTTCAGTTCACACTTGGACCGGCGGCCGCCTCGGGTCTCTCTTCCTTTTGCGTCCCTTTTCCTTCATCCACCTGCTGGCCTCCACCACTTGCTAATGTTACTGAATCGGTGGAAGCTCCGCGATGCCACCACACGAAGTAACGAGTAACGACCCTATCTAAATCCCAGTAACGACTAACGCGTTCCTGATTTTGGCATAATAACTAGTTACCGTGCTCGTTACCACAATAATAACGTAGTTACTGTAACACGTTACTTAATAACGCGTTAGTCCCAACACTGCCTACCAGTGATTCATTAATGTTGAATCCTCTGGCAGCTGATCTATTCCCATGTTCTGCACCTGAAAACAGGGTTTGATCTTTGGTTTCATCCTATAATACTGGGCTTATTTTTCTACGAAGGTTTGAACTTTGAGAGTTTAAACAAGAGAGAAAAGTGTGAAAATGTTCATGCCTGTCTGAGAAAAGTGTAGAAAGTGTGTAGTGAGGGGTTTTACAGCCTTAAAACATCTATAATCGTTAGAAAAAATAAAGTTGGCTACTTCGCGGATTTCACCTATCGTGTGTTATTTTTAGCACGTCACTCCCACGATAAATCACAACAACAGCTGCCTCAAGGTGCTTTATTTTGTAAGGTAAAGATCCTACAGTAATACAAAGAAACCAACACCATCACTTTATTAACTCTTGAACAAAACACTGAATCTGTCCATAGTTTGTGTCAGTAAAACAACATACACATAACTTTAACAATCTACCCATAAGACTTTAAAATTAGTGAAATTGAGAAAACTCTCTGGAGCCCATCGATGCCTGGCTGGTGCCCGTTGTTGGCTCGGATCAGATGTCCCAGCCACGAAAAATTTCCCCTCATCTTCGTCGGCGCGGTGCCAACCTACACAACTTGCGGCCGCTGCGTCGGGTCTCGCAGTCAGCCACGAACACGCTGACCTCCACCAGGTTTGGATTGGTGAACACTAGATCGCTGAGTAATAAAACTTTTATTTTAAGGGATTTATTTATGACCCAAGGACTGGATTTCCTCTGTATAACTGAGACATGGTTGAGGGCCGGTGAGTCCAGCGCTTTCACAGATCTCTTACCTGATGACTGCTGCTTTTTAAACTCTCCTTGAATATCAGGCAGAGGAGGAGGACTAGCGGTTGTTTTTAAGAAGCAGTATAAATGTAAACCACTGCCATTATCAACCTCACCTAGTAGCTTTGAACTGAGCATGTTTGAGCTGGGACGCTCTCACACAGTGCTCTGTGCTGTGGTTTACAGACCCCCAAAATACAATAAGAACTTCTTAAATGACTTTTCTGATCTGTTGGCTGAAATTATGCCCAAATATGATCATGTCCTTATTAATGGGGACTTCAATATTCATGTGTGCTGCCCTGACAAGCCAATGGCAAAGGACTTTTTAAATCTTATTGACTCTTTTGATCTTGTGCAACCTGTGTCTGTGCCTACACAAAAATATGGGCACACGTTGGATCTTGTTTTAACTCACAATTTACCTGTAAAGTAAGTAAGTAAAACTTTATTTATATAGCACCTTTCAAGATAAAAATCACAAAGTGCTTCACAGAAGCTAAAACCTAAAAATAAAAATCAACTAAAAGCAAGTTTAAAAAGATGGGTTTTTAGCTGTTTTTTAAAAGCGACCACTGAGTCCACAGATCTCAGGCTCAAAGGGAGAGAGTTCCACAATCTGGGGGCCACAGTTCCAAAAGCTTTGTCGCCTTTTGTTTTCAGCCTCGTGTGCTGGACAGCAAGCAAGCCCTGGTCACATGACCTCAGGGACCTGCTGGGAATGCATGGATGCAAAAGTTCACTTATATATGTTGGTGCTTGTCCATGCAGGGCCCTGAAAGTCAAGGTCAAAACCTTAAACTGGATCCTGAATTTAACGGGGAGCCAGTGCAGCTGAATCAGCAGGGGTGTGACATGGGAGGACTTGGAGGACTTGGTCAGAAGCTTTGCAGCAGCGTTCTGAACAACTTGCAGACGATCCAAAGAGGCTTTACATAAACAAGTAAACAAAGAATTACAGTAGTCCAGACGAGATGAAACAAATGCATGAATGACAATTTCTAATTCGGAGCGCGATACAATGGGACTCAGCTTAGCAATGTTTCTCAAATGATAAAAACAGGAGCGAACCAAAGATTTTGCATGGGCGTCCAAAGTCAGAGCTGAGTCAATACTAACACAAAGGCTCCTGATAGACGGTTTTGCAAATGTAGCAAGTGGACCTAAGTTTTCCATAACACTAGGTACAAAAGTTTTAGGAGCACAAACAAGAACTTCAGTCTTCTCCTCATTTAGTTGAAGAAAGTTTCCAGCCATCCAACATCTAATGGAGTCTATGCACTTGTGCAAAATTTGTAGCTTGGAAACATCATGGGGCTTAAAGGAGATATATACCTGAATATCATCTGCATAGCAGTGATACAAAATGTCCTTAAAAGTGCTCAATAAATGTTGGAGAGGAAGTAAATACAGCAAGAACAATAAAGGCTCCAAAACTGAACCTTGTGGCACACCATAGGCAAGAAAAGTAGAAGAGGAACTGTACTTAGAGGTAGCCACAGAAAAGGATCGTTCATGCAAATAGGATTCAAACCAGTCCAAAGCAGCCCCTGATATACCCACCCAGTCTCTCAGCCTATCTAGCAGAATATGATGGTCCACAGTATCAAAGGTGGAGGTCAGGTCCAACATCAACAGAACGGAGCATTCTCCTGCATCACATCTCATTAAAATGTCGTTGGAGACTCTAAGAAGTGTAGTTTCAGTAGAGTGAGCTCTACGAAAGCCAGATTGGAATTTATCCAGAATGCTGTATTCATCTAGAACAGCTATAAGCTGCTTAGCCACAACCTTTTCTAAAATCTTAGAAATGAATGATAATTTTGAAATCGGTCTGTAGCTACTGAGAAGAGAAGCATCAAGCTTAGGTTTTTTTAACAGTGGGTGGATAACAGCATTCTTACAATAAACAGGGACCTGACCAGAAACCAGTGAGGTATTAATAATTGTGAGCACACAGGGACCAATAGACTGAAAGACATTTTTAAACAAAGATCCAGGTAAAATATCAAGAGAGCAGGAGGATGCTTTCATTGAATTAACCAACTTGACCAGCTCAGGTAAGGACACAGGTAAAAATCTTTCTAAAATTACAGGCCTAGCTTGAGTTGGAGCAGACAAGAGAGACACAGAAGGAGAGATATTGTTCCTCACGTTACTGACTTTTTCAACGAAGAAAGAAAGAAATTTTTCACAATCTTCATTTGATGAAATTGGGACAGCAGGTGGAGCAGGAGCAACAATATCACTAATGGTGTCGAATAGTACCTTAGGGTTACCTCTGCTCTTAGACACTAAGTCTGAGAAATAGGCCGCCCTCGCATCTCGAACTGAAGTGTTAAAAGAGACTAAAAGGTCCTTTAGATAAAGGAGATGGACATGCAAACGCGTTTTCCTCCATAAACGCTCAACCTTACGACAGCAACGCTTTAAGAAGCGAATGCTGTCATTTAACCAGGGAGACGACTTTGAAACCGGAGCTAGTCTAACTTTGACAGGACAAACATTGTCTAAAATACAAAGACAATGATTATTAAAAAGATTTGTTAAAAAATGAACATCATTATAGGGAGATAAAACTAAATTAAAAGCATCGGAAAATTTAACAGCACTAGAGGAAGTTAAGATGCGAGAGCTAACCACGTGTCGAATAGGAGAGAAGGACAAATGAAAAGACAGATTAAAAAGAATACAATGATGATCCGAAATAAAAATGTCCTCAGTACAAATAAAATGAATGTTTAAACCTAAAGTAAAAACAAGGTCCAGTGTGTGTCCTTTGGTGTGTGTGGGACCAGACACGTGCTGAGTAAAATGAAAAGAATCCATGACGCTAAGGAAACCTCTGGCAAAGAGGTCAGAGTCATCATCAACGTGTATATTAAAATCCCCGACTATAACCAGTCTGGACAGCTTCAAAGTCGAGGATAAAAAGTCACTGAACTCCTTTAAAAACATGCTGTTTAGGCCAGGTGGACGATACACTACAGCGCAGTAAAATGGATCTTTATTTCCAATTCTAACCAGCTGTAGTTCAAAGGATGAAAAATGTCCGACCAACACTGCACGACAGTAAAACCGGCTTCCAAACACCGCAGCGACACCTCCTCCTCGACCCGACGTCCGAGGCTGGCTGATGAAGGAGTACCCACTCGGACAGAGTTCAATGAAGGATGAAAAGTCACCATCGCGCTGCCAGGTTTCGGTTAGAAATAAGAAGTCCAGTTTCTTGGAAAGAATTAAATCGTTCAGCAGGAACGTTTTATTAGTCATTGATCGAGCGTTGAAAAGCGCCACTCTCAGCGAAGTAGAAGACATATTATTAACAGAAGCGGCCCGATTTAGGGGACGAAGAAACAGAGAGTTTGATCCGCGACGTTCATAACTTAGTCTCTAACTTAGAGGTTTGTGATGTTGTATGGTCAGACCATAGGCCTGTCTTGTTTGAGGTTTTCCTTCCTTGTACTAAAGTTAATCTTCCTCCTGTTGCTGCTAGGAGCTGTCGTATTTTTAACCCTTCCTCTGCTGGACAGTTCTCTATTGTTTTTAATCAGAACGGCAGCCTTCCCGATTTCATATGCAATGATACAGAAGAGCTGAGTACGTGGTTTTACTCTGTCTGTCAAACTGCTTTAGATTCAGTGGCCCCCTTTAAGCTTAGGCAAGCAAAAGCCAAATCTGAACCCTGGCTGAATGAAAACACCCGGGCTGCCAGAAGAAAGTGTAGGAGAGCTGAACGTAAATGGAAGAAGGATCAACTTCAGGTGTCATACCAAATGTTACAAGACTACTGGAATTCTTACCAGAAAACTGTAAAAGATGCTAATAGGAAACATTTTGCTGCTATTATTCAGGCAAATTGTCGTAAGTCATGTCTTATTTAAGACTATTGACATGGTCCTTCACGCTCCACAGACTGCTGGTGTCGAGTCTTCTCAGGAAATTTGTGAAAACTTCCTACACTTTTTTATTGATAAAGTGCTATCTGTCAAAGCGCAGACTTCCCAGTCCGTTCTCGACCCTTCTACCCCTGTCCCTAGTTCTGCTGTCTTTGACAGGTTCGAGCCAGTTTCCTTGCTCTGCCTGCAGGAGTTGGTTGGTCACATGAAGCCCTCAGGTTCCCTTATGATGCTCTCCCTCCTCGATTTTTCAAAGAGGTTTTTCTCTTTTTGTTTTTTTTTTGCGTGTCCCGTTTGGCTCTTTTGCCATCAGAATTGTTGTCTAAATGCAAAGAAAGATGCCCAACGGATTTACTTTACCAAACTGACCATCCCAGCCTTGCCGTAATGGTCCATTTGATTCACCTTTTATTGTTTATTTTATTTTCACTTACTGAATACGGGACAGACTTGACTGGAGGAAAGAAGGGGAGAAAGAAAGAGGGAAAGAGAAACAGCTGAGAAGAGGGACGGGGGAGAAGGGCAAAAGACAAAAACCAACAGAACGGGCAGAGAAAAAAAATGCATCTATCGATCACCTGGATCACCTGTTGAGAAAGAAAAAAGAAAACAAGCAGAAGAGTGTTGTAATAGTAATTTTACAATGTATGTTGAAGAGATATTACTGCCCTCTGTTGGTGTGTCTGTGCATTACAAGCAATAAAAGGTGTTCGTTAAAAACATCAGGTTATGGGCCCAGAGGTCGCCAAGGGAAGCTGCTAACACGTTTTCTTTTGGGAGTCATAAACAGAATTGTGGGATTCACAATGGAAGATAGACTGTTTATTGACAAGCTGAGCGGACCGAAGAATTGGGCAACATGGAAATTTCAACTGGAGCACCTGTTGAAGGCAAAAGGACTGTGGGGTATGGTACAGGAGACGGAGCAGTTAGCTGCGGATGCTAATGCCCAAGCACGAGCTGAATTTGAACGGAAGAAAGAAAAGGCATTTTCAGTGCTGGTACTGAATGTAAGTACACCCCAATTGTACTTGATAACAAACTGTAAGACCCCCAAAGAAGCATGGGAGATGCTAAAAGCACAGTTTGAAAGAGATACTGTTGCTAACAAGCTATTTCTGAAGAAGAAGTACTTCCGGTGTGAAATGAAGGAAGGAGAACATCTCAATGATCATTTAAAGAGGATGAAGGAACTTACTGATCAGCTAGGGGCAATAGGTTCTGTAATTGAAGAGGAAGATCAAATTGTCACCCTTCTAGGTAGTTTGCCACCCAGCTATGCAACTGTTGTTACTGCTTTGGAGACAAAGATGGACAGTCTGACACTACAGTTTGTTCAACAAGCCTTGATAAATGAGGAACAAAAGCGAGTGCTTACTGACAACACCACTGTGTCCAGTAGTGTATCAGCTATGTCATCTCAGATGCAAAGAAATGAACAGAGTGGATCAAAAACACTGGGAGCAAACAGCTCCGACTCATGGAGATGTTACAAATGTGGGAAGGAAGGACATATCAAGCGTGATTGTCCAAGCATTAAAAAGAAATACAAGGCCCACAAGGCTAAAAGCGTGGTGTATAAGGACAAAGAGGACTCATATGAGGGAGCTTTTGTTGTAAATGAGTCATGTAAAAGTGATGCACAACAAGAAGAATGGTTAATTGATTCAGGAGCGTCAAAACACATGACATGGAATAAAGAAGCTCTACAAAACTACCAAGAGTTTTCAGAACCACAAACAGTGAAACTCGGTGATGGCAGAGTAGTTGAGGCTTTAGGTCTGGGCAACATAACAATGAAAATGTCATTCAGAGTTAGTGATGGAAAAGATGTCACAATGTATGATGTGCTGTATGTTCCCAAATTATCAATGAACCTTTTCTCAGTGGGAGCTGCTGCCAAGAAGGGAAACAGTGAAGTTCAAAAGGACTCATTGCTACATAAGAGGAAAGAATGGAGCTCTCCATGGAATGGGAACACAAAGATCTGACGGATTGTATCAGCTGGATATCGAGGGAAACTGCACAACCTGTCATGGAGCGTCAACTGCTTCAGTTCCAGCAAGTACACTCAACAAAAATATAAACGCAACACCTTTGTTACTGCTCCCATTCCCCATGGGATGGACGTAGAGACCTAAAATTCATTCCAGATACACAATATAACCATCCCTCCCAAACAGTGGTCACAAATCAGTCCAAATGTGTGGTAGTGGGCACATCTGCTATATTGAGATAATCCATCCCACCTCACAGGTGTGCCACATCAGGATGCTGATCTGACATCATGAGTAGTGCACAGGTGTACCTCAGACTGCCCACAACAAAAGGCCACCCTGGAATGTGCAGTTTTTTGCACTATTGGGGGTCTGGGGACCCAGAACCGGTCAGTATCTGGTGTGACCACCATTTGCCTCATGCAGTGCAACACATCGTCGCATGGAGTCTATCAGATTGTCAATTGTGGCCTGTGGAATGTTGGTCCACTCCACTTCAATGGCTGTGCGAGGTTGTTGGATATTCGTGGGAACTGGTACACGCTGTCGTATACGCCGGTCAAGCACATCCCGAACATGCTCAATGGGTGACATGTCCGGTGAGTATGCTGGCCATGCAAGAACTGGGACATTCTCAGCTGCCATCTGCCCTGAACAATGTGAACCATGATTCATCCGTGAAGCGCACACCTCTCCAACGTGCCAGACGCCATCGAATGTGAGCATTTGCCCACACAAGTCTGTTACGGCGACGAGCTGGAGTCAGGTCAAGACCCCGATGAGGACGACGGGCATGCAGTTGAGCGTCCCTGAGACGGTTTCTGACAGTTTGTGCAGAAATTGTTTGGTTGTGCAAACCAATTGTTCCAGCAGGTGTCTGGGTGGCTGGTCTCAGACGATCTTGGAGGTGAACCTGCTGGATGTGGAGGTCCTGGGCTGGTGTGGTTACACGAGGTCTGCGGTTGTGAGGCCGGTTGGATGTGCTGCCATATTCTCTGAAACGCCTGTGGAGACGGCTTATGGTTGAGAAATGAACATTCAATGCACGGGCGACAGATCTGGTTGACATTCCTGCTGTCAGCATGCCAATTGCACGCGTCCTCATTGCTTGTGGCATTTTGCTGTGAGACAAAACTGCACATTCCAGGGTGGCCTTTTGTTGTGGGCAGTCTGAGGTACACCTGTGCACTACTCATGATGTCAGATCAGCATCCTGATGTGGCACACCTGTGAGGTGGGATGGATTATCTCAATATAGCAGATGTGCCCACTACCACACATTTGGACTGATTTGTGACCACTGTTTGGGAGGGATGGTTATATTGTGTATCTGGAATGAATTTTAGGTCTCTACATCCATCCCATGGGGAATGGGAGCAGTAACAAAGGTGTTGCGTTTATATTTTTGTTGAGTGTATATATATATATATATATATATATATATATATATATATATATATATATATATATATATATATATATATATATATATAGCACTTTAGGCCTGTTAATAAATAAATAAATAAATAAATAAATAAATATATATATATATATATATATATATATATATATATATATATATATATATATATATATATATATATATATATATATATATATATATCCAGAAATCTTACCAGTGGCTGGACAAAGCTGGACTGAAAGACAGCACAGAGGCACTAATCATGGCAGCACAAGAACAAGCTCTGAGTACAAGATCCATAGAGGCTGGGGTCTATCACACCAGGCAAGACCCCAGGTGCAGGCTGTGTAAAGATGCCCCAGAGACAATCCAGCACATAACAGCAGGGTGCAAGATGCTAGCAGGCAAGGCATACATGGAACGCCATAATCAAGTGGCCGGCATAGTGTACAGGAACATCTGTGCCGAGTATAACCTGGAAGTCCCGAGGTCAAAATGGGAGATGCCCCCAAGGGTGGTGGAGAATGACCGAGCTAAGATCCTGTGGGACTTCCAGATACAGACGGACAAAATGGTGGTGGCTAACCAACCGGACATAGTGGTGGTAGACAAACAGAAGAAGACGGCCGTAGTGATCGATGTAGCGGTTCCGAATGACAGCAATATCAGGAAGAAGGAACACGAGAAGCTGGAGAAATACCAAGGGCTCAGAGAAGAGCTCGAGAGGATGTGGAGGGTGAAGGTAACGGTGGTCCCCGTGGTAATCGGAGCACTAGGTGCGGTGACTCCCAAGCTAGGCGAGTGGCTCCAGCAGATCCCGGGAACAACATCGGAGATCTCTGTCCAGAAGAGCGCAGTCCTGGGAACAGCTAAGATACTGCGCAGGACCCTCAAGCTCCCAGGCCTCTGGTAGAGGACCCGAGCTTGAAGGATAAACCGCCCGCAGGGGCGTGCTGGGTGTTTTGTTTATATATATATTAACCACACATTTAAATGGAAATGGCCCTTTTCTGCCGTGCATGGAGCGTTTAATTGGCCTCTGGCCCTTTAAACTCCGAGGGGCTGTAACTTTGGTTTCTTTTGGTCAATTTGCATGATTGACACCTCTTTTTAATCGTTTGAGCCAATAGAATCACAGTAACGATGCCACGTTCACGTTACTTCAACCAATCAGACGTTGCAATGCCAAAACCCATGTGGGCCCAAATTTACTGCATGTAGCGTCTGTCCAGTCACGTGTCTGTAAGTGGGTCTAAAATGGAGGTTGTTGATGGGAAACGGCTCTGATGCGGCTAGGTAGGCGTGGTAACTGCTGATAATCACGTGGCTACCAGCTACCAGCGAAAATAACAGAGGAAATCGGGACGGTAAGCTAATTTCTGTCTTAGCGCATTTGCGCCGCTGTGTGTTTTTGTGGTCTTCTTTTCCGGCTCATTCAGTGAATTTTGGTCTGATCGTGGTGAAACTTGGTGTGTGGAGTCAGTAATAGCTCTGGAAGCTAACCAGCCTGTCTTTAGCCGGTGTTCTGGGAATCCATTACCTCAAAAAACATCCTACCCAATGTTTCTGCGCAGACGCAGCGCATGCACACAACACCAAACCCAAATTAACTTCTGTTTCCAAGGTTGTGGTTCTTAAGGTTATGGTTAGGGGATAGTGTTAGGGTTAGTCACAAGTCAACGTCAAACTATAAGACGGGTAGGACACTTTGTCAGAGTAGGATGGCTTCTCAGAACACCTGTTACATGAAGTTTGAAGAATTTCTTGTTCGGTTTTGTTTGTTTAGCGGACTAATGCGCATTTACGTAACTGCTTGTTTAATCGTGGCTTGTTTTCGGTGTGTTTGGTGGTTGTAGAAATGGTTTATATGACATTTTAGCTGAGATTCAGAGGTTTCTGTGGATACCACACATGTCTGGACTTATATTTCTCACCCCGTGTTATAACCGATTAAACATGATCTCCTCCTTTTCGCCCCTGATACCGGGGGCGGACACTAAAACCATTAACTGAAGTATAAAAGTATGCAAGTATGTAAGGTTCCCTTCAGGGTCCATGGGGTCAGGTGTAAATTAGCTTTAGTCACTGTCTGTGGCAAATAAATTCAACTTATCATCAGAACCAACGAATATCTCCATAATTAAAACAGCAGCAAGACGTCTGCAGGGATGTTTCCTGTGCTCACTGCAGTTAAAGTAGTGTTACTAGATAAATGTCTTTAAATAAAGACAGAAATGGCAGTAACACACATTGTGTTAGGTACACTTGCTCAACTGCTCATTGTCACAAATATCTAATCAGCCAGTCACATGGCTGGAAATCAATGCATTTAGGCAAGATGACCCACAAAAGTTCAAACTGAGTATCAGAACGGAGGGAAGAAAAGGTGATTCAAGAGACTTTGAACGTGGCATGGCTGCGGGTGCGAAATCGGCTGATCTGAGTATTTCAGAAACGGCTGATCTACTGGGATTTTCCCACAGAAACCATTGCTGGAGGTGAACGACAATAGAAGTAGCAAGCCTGAAAAAAGCGTCCATAGCAGAGGAAAAGATCAGCCCATCATGATTGCAGAAAAAGAAAATACAGATCTTCAGCCTGGTTACCTACCTTTGATTTTAAAGTTCAGCTTCTTCCTTTCTGTACCAGCTTGTTGTGGTGAGATGTAAATCATGTAACTGCTTTGCTGTCTCACTTGTCAGTTACTGCCTTTAGGTGGCACTAAATGCCTGTAAGAAAGCAACATTCAAGTATTTGTAATTTTCAGTAATCTCTGTTTCATTATCAGTCTGCAAAGGCACTATATTTTTCTACACCTGCACTCGTCATACTGCGACAGAGCACTTATGTGTTCGCTGTTTCAGATCTGCTGTGTTTAGAGTGCAATATATGTTTTTACTTAACCTTTTATGTTGTTACGCAGGAAAATTGCATCACATTGAATTTTAGATGTGTTAAAATACACATTGGCTGATTTTCATGTAAACAAATAAATAAACATTTTAATGGGGAGCCATGAAGTTTTTGGAGTAACTCTCAGTAATTATTTGGACGTGAAATATTTGGTCGACATGTCTTATAACCTTATAAGAAAGCCTTTAGTTTTATTCAGGTACAGAACACCAGTGCTCCCAGTAGCAGGGGCGAAGGGGGGCAGATTGTATTTCATGGGCTGTAACACGAGCTCAGCTATGTAAGTATCAGCATGTGATTGTTTTCACAGAGTTGTAATTGCAGAGAAATACTCCATTCATTTTCAAGCAGGAACCTCTTTTGGGTTCTTTGGGGCTCCAGAGGTTAAGTGCTTCCAAGCTAACATTCACACACACTTACACTCCAAGGGATCCGAGAGCAACCTTGAGTTAGTGTTTAGCCCAAGGATATTTGGCATGCAGACTGGACCAAGCCAACAACCTTCTGATTAGCAGATGACCTGTTGTAAGCTTTAACTTCCCAGTTTATCAAATGCCCCTCAGCACTCCTTACCTTTAAATATAACTGTTAGATTTGTATTGTTGATTGTCATTTATGCTTAGAAATATTTACTCATATATGCTTAGAAGTGTATATAATCATTGGTGGATTGAAAGGATGTTTCATCCTAAAGTAACAGCTCTGTGTAGCATGAAGGGGGAGTGCGTTCACTCCCTCTACAGAGTGTTCCGGCATAGATCACACACCTCCTAGGAAAGGCCGTATCTTCTCTTGCTGATATATGGTATAGCAAACACACGTATATCTGTTTAAGTATAAGAGCCTTTTGTTCAGATGGACCGCTAGACTCCTGGCACCAGCTTTGGGGAGTCTTCACAGGGTCACATCTGGACCACACACACACACACACACACACACACACACACACACACACACACACACACACAGTATTCTTTGTTCACATGTATACCTATGTAAGATGTCATATGTTAATGACCCTATGCATATTCATGTAACCACAATAAAAGGAGTGCTATGGGGAGCCTGGCTGAGAGTCTGATGGAGGCTAGGTGGTGGGACGACACTTGGCTCCAGCCAGATTTCCCTCATGCATGAGTAAACCAGCCTGCTTGTGTCTTGCTTTGCAGTGTAATTATATTGTCTTCAACGTTCCAGCGGATAGGTACAAGCTACAAACCTATCAATAACCTCTTCTTTCTCTCCTATCCTGTCTGTCTTACATTTTTCTCCATCTCTGAGTGAAATCTCCTCACAAATACAGCTGCTGTATATTAGTGCTGTTGCCAAACTGCTGTTGAGTTGATCCAAACATTACATTTGAAATTACTTGCCTTATTCCCTTAATGTTCACTTCTAGCTTGTTGCTGAAGCTCCAAGACCACAGATAATGAACATCTGTACCAAAAACACTGTTTCGGATTATCCATCCATCCCTTTTCTGCTGCTTATCTGGGTTTGGATTGCAGTCTGAACAGAGAAGCACAGGCTTACCTAACCCCAGCCAACACCTCCAGCTCATCCAGGGGGACACGAAGATGTTCTCCTCCCAGTAGGACTTTCCTGGAATACCTGACCAGGGACACGTCCAGGAGGCATCCTTGTCAGATGCCTGAACAATTTTAACTGGGTCCTTTCAATGTGGAGCAGCAGCAGCTCTACTCCAAGTCTGCTTACAGGCTTAAACACAGCCGTGTCATACTAATGATCATATAAAAAACTTCTATCTTTGGGCAGTTTGCAGGGTCAACATCTAGTTCTGTGTTCTGTAGGTCAGAAGGCTTCCAGCAAAAAGGCTCTCTTAGAGATAAACATATGTGGTGTCAGATGTACAGAACAACAGCAGGTATAAATGTGAATGTAGACAGGCTGTGTCTGTTGTCTTACTCTGTATGATGGGAGAGATGAGACCCAAGTGTAAATAAATACTTCAGGCCACTTGGAACTTTCTTTTTTATTGTCTCCTTCTTTAACTCAACCACCATCATTACAATAATGTTCTAAATATCTTAAGCAGGCAGCGGTGCATCACGATCAGCTCCAGTGGCTACAGGATCAGGCCAAGCATTGGACAAGAGTGTTGGAGGACCTGGTCACTTGGTCTGCCTTTCTCCCGGCACCGCCGCTGCACTCGAGGTTGATGCTCCACCAGGTGGGGGAGGGAGATGACCCCAGGCATTCCTGGAGGTTTCTTCCGGTCCATGGGGGAGGTGTGCCAGTGGCCTGAAGAAGATTCGAGGCTGCAGCTACTGCTTCTACTGTCAAGGAACCCCAGGCAGCAGCCCTGAGCCTGCCAGTGGTGGTGAGGGGCCATTTTGAGGATGTCCACCAGGCAATTATGGACCACCTGGTTGTCGTACCTGTGGAGCACTGCAACACTTCCAGGAGGGCTGAATGGGGCTGGAGGATCGGCCCTTCACCTATGTCAGGCATCTGAACAACGTGGCAGCCATGTGGCTACAGGGGGGCACAAATAAGGGGAGGCTCAGCTGGTGCATCTGATCATTCTCAGGTGGTTTCTGGAGAGACTCCAGGCAGGAGAGGCGGAGTGGGTCCACTGCACCAGCCAGTGGACCAGATGTTGCTGCAGTCCAACAGCAGTTTGCAGATGTGTACTCCCCACTTCTTGGCTGTACAAACTCACCATTTTGAATCATGCCCTGGCATGACAGTGCGTTCTCTGTCCTATCGGTTACCTGAACATAAAAGACTAGATATTCAAACAAAACCAGCTGAGATGCTGAAAATAGGAGTAATAGAGGTGCACAGTGCGTGATGTTCTTATGCTAAAGAAAGATGGGTCCATACTGTTCTGTGTTGATTACTGCAAGTGTCACAGTTTGATGCCTATACCATGCCCCAGCTTGATGGGGTCCTGGACACGTTAGGCACTGCTCGCTTGGGGACTGGATTGAACCCAGGGCAGATTCCCTGCCTGCAGAGTCCAAAGAATCATTCTCAACTTGTACAGTGTGCTGAATGGAAGTGTGACAAATTGGTCAAAGTCCAGCCACTTATAGACTCTGTGCAACATATGCTGCTGCCTACCTGGATGACATCATCATCTGTAGTGACACCTGGGCAGAACATGTGTCCGCAGTGGCCACGGTCCTGGAGTCCCCGAGGCAGGTGTGGCTTGCAGCTAACTCCAAGAGGTTTGCAGTTGGACTGAGGGAGATACAGTATCTGGGCACCACTTGGGAGGCGGGCAGGTGCAGTCGGGACACAGGCAGGATGTGATGGCTGTTGTTTTCTCCAAGAACAAAAGAGAGGTGAGACGGTTCTTGGGGTTCACTGGTTATTGACTAGGTTCGTGCTGAACTTTGCAGAAATGACCGGCACTTTGACAGCCCTGAAAGAGGGCCCCACATCTAGTCCAGTGGACCGAGCAGTGCCAGGGAGCATGAAGAAGGCTCTCTGTGGGGTCTCTATTCCACACCCCTGATTTTTTACTCCTTTTATTCTGCAGACAGATGCCTCAAGCAGAGGGCTTGGGGCCATTTTGTCCCAGCAGGTAAGGGGGGGGGGGGGGGGGGGGGGGGGTCAACCTGTCGTTGTTTACCTCATCCTAACAAACCATCACTGATTTAAGTGATCGGGGCTGCTATTTCAGTTCTCAGCTGGGACCGGAGGGGAAGTCTGCACCAGGATCAACAGCTGCACAGAGTACCTAACAGTGTGTACGTGTGGGCCCTTCATGTCACACACAGCTAATAATATACGATATGATGTAACCAAAGACAGAGTCAGTCCATCATGTAGCTGTGGATATGTACTGCAGTGAATGGGCCTCCACACATATCAAAGTTACCCTTGAATACTGTTCTAAATTTCTTTTTATTACAGTTTTAGCTTACAGATGTACACTGTTGTCTAAATATTTACATATGTTCTGACATAAATCATCAGCCTGTCTTATTAAGCCTGATACCTAAACTTTTTTTATTAATATACTTTAAAAAATAATTATGTTTAAATTCATGTCTCAGACATTTTTAAAAGCATATTTTTCTTCAGATTTTGTAATATAACTATGATAACTCATATTGTGACAGTCGTAATGCCAATATGATGATTTATCAAAGCTCCTGCTTTTAAATACAGAACTTTGAAGTTGCACCTCATGAAAGTCAATAATTCAACAATAAAAATGGCATTTTAAGACACAGAGGCACTTTGTCAGGATAATTCTGACTATAAAATCGCTGTATAGAACTGTTGACAACAGCTGAAAACATGACCACATCTCACAGCTGTGTGGTCTTATAGCCTTCAGCTGATCCAAAATGCTGCAGCAAGAGTCCTGACAGGGACTAGAAAGAGAGAGCAGATTTCTCCTGTTTTGGCTTCCTGTTAAATCCAGAATTCAAAATCCTGCTCCTCACATACAAGGTCTTAAATAATCAGGCCCCATCTTATCTTAATGACCTTGTAGTACCATATCACCCTATTAGAGCACTTCGCTCTCGCTCTGCAGGCCCACTTGTTGTTCCTAGAGTATTTAAAAGTAGAATGGGAGGCAGAGCCTTCAGTTTTCAGGCCCCTCTTCTGTGGAACCAGCTTCCAGTTTGGATTCAGGAGACAGACACTATCTCTACTTTCAAGATTAGGCTTCAAACTTTCCTTTTTGCTAAAGCATATAGTTAGGGCTGGACCAGGTGACCCTGAATCCTCCCTTAGTTATGCTGCAATAGACGTAGGCTGCCGGGGGATTCCCATGATGCATTGAGTTTTTCCTTTCCAGTAGGGCTGTTCGATATAACGATATATATCGGATGGCGATATAAAAATGTCTGTCGTTTCCTATTATGCTATCGTTTGTTTTGTGGTGTCACAAAATAAACTGTTTAATATTTTTCATGGTTTTGATGGTCACTGTAGTTATTATTAATTTCTTAAAGTTCTCTCTTTCTCTTATATTTTATATAAGTAACGCGTTACTGCCCATCTCTGGTACACTCATTCATACAAGGACTTTTTCCTTTATTCTGCTGCGTTCTCTCTATTATTCACACTCTGATGTGATTCTTAAATGTACATGCTGCTCTTCAGGATTCATATTTGAGTTGCAGCATCGATTATGGCTCACCTGGGAGGAGGCACTTGTTTTAATTACCTAGTGAATTTGATTTAATCTCCTCATTCCTTTCTTGGTAGACGCTGCAGTCTTAATGGAAAAATTTTGCTCTCTCTTCCACGTTCATGTCCTTCATTCTACCTCCAGTGCTTGAAGAACAGAAGCATATATTGCGCAAATACAGGGAGTGCAGAATTATTAGGCAAATGAGTATTTTGTCCACATCATCCTCTTCATGCATGTTGTCTTACTCCAAGCTGTATAGGCTCGAAAGCCTACTACCGATTAAGCATATTAGGTGATGTGCATCTCTGTAATGAGAAGGGGTGTGGTCTAATGACATCAACACCCTATATCAGGTGTGCATAATTATTAGGCAACGTCCTTTCCTTTGGCAAAATGGGTCAACAGAAGGACTTGACCGGCTCAGAAAAGTCAAAAATAGTGAGATATCTTGCAGAGGGATGCAGCAGTCTCAAAATTGCAAAGCTTCTGAAGCGTGATCATCGAACAATCAAGCGTTTCATTCAAAATAGTCAACAGGGTCGCAAGAAGCGTGTGGAAAAACCAAGGCGCCAAATAACTGCCCATGAACTGAGAAAAGTCAAGCGTGCAGCTGCCAAGATGCCACTTGCCACCAGTTTGGCCATATTTCAGAGCTGCAACATCACTGGAGTGCCCAAAAGCACAAGGTGTGCAATACTCAGAGACATGGCCAAGGTAAGAAAGGCTGAAAGACGACCACCACTGAACAAGACACACAAGCTGAAACGTCAAGACTGGGCCAAGAAATATCTCAAGACTGGTTTTTCTAAGGTTTTATGGACTGATGAAATGAGAGTGAGTCTTGATGGGCCAGATGGATGGGCTCGTGGCTGGATTGGTAAAGGGCAGAGAGCTCCAGTCCCACTCAGACGCCAGCAAGGTGGAGGTGGAGTACTGGTTTGGGCTGGTATCATCAAAGATGAGCTTGTGGGGCCTTTTCGGGTTGAGGATGGAGTCAAGCTCAACTCCCAGTCCTACTGCCAGTTTCTGGAAGACACCTTCTTCAAGCAGTGGTACAGGAAGAAGTCTGCATCCTTCAAGAAAAACATGATTTTCATGCAGGACAATGCTCCATCACACGCGTCCAAGTACTCCACAGCGTGGCTGGCAAGAAAGGGTATAAAAGAAGAAAAACTAATGACATGGCCTCCTTGTTCACCTGATCTGAACCCCATTGAGAACCTGTGGTCCATCATCAAATGTGAGATTTACAAGGAGGGAAAACAGTACACCTCTCTGAACAGTGTCTGGGAGGCTGTGGTTGCTGCTGCACGCAATGTTGATGGTGAACAGATCAAAACACTGACAGAATCCATGGATGGCAGGCTTTTGAGTGTCCTTGCAAAGAAAGGTGGCTATATTGGTCGCTGATTTGTTTTTGTTTTGTTTTTGAATGTCAGAAATGTATATTTGTGAATGTGGAGATGTTATATTGGTTTCACTGGTAAAAATAAATCATTGAAATGGGTATATATTTGTTTTTGTTAAGTTGCCTAATAATTATGCACAGTAATAGTCACCTGCACACACAGATATCCCCCTAAAATAGCTAAAACTAAAAACAAACTAAAAACTACTTCCACAAACATTCAGCTTTGATATTAATGAGTTTTTTGGGTTCATTGAGAACATGGTTGTTGTTCAATAATAAAAGTATTCCTCAAAAATACAACTTGCCTAATAATTCTGCACTCCCTGTAGACCCCAACCTCATCTCCCAATAACAGATAAGTGTTTGAGCACTGGAGACTTTCCAAGCCGTCAACTGAGACCAAAAACAATCCCAGTCGTCTGAAGCTAAGTGGGAACTGATTTCAGAAAGTCCTGTGCAGTGTAGGATGAAGACCTTCACTGCACAGTGGTTTTAAGAGCATCTGCTGGCCATGGCTCAGTCTGTCACTGAGAACAATGGACAGCTCACAGTGCTACAAACTTAACCGCTTCTTGTATGAAGCAAGCCATTTATTTATATAGCACAACTCCCAGCTGAGCACAGAGTGCTGAACACTTGACACGCTAAACGTGATGCAATGAATACGTTAAAAAATAAAGATAAAAATAAAAGAATAAGATGAGAATTAAAATAAATTTTAAAATAATGAAATTAGCACAAATACCAAAAAATAAAATAGTGTGCAGGTTTGTAAAAACGACAGGGGCGGTCTCAGTGTCTCACTCCAACTTAATTACTGAGCCAGCAGAACTTCACATACAGAAAAGCGCCAAACTCTCCACCCCAGCACTGCCCTTCCACTTGGTGTGAGTGGAGCCACCTGGTGGTCCGCCACGATAGTATAAAATGATAATTAGAATTAAATTTAAAACAACAAAATCAGGGTCAGACTGTGTCACATGCCAAGGAGTAAAAATGGGTTTTAAGACGTGTTTTAAAAGTGGACAGTGAAGGGGCCTCTCTAATGTTCTGGGGCGGAGAAGACCCCGCCCCCTCTGAGTACCTCCAGGAGCAGCTGGTCAGCTGACCTGAGAGACCTGGGGTCTGAGTAAGGATGCAGAAGCTCAGAGAGGTAAGGTGGAGCAAAAACAAACATTAGAGTTGAAAATCTAAGATGAACAGGCAGCCAATGGAGTGAGGCCAGGATGGGAGCTATGTGCTGGTTAAAAGTCGTGCAGTAGCATTTTGGACCAGCTGCAGACGAGAGAGAAGACACCGACTAACTCCAAAACACAGCACATTACAGTAATCCAAACGAGATGAAATAACAGCACGCACTGTTTCAAAATGCGGCCTGGATAAAATAGTCTTACCTTTGCCAAACGCCTTAAATGATAAAAACTGGCCCTAATTTGAGCGTCCATCTTAAAACCCAGATTAGTGACAACAGGTTTAAAATACTCTGCCAGGGGTCCCGAGTCAATAGCAGAGGGTTAGAAGGTCTGCTAGGACCAAACACAATCACCTCAGACAAAAAGACAACCTCAGACCATCTCCAGTCACAGATGCCACTTACACTCGAGAGCAATGTTACCTGGCTTATAAACAAATGCCTACAGACCAGTGGCAACGTTTGGTCCAGTGTTAACTGTTTTTGTAGGACCACTGCAACCATAATAATAAAGAACATCAAACTTACTTTTGATTCAGGGAATGTCAGAATCTGTATTTAAGAGCCGAGAGTAGAGCAATGCCTTTGAGTGTATCAGCTCAAGATGAGAAACATCCAGATCCTCAAGCCTCAATTATTCTTTTAAACTTATTCAGAAGAATAAGTTTAAAAGAATAATTTCAACTAGTATTTTGTTTTCTTTACATTTCTTTTGCTTCATTTGATCCACATCACAGCAGCACAAGTGACAGCAGGAAACAGTGAAGCTGAAATAAAATGCTGCATACAGCTTACAGTCAAATATACCAAGATTTCTATCCTGTGCACATGAGGTGCAGCTGGAATGACAACATGTAGGTGACAGTATCTGTGGGCACTGTGCAGTCTGACAGCTGCTGGGATGAAAGACCTGTGGTAGCTGTTACAGTCTCGCCCAGTTCCTCTGTGGAGTCTGGGAACTGGCCAGGACCCAGTTGGTCCTTTTTACCAGCCTATAATCCAGTTCCTTCACCACCTGTTTTTAAGTCACTCCTGAAAACCCACCTCTCTACCCTGACCTTTGACACCACGTGAGAAGTTGCTTTTTATTGTTTAGTCTTATTTTAGTTGTTTTTAGTTGATTCTATGCTCTTTTATCTTGTTTTCTTTTTTAATATATGGCTGTTTTAATTTTTATGTGTTTTATTTAGTTATTTGTGCTGTTTTCTGTTATTCTATTGTTTTGAACTTGTACAGCACTTTGGTCCTGTGCTGGGTATTTTTGCTTTAGAAATAAAATTAGACTGGAGTTCCTGTCCCTCTCCATGCTGCCACCTCCCCAGCAGACAACAAGATGCTCCACCATAGTGGCATAAAGTGGAGGGGAGTGGTCAGGGAGGGTGGCGGGAATTGTGATAGTGGAGGAGTGTGGAGCAGCCTCGGGTGGAAAGAGGGAGCGTGTCATTATCAGCCCAGCACGTGCTCCCGACGCAGGGGAAACTCTTCTGCAGGGAGACGTACCTGGGCACCAGCGTTGTGCAGCGTTCGTGTGGGAGCCCCGTCCATTGTGCTAGCAGTGTCCAAGCATTCCTTTTTTTATTCATACCCCCCCACCACACACACACACACTTTGGGAACCACTGCTTCCATATTAGTTTCTTTTATAATTCATTAAATTGCATTTTTAGAAAATGTTTTGTTTTATTCTCCCTTGGGGAGGGGGGGTCGGTGTGAAGTAGGCTGCTTCTAATAATTATGTCCCGTGGGGGACATGCGTACCTAGGTGGGCTCAGCATTTGACCTTCACTGCCCGAGGACAAAGCTGACCTTGGAACCAAATTTCAAAACACCACACTGACTAATATACTATCTCATCATATATCATATTAGTCGTAATCCATTCCTTGCAAGGTCGTGGTGATCCTCAGAATCACCTCAGATCTATGGCGTTATTTTAGTGCCTCTATTCTGAGCGCACGTAAAAATAAATAAATTTGCGAGCACAAATGTTGCGTGTTGAGGAGAAAACTATTTTGAGCGAACAAAATTCATTGCTGCGTGCAATAAATGTGTTTCGGTGTTTGCGATTATCCACACACAGAATATAGCCCCTCCCACTAACATCTCTGCTCCCTGCACGAGCAACACTGTTATAAATGTGCCACAAAACCAACCAATCACAGACTTGGATGCAAACCTTCTGATTGGCTGTTATTGTCTCCAATCAGCTCCCTAGCTACTGCAATCCAGGAACACGCTCCAGAATGTAGCTAAACCCATTTCAGGTTTGTATGTTTAATTATTTTATTTTAAAATATATAATTTTTTAGACCCTTGTTGGCAGCTGCTCTGCTCTGTGTTGGTACAGGGCATTGAAGATGATAACAGTGGGTGGATTATATTCTTAAACTGAGTTACAGCGCTTTCAGAAAGACATCTACTGTGATAAAGTCTACTCTCCACCGCTGTGTAATCAATTATTGTAAAAGTAAATGTTATCAGGAAATGATCAGACAGGAGAGGGTTTTCAAGAAACACTGTTAAATGTTCAGTTTCTATGCCATATGTTAACACAAGATCTAGAGTGTGATTAAAGTGGTGGGTGGGTTCTTTTACATTTTGAGAGAAGCCAATTGAGTCTAATAACAGATTAAATGCCATGTTGAGGCTGTCATTTTTAGCATCTACATGGATGTTAAAATCACCCACAATAATTATTTTATCTGAGCTCAGAACTAAATCAGATATAAAGTCTGAGAAATCAGACAGAAGCTCTGTGTAAGGCCCAGGTGGACGATAGATGATAACAAGACTAGTTTTGCAGTTGCCACACCCCCTGCTTGTAGCCACACTGAGATGCCACTGCTCGACTCGTGTACTAAAATCAGTCTGAAAGCAGCTGATGTAACAGGCTGTTCCACCTGTGAGCGTGTAGTACACTCCAGCATGCACACATTTATTGTTGAATAGAAAACTGTTAACATGAAGGATGCATTTCTCCAGTGTCAACAAATAAACAGTTTTGCATTTGAATGAATCTGTGAAGAAATTTGTAGTTTAACATGTTCTCTGCTACAGTCCACATTCAGTATGTTTCACAGTCACCTGTCAAAATTTATTCAGCAACAAATATAAAACTGTACATCTCCAACGCAGCGGTGCACGTGAGCGTGCACGTGTGGGTGCACGGGCGTGTGCTGACGCTAAAGCTCGTCTTTTCAGTTCAGGGTCTCCTGTTGGTTTTTCCCAGACGGTCAGAGCTCAGCCTTTCAGTGTGCACGGCTGATGTCAGATCTGAATCACTGCCTCACTGTTTCCCTCCTGTGGCTCGTCCTGGTCACTGCTTTTGTCCCAGTCTTTCATTGTGGCTCCCATCATGAAGTCATCTCTGAGAACAGTCCAGGCAGGCTTCTCCACAGCAGCGACCTTTGCACGAGCACACACACAGAAACATCAGGATAAACACACTGACAGCAGAGGTACAGAACGAAACAAACATCTGTCAACTCACAGCAGCCTTTTCGGTCTTGCCCGTTGCTCGGACACCTCCGTCTTCCCTCCTCAGCACATCGATGAAGTCTTTCTTTGAGACAGAACAAAGGATCTTTGCCCTCTTCCTGTCTGATCCACCAGCATCCTTCACCTTTTCCTGCACAGTTTTCTGGTGTTTCCTGACAGCGTTGAACAGCTGAACCACCCCTCTGAGTGAAGGAGGACCACATTAGAACAGATGCTCGGTTGCATATACGTCAAACAAAGACACAAAGCAAACGGAGTGGTCACCTTGTAGCAATTCTCTGTAATGCTTTCTCAGTCTCGCGGTCCGTCACTATGTCAGGTTTCTCCCTGCACATCTGCTCCCACGCTTTCTTCTCGTCAGCCTGTTAGGGACACACAATCTTTGGGTTTTCAAGGCTTAGAAATAAACGTGTTGCTTTTTTGAAAGTGTTCAACAACAAGGAGAAAATGAATGAATATATATTTTCAAACACAGCTGGTCACAGTGCAGTTTTGATTTTACATTATTATGTGGATGAACATTGTGAGCAGAGCACAGTGTCTAAGGTCTGCCTGCTTTCCTGATTGGTTCCTGTGTTCAATCACTAGTTTATACTTATGGTCGTCTTTAGAGCCAAAACATGAAAATAAACTCGCCTACTTATTATAACTTGTTATTATAAGTCGAACGTTGTCATTTCTTGTCGACAGTGATGAACAAATGTGGAAACTGTGCTCGGTGAGTGATGAACATCTGCTCGGACACATCATCCTGAGCCTGGGACTCGGCGCTCACCTGTTTCTTCCTCTCGAGCTGCTCCTGTCTCTCTGCTGCCTTCATCTTTTCCAGCTCCTTGTTCTTCTCCAGGATGCCGCTCGTGGTTTTCTTCCCGAGGATCTTTGCCATGGCTTCAGCCCACCCAGTGCTGGCATCTTCATTATGTTCATTTTCATCCTCTTCTTTCTCTTCATCATTCACTCTTTCACCTTCACTCTCTCCTTCAGAATCAACCTTGCCTTCAGACCAAAGAGCCATGCTGTCACCTGATTCACACAAAGAAATGATGCAGTGAACTACAAACTCTCGCTGACACAGTAGAAGCATTTTGATTCATGCTAAAATATCCGACAATCCCAGAAAGTTGATCCTGTCCTGATGAACCGAGCGTCTGATTTCATCCAAAGGTTACAGACGTGTTTACTCCACCACAGCGACAAGAAGACCTTAACTGGCAGAAACACATAAACACTGTTTATGTGTGGACATTAGTCCTACCACATGCAGACAGGTGATGATGGGAGTAAAGACGGTGGAGAAAAGTTGATTTATTTGACTTCTTGGATGCAAACGTTTGAAATCACATTTAAATGTTGATTGTACACAAGAAGATTTTCAGTAAAGTTTATTGAGATTCGGATGCTTAGCGATAAAAACTGTACTAATAAATGTGTGAATGAGGGAAGTTGTGCCGCGTGCAGAGAAACGCTATCTAAGAACCTTTCAACATAACAGCTGCAGTGGTGATGACACTGTGTCTACATAAAGATACCAAGAAGTGCAGAGAGGTGAAGCAAAACATCCAGAAACGGCGGCGCTCGTTACTGCGATCGATATTTAAACCTTTGCTGGAAACAGCCGGAGGGAGTCGGCTATCAAAGCACCTGACGGATAAACTCACAGTGAAGAAAAGCTACGTTTGGAACAGCTGCCATCCACGGTGTTTGTCCCACACAGCAGAAATCTACAGACGTGTAACTGATGCAGCGTTTCAATCACAGTGATCCTGGAACAACAGGGGGAGTCTAACAGGGGGTCAACTACACCCTCTTTATTTCAGCACCTCTGTCACATTATATGTTTTCACTTTAAATTCGCTAAATAAATGAGATTAATATTTCAATATATAAAAATAAAAGCTCTTTACCCCCAGACCAACAGAAATGCACCAGTACAGCTGTTTAATGAAAGTTAATGAATGACTAAGCACTACAGCAGCGGTCCCCAGCCCCCGGGACTCGGACCGGTACCGGTCCGTGAGAGTTGAGGCTCAGGTGTTTTCAGTGTTTTTATCGGTTTTCAGCGTGATTTTGTTATCGTTTTTATCATTAACTTGGTTTTCCTGGGTCTTTCATGTGTGTTATGAATAAATCTTCTTTTTTCTGTACCGGTACTGGTTTTATTTTGTTGTATTTATCCGCGACACCTTAAAGGCCGGTCTGTGAAAATATTGTCGGGCATAAACCGGTCCGTGGCACAAAAAAGGTTGGAGACCGCTGGGCTACAACATCACAGCTGTAGGGCAGACTTCAGGATGCTGACGTGCTTGTTTTCACCATATACGCCTTTAAAGGCTCACAGATACAAACTCATCCATTCACTTGCACATGAACATACGTCCTCCTGTACGTCTCCACTGCCCAGAAGACAGTGGAGATTATTGTGGACTTCAGGAAGCACACAGCCCCACTCCCCCCCATCATCCTGACTGACACCCCCATCACCTCTGTGGACTCATTCCGCTTCCTGGGTACCACCATCACCCAGGACCTGAAGTGGGAGCCCACCATCACCTCCGTCATCAAGAAAGCCCAGCAGAGGATGTACTTCCTGAGGCAGCTGAAGAAATTCAACCTGCCAACACGGACGATGATGCAGTTCTACACTGCAATCATCGAGTCCATCCTCACCTCCTCCATCACCGTGTGGTACGCTGGAGCCACTATCAGGGACAAACAGAGACTGCAGCGTGTTGTGCGCTCTGCTGAGAAGGTGATTGGCTGCAGACTCCCATCTCTGCAGGACCTGTACACCTCCAGGACACTGCGGCGTGCAGCTCGGATCTCAGCTGACCCTTCTCACCCTGGACACAGTCTGTTTGACCTGCTCCCCTCAGGCAGGAGGCTCCGGTCCATTCGCACCAGAACCTCTCGCCACCAGAACCTCTCGCCATAAGAACAGTTTCTTCCCCTCTGCTGTTGGACACATGAACAATAAACGTACGACTGTTCCCACCACTAACACATGACCCTACGCTGTGTCACTGCATCATTCCATGTTGGCACTGATCACCACCTGCACTCATGCACATATCTTTCTACTTAGCACTTTTAATTCTTATTCTTACTTTTATTTTTTCATGTCTATTTAAGTGCTATTTATGACAGTATGTTTGCACTGAAGCACCGCAGCAATTTCCTAATGTTGTAAACCTGCTCAACATTTGGCAATAAAACCCTTTCTGATTCTGATTCTGATTCTGATTCACTTACGTCCTCTGTAACGGACGTCTGATTTGTGGTCTGTATCTTTTGGCTCATTCGAGCGATCCTAACAAGTCCTGATGGACGACATCGAGGACATCCTGGACTTTGAGCTCTCTTTATTTTTCCTCAGTTCTCAGAAGGATGAACTTTATTTTATTTAACATTACTGTATTTGAGATGATTTTATTTTCCCATTAATGAATATTTTCTTTAAATAATGTCATTATATCACTGCAGGCTCAGGGTTTGGGGTTTTTGTTTTTTGGACAGATGTTTTAAACAGTTCATTTTGAAGACCTGCACTTTTCCCCCCTTTGGAATATATATTATTGATCATAGTAACACAAAAGTATTTCTTACCTGATTTCTCGATTAATTAATGGAACAACTGATAGAACATTCAGTGACTAACAATCAGAGTCTACATGAGAGCAGCCAGCATAGTTCAAGAGAGAAGCACAGCGAGGCTCATGGTTTGATGAACAGTATTATTATTATTCTAAGAGTCTGTAACGATCAAACTACAAACACTTCATGAAAGCACAAAAATTAACATGACTAATCCACAACTACTGTGACAGCTTAGAGCAGCAGCACAGGTAACACTCTACAAACCATGAGTTCACTTTAAAAGGCAAAAGTCCAACTACTGCATCACTTGGAAAATTCAAGTTGGATAAACAATAATAAACAAATAATGACCTTTCAGCTGCTGGAAGCTGTTGCTGTGCTCCACAGGTGTGTCGGGGCTCGAGCCACAGATGGTTTGTGATTAGCTCTGGATCTTTAAAGAATTGTTTATTAAAGTCACACCTGAAACAGTCACATATCTGTGTGAACCAATTACAGCTGAGCATCCCTCAATAGGTCCAACCTCGTACGAGCACCTGATTGGTCTGACCAACGGGGTTTAACGATGCGTGGGACTCCAGCATAAGCGTTACAACAGCGTTTATAAGAACATCAGGAGGAACTCTGAGACGCTGTGAAATCCCACAGCAGCTCAGGGTGATGTCATCCTGCAGGGATGGTTTACACATGACAGTGAGTAACCATGGAAACGCAGGGGATGTTTTAAATTTCATGAACTGAAAAATTAAGCCTTGACTTGAGTTCATTTGGTGTAATTTCTCTGTTTACTCGTGCACGTTTGACTCCTGTGCTCCTCACAAATATGCACGTTTGTGCCGTAACACAGCAGAGTGACCGCTACGATCTTTTTATGTTGCATGTTTACCGAGGATCAAAGAAAGCTATTGGACATTTGAAGATACTTCACAGAAAAGCTTGAAATAAATCAGATGTAGATTTTAACAGAGTGAAAAATGAAATCCTGCAAAATGAAGAAGAAAACATAAAATGACAAAAGAGGAAGTGCTGTGACTGAAGACAGACGTCACTGTGTGCAGTCTACCTCTGCAGCTGAACTAAATGTTGGCCTATAGCTCACATTCACCACTGACTTTGTTTGCTGTTTAGCTCTTGTGTCTTGGCAGAGTGCATGAGTCATTTTGCTTTTCTGCAGTCTGATATTTGAGGTTGAGTCAGTGTGTATAAAATAAGTTGATGCCTTAATAATCCCATCAAACTAGATGGTGGTGGCGTTTGATCGGCACATGCTGACTGCATTCTTTTCATAACCAGGTCAGGAAAGAGAACAGGAGGAGCGAGCAAAGGAGAAGAGATGCAAAATGAGGGACACCACAACAGCAGGAAAGACGAAGAAGAGGTGAGCATCAGAAAGAGGGCATACAGTTCAAACGCAGCAATCGTGGTGCAATAAAAGCTCCGAGGCTGGTAAAAACTCTGTACTGGCAAATAAAACTGTAACAAACAAGAAGGACTCAAATTAATGTTCTTCTCAAGCAGGAATCCAAAAGATTTCAGGGCTGGGCCAAGTCCTCAGTGATGCTAGCGACGCCCCTGTTGATCGTTGTTGTCTGAATACCGACGCAAATGCGGTGTTCGTGTGCGATTCACGCGTGATTTGTTACACTATTTACACTTAGTACGATGTAAACGCTCGCATTCAAAGAGCAGGTTACAGGAGAAAAGTTTCGCTCATTTTCTACCAGGTGAACAGACGGACTTTAAATCCATCCTGTAACCACAGCAGACCATTCATGTCTCTGCTGCTGTGTTAACAATAACAGCAGAGACCGCCTTTAGTGCTGTTGTTGTAAGAATCTTCGAGGCCGTGCGGCTACAATTAGCAGCAATAATAAAAACGTGAATTACAAAACTCACCGGAGTCCAACGCGTGTGCTTCCACCAGAGACATTGTGTGTTACACTACGTCGTTTCCGTAGAGTACAACTAACCGCCCGTCAAAGGTTCCGTCCAGGAATTCCGATTTGTTCTACACGTATGAGGAAAAAGCTTCTTCGTGTACTCGCCAATAAAACCCAGAGAAATAAACACAGCGACGTTTGTTCTGTCTGCAATGGTAATGAAATGGCTTATTCGGGCCATTAGAGGTTGAAGCGGGCCGGAAGGATCTGGAACAGGGTTCCGTGCTGTGCCAAAGTTAACCCGGTAGAAAGTGTAGCTCCGGCTGTGTCCCAGTTCAGACTTTTTTCTCTCCATCTTTATTTCAAGAGGAACAGTAACAACAAATATAAAACACGGAGGAGACAATGTACTGCAAAATTATGATACAATGGAAGAGTGCGCCAAATTAAACAGGTAAGATGCATATCAAAATTAAAAGGGGAAAATAAGAAAAAGGAATAAAAAAGAAAAGAAAAACAAGCGAGAGATACAATGACATTGAATCATTAAACGGGGACATTAAACACACAATCATTACATTATTACATTACAGATATTTACGGTTTTAAAAGCTTTTTTGTTGTGAGAGGAGCAAATTGTATTCACAGAGTTCAATTTCTTTCCTAAAAGTGAGAAAGTGAGGTTCATTGCTTGAGAACTTTTATGGTCTTTGGCGAGGAGTAAAATCAGATTAATGAGGTAAAAAGCATTCGAGTCTTTCCTACTAAGTCAGTGTAACCAAATAACACATTTTGGTAAAAAAGCACAAAATTTGATAAGATGTTCTTAGAGATGAAACCACAAAATCTACGTAGAGGTACAAGACCAGAATAGATGTGAGCAGGACTCTGGGGCGATCTTACAGAAGGAGCAAAGAGTGTCTACATCCCTCTTACATTTCTGAGGGAAGCATTTAACAGGGTAGAATCTATGAATTAGCTTAAATGAAATTTACTTCACTTAGTAAGGAGGAATTTTTTTTGGCAAACGCCAAACTTTCTTCCAGTCAATGTCCTAAAAAAATAGACCAGAAAGAAATGGAAGGAGGAATGGAGACAAGTGACTCTTAAAAAAGAGACCTAATCTTGGCATTCACACCTGTACAAGAGGAGAAACTAAATAAATACCAACAAAAGTGCGAAATAAGATTTGGTAATTTGACTGGTTCTTATATCTCAAAGTCCTTTGTACAACTCGACTCATTCCCCCACTCAGACAAACACTTTCGATACGCCCCCTGTTAGTAAAACGGTTCCTTTCCCTTATCTATTTATTTATTGTTTATTTGTTTTCCTCCAAATGATAATTGGTAAACGACCATTTCCCGATTGTTTTTTTTTTCCACTCATTCATAAAGAAAAATCACACGGACGCAAGTTTTTCTCTTTTTCTTGTGTGGAGCGTGTGATCTACACAAGTCCAGGAGGTGGCGGTAATGTACGTTCAAAGCTGGTTTGCGACCCCCGCTAAACCCGAAAAGAAGAAGAAGAAGAGGCGGATCGTCGAGATCGGCGATCGACTGTTTCAGCTGAGTACGCAGCACACAGCGAACGCATTGGTGATGATTTTACGAACTTCCAGATAACCTGCAGCTTCACAAACATGACAGACTACGCCGAAGAGCAGCGGAATGAACTCGAAGCCATAGAGTCCATCTACCCAGACTCCTTTACAGGTCTGAATGGCACGTAACGTTAAGTAGGATTGTAGCACGAAAGTAGTAGCTAGCTCATAGCTAGCAAGTACACGTTACTTAGCTTGCTGGTCTTGATGCATGCTCAGTGATCCAGGTAAGGAAATCCCAGAAGGTTGATTCTGTTCATCTGGACGTTTTCAGCGGGAGAAACGTTTCATCCAGGGGACTTCTTCAGTCTCAGCTGACTGCAGGTTTCCAACCTTATAAACAGAACATTTGTACAATGACTGAAACCTTTCACGTGAAAAGGGAAAGACCATCTCTGAAACGAGGAGGGGACCTAAGGGTACACCTGTGTGCATCTTACAATGCTGTGATTGCAGCCATCCCCCAACTCTCTGTGAATGACACTCACCAATGGTTGTTGATCAATGGTCATGAGAATTTGCAGAACTGACCTCCCAGCCCGTTGTTAATCAGCTGTGCTGGTTTCAGTCGTTGTACAAATGTTCTGTTTATAAGGTTGGAAACCTGCAGTCAGCTGAGACTGAAGAAGTCCCCTGCATGAAGCGTTTCTCCTGCTGAAAACGTCCAAATGAGGAGCATCAACTTTTTGGGATTAGCTTGCTGGTGTTCTTGTGTTTGTGAAAGGATGCTCATATTAATGTCAAATGTTAAAATACTAATACTATTTCTATTAGCACGCGGTAGCTGTTGGGAAAAGCAAAGCTTGCCTGAAGTCTTTGTATCCAAATCTTTATTATTTCTGGTTGGTAAAATCGTGAAATATGCCTTAGTTACCCAGCCACTTATGAAATCATGGTAATAGTGATGTTACTAATGAATGTGTACTTGCAGTGCTCTCAGAAGATCCAACCAGCTTCACCATCACGGTCACGTCTGATGCCGGGGAGAACGGGGAAAGTAAGTAAACTGATGAATGTGGTTGGAAAACGGTGTGTTGCTAGCACTGCAGCTGTTATTATGTCAGGTGTGTATGCATGTGTACATTTATAGCATATATTTAAAAGCAACTTAGCATTTGAAATGGATCATGATAATAGAACAGTATTGTAAAACCTCTGGTGTGAAATCCATGACCGTTGAGCCCGTCTGTGACTACTGTCTGACAGCAGTTGAAGGAACACTGGTCCCAGTGATACTGCTTTGCTTCTAAGGATGTTCCCCTGCATGGTCGCAGGATCAGTTATGTTATCAGAACTGTTCTTGTGGGGTCTTAGTAACACAGCAAAGGCCACTTTAACGCACCCCACTCAGGGCCTCCAGGAAGGCTGGGTAGGCTGCATGGTTGATTGATGAGCACGAATAACAAGACCCTTTACTTGACCAGAATGAAAGCAATCCTCTCGTCCACTAGTGAAAACCCCACTATGCTGGCACTAAGCTGGGGGGGTACACGTATATCCACCTGTTTGACTTTACACGTAGTGAATAAAGAATAAATGAAAGTTTTATCTTTAGTTAAATAATAAAAAGAACTTTTTCATTGTGCACTTGTAAAGTTGTGGAACATGAACTGTCTGTTGTCTTTTTGCAGCTGTGGAAACAACTTTAAAGTTTACGTATGTAGACAAGTACCCAGACGAGCCCCCGCTGTGGGAAATCTATTCCCAGGAGAACTTGGAGGAGAGTGACGCAGAAGATATCCTCACACTATTACAACAGCAGGTCTGTCATTGGATTTATCTGAGCAGTCGTGGGTCTGGTGCTGGTTGAGGGCTAATTAGTGGCTTCTAGATCTTTCCAGATGCTTGGATGGAAGCCCAGTGCCTTGGATGACAGCTTCACTGTTGCGTGTCTACATTTGTGATGTAGCTGAAGCTCAAACCTCATTAAGAGGAATCTGTGAAGAAATGCTGCCGAATCTTAAAGCTTCAGACATTCGTACAGCTGGTCCATGGGCACGACTACAGTAACATTGTAATGAAATATGGGTGCATACTAATAACACAATAACAGTGTATGTTCATTGAACTGTGCAGTGATGCCTGTCAGACATGTAGCGAGATGGAGACAACTTTAAATGTTTCCAAAGCGTTTAAAAGGATTGATATATGTGTTCTTTTTATCAGTGTAACTCAGAGTATCAGATTGATGCTTTATACTGGCCATACACGAGCAGTCAGAAGCTTGGACACACCTTCTCGTGTGATGGTTTTTTACATTGTAGATTCTCACTGAAGGCATCAAAACTATGATTGAACACATGTGGAATTATGTAGTAAACAAAAAGTGTGAAACACCATAATACTGTTTCAGGCTTGAAGGAGTTCCCACAGATGCTGAGCACTCGTTGGCCCTTTGCCTTCACTCTGCGCTCCATCTCATCCCAAACCATCTCCACTGGGTGTAGGTCAGGTGACTGTGGAGGGCAGGTCACGGTGCAGCACTCCATCACCATGTGATGTCTTCATGTTGTACCTACAATGTCCAAAGTGCTAAAAATAAAGAAAAAACATTGAATGAGAAGCTGTGTCCAAACATAGATATCCATGTGACAACGCAGCAGCGGGAGGATGCACTTAATGAGAAAATTTACTTTCAATTTTGTATTTTTTATGTGAACTGAAGAAGCTTCACAGGTGAAACATCTCCAAGAACCTTACAGAAGCTTGCTTTCCAAGCCCCTTAAACTACACAGCAATAATAACAATCAAAATGTAGGTGACGTCAGACGTCTCTCCATCGCCTTATTGCAAAAAGAAAAAGAATTGAACCAAAAGTGTTGAACTGTTCTTGGACAGTTGGTGAAATGTGGCTTTGTATGTTTGTGTTCACTGTGCAGGCAGAAGAAAACTTGGGCATGGTGATGATCTTCACCCTGGTTACAGCTGTTCAAGAGAAACTTAATACAATTGTTGATGTGATGAAAAATAGGCAAGAAGAGGAAAAGCGGAGGAAAGAGAGAGAGGCCCAGGAAGCAGAGAAGGTAGAACCCAGACGGGATTCATGACCATTCACTCTCTGCAGCCAAGGTTTTATTTTATTATAACAGTAGTTGCTTTCAACAGGTGGCTTTCCAGGGAACAGTGGTAACCATTGAAAACTTCCTGGCATGGAAAGCCAAGTTTGAGCTGGAAATGGCTGAACTGAGGAGAAAAAGACAGAAAGAGGAGGAGCAGGCAGGAAAACCCAAACTGACAGGTACACGGTGTTACTCAAAGACACCAAAAACTGTAAAGATGATGATGTACGTGTCCTGACTGAAGACTGTGCATCTGTCACCAGGTAAACAGCTGTTTGAGAGAGACCACAACCTGGACACATCTGACATTCAGTTCCTTGAAGATGGTAAGGACTGTTTCTGAGTGTTGTGCTTCTTTTTGTTGTGAGGACTAAAGTCATTTATAGGACAGTGGAATCTAAACATAACACTTGTGTGGACATCTGTGTTTGCAGGTAATCAGTAGGCACGTGATCAGTCGTGGCCATCTTTGTGATGGGCTGATGGATCCTTGTTTCATTCGGGATGGTGGTTTCGACCTCCTTCCTTCCTCTCAGTGTGCCGTGTCTGGGGTGAAACCCTCGCTTTCTTGCCTCGGTCTCAGTGGCTTCCACCTTTTCCTTTGGCCATCCTATTATCCCAGCAGTGTTGATTGCTCGGATCTCGTTCTTCCCGTTCAGCCGATCCTCGGGGCTCGCCTTATTCTCTGCGGGTATTTGGTGGTTGCAGTTTTCCGAGGTTCCTCTTTACGGCTTCCATTTTCTCGTGGGATTAAAAGATACTTATAGCTGTACTCAGTATCTGCAATTCCCGACCAACATTTCTTTGTTACCATCCGAGTACGTTTCTCCAGTCCAAATGACATTCCGATGTCATTGCTGTAGATCCCAGCGGTGTCAGCTGACAGGTTTATCCTTCGGGAGTATGAGGTGTCTTGTCTGTCATTACAGGGCGTTAGGTACGTGTAGCGACGGCCATGTGGTCGGCAGTTTCTGGTGGATGCTGCCCTTTGTCACAGATTCTGTTATGGACGGCATCCAGTAGGGGTGCAACGATACACAAAATTCACGGTTCGGTTCGGTTCGATACTTTGGTGTCACGGTTCGATATTTTTTCGATACAAAAAAAATGTTCATGCCTTTTTAATTTGTCATTTATTAAAATTATAAATATATATTTTAACTCAAAAGTACAGTTTTTAAATTTAACCCTAACCCTTGTGCGTGTTTTTTATTTTGACAGCGAATGCGCACCTGCGGACCACTTATGTGCAGCCCTGGTTATTTAGCTCGTCATATTGCAGCCACAGAAATTATTTTGTCCATGAAACCATAAAGCTGCACTTTCTTTTTGCCTTATAGTCTGATTTGTCATAACTTCTCCGTTTTGTGGTAAGCTTTTCTTTGGCTGTCACTTCTTCACCCTGACCTGTCTTATTTGGCTCAGCAGAACTAAAATATATATCTGTCTGTGAAGGTTCTCAGTCATCCAGGTCATCGTAGTCAAATATAAATCCTGCTGCTTTTACACACGGACTCACATAAGCTCAGCGATTCTCTGCGCGATCAACCTCTCACATGTTTAAGCTTGCTGCGGGAGATTTCACTTGTCATGTTTGCATAGTAAGCTAACGATTAATAAGACGATGTCAGAGGAATTGGTGCACAAATTATCATCACTCACAGATCAGTGCTGTCATTGCAAAGTGAAAGCAAAAAAACAAGCGCAAATTCAAACGCGACTTCAATATGTCACATATTGACAGTGGCTCATCGATGCCAATGACATAATTACCCAGCTACATTTCTGAAAGAATGCAAAAGCATTGACATATATTTTTCCTACAATAGCCCGACGGGCAGGGAAGAGATAGATTTTGGTAGCCCGACTGAAAAGATCGCTAGCCCCGGGACGTCGGGCTAGCGATATTGCGAGCCCTGTATCTGATTGAGGAATCACTCATCTTTGGAAAAGAGAGTTTATTACAGAGAAATGGCTCTTTCCAAAATAAAAGCTATACTATCCGCTTCTTCTGGGCTATATTCTCAGCAGCATAAGGAGAATCATGTGCTAACAGCTGTCTAAATGACTCGGCTAAAGTTAGTAGCATGCTTGTTGTTTTTGTCTTTGCACTAGGATGATGTCAGCGTAAATGTGCAGTCATATTCGTTGTGTTCCCACTAGTGCTTTCAGGTTAATCTCGTTGAAATGACCTTAACGCCACAACACGGCAAATCTCCGTTAACGAGCTACCGCCGATCGCTCCGTGCATGGGGCTAGACGGCCAACACGTTAACGAGCTAACTGCGCTAACACACTAGTTCCCACCCATGTAATTGAGCATTGCATGGCACATCCAACATACTGTTTTACTTTAGTCCATGACTCGCTTACCTTCAGGGTCATACGTCACATGAAAACCAAAATAATTCCAAACGCCAGATCTGAATGAGGGTGGGGGAGGTTCATGTTGCAAGGAGAGCTTAACTTCTGTCTCGCTAGCTTGCCCTGCGCTCTTCCTTCTGATGATGCTGTCTGTGTTGAGCGCTCAGTGAATCTGCGTTCGACTACTCCGCCTAGGCTGCACTGTCGAGCCTAGGCGGAGTAGTCGAACGCAGATTCACTGAGCGCTCAACACAGACAGCATCGTCAGAAGGAAAGTTGATAAAATAAATTACAAATGTTGTATTGTTCATACATATGCGTACCGAACCGAAAGCACTGTATCGAACGGTTCAATATCGATACGAATATCGTTGCACCCCTAGTATCCAGGTGTAGCAGGTAGTGGAGGGTCTCTGTTTTGGTGGCATCAGGGTTTCAGCTGTGCTTTTTGCGAATGTTGTGGTTCTGTTGGCTTCATCAGGTGGTGACCTCCAGCTTTCACTGGAGCAGTTTGCTGCTGAGTGTGAAGCAGTTGGATTCAAAATCGGCACCTCCGTTTCCGAGACCTTCTCAGCTTGAAAGGGTGGAGTCAAACTCTGTGTCAGGGACGAGTTACTAGTAGGTCGGGGTTTCGTTTACAAGTGAGGGCAGAGTGGAATGTGAGATTGTCAGAAGGATTGAGCCACGGACTTCGTATCATCTTGTTTTGGTGAGGAGAGCTTAAAAGCAAAGTTGTTGATTTACTGCGATCTTCCTTCCTGCCCTCACCTGTGCTCATGAGCTCAGCCTAGTGACCAAGACGACAAATTTGCAGATACAAGTGGCAGAAGTAAGCTTCCTCTCCTTTAGCGATAGACTGAGGAGCTCAGCTGAGAGTAGAGCCGCCAGCCACAGCGAAAGGAGTCAGTTTACGTGGTTCAGGCATCTGACGAGGAGGCGCCCCCCCCCCCCCCGACCTCCTGGGTGAAGTATTCTGGGCGTGTCCTACTTGGTGGGTGCACTCATACAGACCCAGGACTTGCTGGACAGATTATATGTCTTGGTTGGCTTGAGAACAACTCATTGTCTGCCCAGATGAGCTGAAGAGCCAGGGTGATGGAAGTGTGGGCTTCAGACCCCGGTGACCCGAACCTGGATAAGTGGCAGAAAATGGATGGAATTGTGTTTGTGTAGCTCGGGAGAAACGGGATTGGCAGCAGGCAGACACGTGAAAGAGAGAAAAAAACGTGACTTTCTAAGATCTGATTTGCTGTGTCAGAGTCACAGATCATCTGGATCTGTTGGCTCAGTCAACAACTCCCAGTCAGAGAACAGCATTTAGTAGGAATAATCTTTTTCCTGTGAAGTTTCTTCTAACCCCGTGGCTTTCTTCTTATGCAGCTGGAAACAACGTTGAAGTGGACGAGTCACTATTCCAGGACATTGAGGACTTGGATTTGGATGAAGATGACCCAGATTTTGACCCTATAGAGATGGGTAGTGATGAAGACTAAAGGCAGAGCAGGACGGTGGAATCAAAGGCTTCAAGCATGATCAGAGGAACATGCTGCTCTTGTCCTGGACGCCGTCTTCTGGCCATTAAGGACATGTCTGCTTTTTTTTATTTTACAAAACTCCGAATGAAAGGAGAGGAAATTGTTTAAAAACACTCAACAGTTGGTGTTTATTTCAACTGCCTCGATTAAGTCTGATAAAAATGTGTGTTCCCTCTGGGGCTTTGTCTTTAAGCTCATCCCAGTATCAGCAAGTTTCTGCCCAGTTGAAGGCACTAAACTGTCAGGTATGGCCAGAGAATAAAAGTCTTGCTTTGCTGAGGTTGAAGTAACTATACTCTATTACACGTGACCGCATTTCCAGAAAAACTAGAATATTTTCCGATGTGCAGTAAAAACATTCTGTGACAATAAATCAGGTGAGCAGTTCTTTACGTGACCAAAGTAAGATTTTAGTAGTTGGACTGACCAACTCCAAATTTGAATTTGATGGCTGTAACACTGTGGGAAAGTTGGGCATGTTTAGCAGTTTCTTACATCAGTTTTCCTTCAAATAATTTAATTTAGAAGTGAGTCTAAGATGTGTAGCAGTGGTTAGCATTGTTGCTTCAATGGATAAGGTCCTGGGCCGGAGCCTTTCTGCATATACACACACACACACACACACACACACACACACACACACACACACACTACTGATTAAAAAGTTTTGAACAGCCCAATTTTTCCAGTTATTTATTGCAATTCAAGTTTAAGTCCACTAAATATCTTGAAATAGAACAAACAAGTGGTGAACTGCCAGGTTAAAATAAAAGATACCCAAAAGTGAAAAATAATGTACATTTCAGAATTATACAAAAAGGTCTTTTTCAGGGAACACAACATGGGTTAACAATTTAAAGCTGCTCTGCAGCAATTGAGACTCAGGTTAGTGCTACTAATTCCTGCAGGTACAGCCCCTCTGTGTGCTGGGCACACTGTGGTACCAGACCCTCGTGAGCATCAGTTGAACATTATTGTACTGCAGAAAGTAGCGTGTTGGTACAGAAATGGTGACAACAAGACGATTAACAATGGAAGAGAGACAGACCATCATAACACTTCAAATGTAGGTTTGTCCTACAGAGAAACTGCAAAGAGTGAGTCCAGTTTCCTTCATCATCCAAAGGCTCAGAAACAAACTGTGACAGGAGGGGGTCTGCAGACCCAAAGACACGACTGTATCAGTTACAGTGTGATGGCGGCTCACAGGACAACAGCTACAAGCAGCTTAATCGTGGTTGTAGTGAGAAGTCTCAGTTTCAGCTGTGAAGAGAAGACTTCCTGCTGCAGGTTTGACAGGACGAGCTGCAGCAACATCACAATAAGACAAAGAGGCTTGGCTGGGCCATAAACTCCACCACTGGACTACTGCAGACTGGAAGAAGGTCTTATGGACTGATGGATCAGAATTTGGAATCTTTGGTTAAGTGTTATCAAACACAGAGGTGATCACTGAGCAGCTACGTGGTTTCACTCCATATGTGACGTTTCCTTTGACAGTGTTGATGAAGACTGAAGGTGTTGCACTGTCTCTTTAGACAAGAACTGTGTGTATGACAAGGTTCCTATATAGTACATTTCTGGTGTACTTGACCCCAAGTATTTTATTCAAGGTCTCATTCACAGCATTTACTTACACATTCACACTACAATGAATGCATTGGGAGCAGCACGGGTTTAGTCTCTTGCCCAAGGATACTTTGGCATACAGTTTGTATGGAGATGAGTGTTTTTTGGTGATTGGTGACAGAAGGATGGCAACAAGGAAAGTCCACAAGTGGACATATTACACAAAGGATGTTGAAGCTACCAGGTGGAAGGAAAAGAGGAAGACCTCAGAAGAGTTTTTGAATGTAATGGGACATACAGAGGGCATATGTGACGGATGCTAGATGATGCTAATGATGGAGTTAGATGGAGGCAGGTGATCCAATACGGCAACCCCTTAAAGGAGCAGCTGAAAGATGAAGACTGTTCTGAGTAACCAGTTTCTCAGTTTTTCTCATTGCTTCTCTCCGTACATATTCAAAATGTTTACCATTTGATGTAGCTGTCCCTCTCAGTCAGATGGGTGTCTGCAGTGCTTTTCCCAGCTCTTTGGGTGTGGACATCTATTAAAGACTACAGAGAAACCATGGTGGGATCATCAGCTGACGGATGGTGACGAGGTGAGGTGATCGTCCTGGTTATACTAAAGTTAAAGACAAAAAGTCAAAATGATTGATCATCCATGCTGTCACATAGACTCAGATCTGCACGGCTTCTGTTTTAAACACTGTAGTCAGCTGCAGAAAGAGGACATGAGATTTTCTCTGACAGCATTCAATACAACCTGATGTAAGGTCAAAGGTCGTCACTTGATGATGAAATAAAAACTTGAGCAAGGAATTCTTTCACACTGGGTCTTGCCAATAGTGTGTTACTTACCATAAAGTAATTCAGAGTCAGTCATATCTGAGTAATGACATTGTAATGTATATACATTGTTACTGTATAGCTTTCTACAGGACTGAAGGAGGTGCTGGTAAAGACTACGAGTCCTGCTTGATCCCTGCGCCGAGATCTGGTACATGACAGCTGTGATGATGCATCCAGGAGACGCAGCTCGGTCCTGATGGTCTTCTCATTAGTGCTTTTCCAGGGTGAATGTTGATGATGATAATATCATCATATATATTTAATCTCGGTAATATTCTGGGTATTTATATTTGAGCTATTTCTTCTATTTTGTAGCTTTGTTACATAATGTATTATTTGATTTAGTTCAGGCTGTTGCTGTTCTTATTGTGTTGAATGAAATGAAAAGAACAAATTACACTTGTATGAAACCTGCTGCTGCTGTGTTTTTAAATCTAACGAGCTGTAGAGTGCTCATGGATCTAAAACTTTAAATCTTCAGTTTTATATCATCTTCAGTCTTGTCTCAAGTACAACGTTTAATTTCCAGGTAATTCTTTAACAGTACTCTGTGGAGTGTGCAGCTCATGTCATCTCTGTCTAAGGGAGAGTGCTGAAGCATTCAAACATAGACTATTAGAGTAGCACAGGTGTGTAGCATTGCTATCTAATTAACAACAGGGATACAGAGTGAGTGATTCTTATAGTATCAAGTGTTAGATTATAATATTATTTTATGCCATGTTATACCCCTAACTAAAGATTGTGAATTATTATGTAGTTTTAGTTTGCATTAGTCTCCTGAATTAGAAGAAGCTGATAACTATTGCATTCGTTAAACTGATTTGCATTACATTAGACTGCTGATTTATTGTGGATGAATGATATTGTTTTATGATGTTATAAGAAATACTGTTTGCAGAAAGTCATCGCCTTATTTGTCTGATTAGAACAGAACAGAGCATGCTGGAGTTTTCTGCCCCAACTCAGCAGGAGCAGATAAACGGGGAGCCAAGGTCGTAGCTTAGGCGCCGTGTGAGAGAAAAGCATGTGAATGTTTAGGCTTTTATGATAAGGTGGGAGAACCAGAGGCTATAAGAGTTTGAGCAATGCTCCACCATTTTGAGATCTGAGGCTGTCTGCATACGGTGTCCATCTCCCACGCGTGTGTTCATTAAAATCATCGTTTGACTCAACCCGGCCGGACCAGTGTTGTTATTGTGGTTTTTCATCCCCAATATTTTGAACCTTAACACAAGTTAACAATCAGAATCTAATCGAATGCGAAAGAAGACCCCTGGACACAAATCAGCGTGATGAGAATGACTAATAATGGCAGACAAGCATATTTGGGAAAAATGAGAAGAACTCTCGTCCCGTCCGCTGATCTATGATCTATACCGCATCAGACACCAGGGGGCGAAAGAGACGTTTTGGCTTCATGTTTGTGGAGCTCTAGGTCGTCCATGGGGAAAAGGGGGCGGATTTGGCTCTTTCGGCTTCCCGTACTATACCGGTGGACGGAAACGGAGGTGTTGTTGACGCGCGGGGTTTGCTGGGAAAGTTTTAGTTTGACGCCATTTTGGATTAAGAAACAGAGGGAGTAGTCGAAGTTGCAGGTATTTCACAGCCGTGCGTGTTTTCAGCTACATCAGATCTTCACTGGGTAAGAATCGGGGAAGGTTATGTAATAAGGGTAGAGTTAGTAAAACCGCTGCATTGAATTTACAGCAGAGATGTTGACCACAAGTTAGCATTAGCTATCGAGTTGTCCGGGAAGCTAATTTAGGGTCTAACCAGGAATAAGTTGGCCAAAATCCGTTTTGTTCTGTTTCACGGAGTGAGGTTAGTTCCTGCAAGCTAGTAAAACGACGTGTTACGAAATCGGATAACGTGGGTATTCACTGTTCATGTTGTCTGTTAAATGTGTGCCTATACTCTCAGGAGTGGAGGGATTTAAGCAGTTAGGAATGACCTCCTTCCTGACCGGGAAAGCGGGTCGTGTCCACTTCCCTGATAAAGAAATATCCTAGTTTAGGAGCGGCTATCGCTGTCATTGTTTGCAACGCTTCAGTTTAGAAGAAGGTGAACGTTAGCGCTCATCATCTGTGGAGGTCCTCTTAAGATCTCGGGTAGGAGAACTCACTTGGAGGTGGAGATTGCTGTGACCTTAAATACTCTACAGTTTTCCAGGTGGTGCTGCATGTCTTCTCCGACTTGCTGAATATTCCCGAAACGATTCAAACTTGGTGTCGATTTAGATGGAGACGAGGTTCCGAAGGTGAAGCCGTTGTTCTAAACAGCGCTTTACTTTGGAGGTGTGGTTCGTTGTGTGGCAGTGATGTACCGTTTCTAGCACATTCTGTGGGAGACTTGGACTATTGTTCTCTAATTGCTGTTGAATTGCTTCTGTTGTACTATTTTCTGTGGCTACAATAATAAAAAACAATAGTGCACTCTAATTTTGAAATTAAGTTAAATAATAAAGGGTTGAAAGTAGGACTGCAACGATTAATGCGAATAATTTGATTATAAAATTGACTCAAATGCTTCGTTGAATGCATGGCTCTGAATTATGCAGATGAAATGTTAACTTCAGTTACAGCTCGGACGGAAGCGATACCTGCAGCAAACGGGGGTTTGAGTCTAAAGGGCGGCATTCATGTCGAGCCTTTCGTAACATTTTTTCAGATTGAAAGTGGCATTGGGTTAATATTTAAACATATTAAAATAAAAGCTTGTTTTCGGACACTTGGTGTCGTAAGCCCCGCCCTCTGTTCAAAGATGGCCGTTCACAGTGGACACAGATGCCTCTTTCACTCCTCTTTCCAATCATCTGTGTTCTCTGTCCAAAATGTGAACATTGGCATCCTTGAAAGAGTGACCTTCGACCTTTAGATGATGATGTCCAGCCCACAGAAACAAAGGTCTAGATAGTGACTATAAAATCTTCTGCAGAGCTATCAAAACTCTGTATTCCAAATGGCACCACTTCTCGTTTTAGTCTTAATCGAGGTGTACGCCAAGGTTGCCTGATTAGCCCTTATCTTTTTTTACTTTGCACCCAAATTCTTGCCTCTCATATTTCGAATAGCCCTGTGAAGGGTATAAACATAGCAGACAGAGAGATTGTCATCAGTCAATTGGCAGATGATACCACAATTTTTCTTAAAAATGCCAGCCAAGTGCCAATTGCTTTACGTGTAATAGAGGATTTCTCAAAAGGGTCTGGATTGGTCCTAAACTTAAATAAATGTCAGTTATTACCTGTCAAAGAGTGTAATGTTCAGAGTATTTGTAATATAACAGTTAAAAATGAAGCAACATATTTAGGTCTGATTATCTGCAAAGATCCAAAAGACAGAATTTTACTAAATTTTCCCCCAATTATTAAAAAATCTCAAACCAAATTAAATCAATGGTTGCAGAGAGATTTAAGTTTAAGAGGAAGGGTATTGCTCTCAAAAGCAGAAGGTCTGTCTCGACTGACTTATGCAGCAATTTCTCTGCATGTGGACGGCAAAACTTGAAGAGCATTCGGTCGATATCCTTACAACTTGCTCTGGAAAAACCGGACACATTACATCAGAAAAAGTGTATTGATGAATGACTATGAACACGGTGGTCTCAATGTTTTGGATTTTACTACTCTAAACAATACATTTAAGATTAATTGGGCTAAACATTTTCTTAAAAATCCGGTATCCATTTGGAATTTTATTCCTCACTACATTTTCTCTAAGTTTGGTGGTCTAAGTTTTATCTTAGGTTGTGATTATAATATAGATAAGCTTCCAGAAAAGCTCTCGATGTTTCACAAACAAGTTCTATTAGCTTGGTCCCTTATATATAAACACAACTTTACACCCCATACATATTCAATTTGGAATAACAGGAACATAGTGTATAAAAATAAATCATTATTTTTTTCTAGGTGGGTTGAGAAACGGATTGTTTTAGTGAATCAGCTGTTTAATCCTAATGGGCAGCTTATGTCCTATTCAGAATTCTTAAACACCTATAAATTTCCAGCCACACCCAAAGAATATGCCATATTATTTGATGCAATACCTACGGGTATTATAATGCTTTTTAAAGGTATTCAACCTTGCATATCATCTGTTTCTCTCCCCAACCCTTTAGATTCACACATAGGAAGAATCTGTCTAACAAACCACAGTAAAAGTAATAAGAATATCCGTGCTTTGTTCCAGACAGAATCTCTAACTTTCCCACATGTGGTCTCTTATTGGAATTCCTTTGTCAGTGACATTAACTGGAAAAGAGTATGGACAATTCCTAACAAGTATCTGGTAACGAATAAAGTGAAGGAAGTCCCATTTAAAATACTGCATAAATTTTATCCTGCTAATCATTACATGACGAAGTTCAAAAGGGACATAAATGTGAGCTGTGGATTTTGTGGAAGCCATCCTGAGACTGCAGCACCTCTTCTGGATCTGTTCATACGCTAGAACATTTTGGAAAGACTTCAGTAGATTCATTGCTGGACATCTCTATAATGACTTTACTGTGAAATGGGAAAATGTTGTATTTTGTTTCTTTCGAAGGCAAAAAAAAGAAGAAATTTACTTTATAATAAACTTGTTAGTTATCTTAGCTAAATTTTATTTTCACAAATGCAAATACAGTAACAAAAAACCTAATTTTAAACATTACTTTAATGATGTTTTATGTTACATAAAATTGATTAGTGGATCACTTAACAAAAAGGCTGTGAAAACTATTACTATTTGTTTAAGTTTAATATTTGGAAAAAGAAAAAAAAAGATAGTGACTATAAAAGCCACCGACCGAGAGCAGTCACAGGGATCACAGCTGGTGTGTTTGACGTGTTCTTTGGTGTGCGGGGAGCTTACCACAGGCTTCATTTTGACTTTTGAGCTGGTGGAATAAATTTGTGGTACTGCTGCCTTTTGTGGCATAGTTTTATGGCATGTTTTGAAAAATACTGCATTTTGTTCGACATCCAAACGACAGCGAGTCTCATTCCTTCGCTCATCTGAGACTTCTGCTGTCCCTGTCCGGCAGCATAGAAACTAGGGCTGCCACGATTAGTCGACTAGTCACGATTATGTCGACTATTAAAATCGTCGACGACTGATTTAATAGTCGACTAATCGCAAAAATAATCGGTGACTAGTCGACTATCAAAATAATCGTTTGTGGCAGCCCTAATAGAAACACGCCTGCTCGGCGCGTTCCAGCCGGGAGACATGTTTCCAGTTGGCAGGTGTGAATAAATGATGCATTTGCAGCCTGTGGTAGGAAAACAACCTCACAGTGAATTACATGCAGGCAGCTTTTACGATGCAACCATTGAACCCATGTACATGGAAAAACTCAGGATACATCGAGTATATTCGATATATCGCCCGCCCCTACCCGAGGGTTGTTAGGTTGGACGCTGATTATTGATATTACCATCTACACCATCACGTCTTGTTTTCAGCAGCACAAAAGTGTTGCATCAAAGCACAGGGCAAACTTGAGAATGCTAATATGTTTGCTTTCCTTCATTGCAGACACGCTTGGTCTTTTAAAGGTTTACAGACACAAGCTCACTCGCTCGTCCCATCAATCGTCCCTTCAAGGCGGTGAATCGCCCGTTTAACGAACTAGTGAAACGGCCCCAAAGCATAATCTGTCAGTGCCATCAACTCCTACGGTGCTTTACCAGCTCCTTTTTTTTCAAGCAGTTTTGAATGTATTGGGAGAGAGAATAACAATCATTGACTCCGTATATAGAAATAATAATCATTGCATTACTATAAGGACTCACAAATGTCAGCAGATTTGTGAAGGCCGATTGCTGAAATGATTGAATGAACATAAGAGAATGTAGTGCACTGGGAAAGTATTCCAGGTGTGTTGCTAGCAGCCTGGACAACCACAGATGGTCCCACAGCCACTCTGTGCTTAGGTGGTTCCTGGTTTGACACTTGGCATTCAAGTTCGGTCGTTGTTTGATCAGACCAGAGAATTTTCCCAAGTCCTTCAGGTGCTTTTTTGGCACTCCAGGTGTCTTTCACCTCTTACAGAGTCACTTCTGTCAGGTGACTTTACCATGCAGGCCTAATTCTCGTAGTGCTGCAGAAATGGTTGTCCTTTGCAAAGTTCTGCTGGAGCTCTGTCAGCGTGACCATCAGGTCTCTGTCCCCTGCCCTCGTACCGTGACTGCTCAGATTGGCAGGGCGGCCACCTCTAAGAAGAGTCCAGGTGGTTCCAAACTTCTTCCACGGAGGCCAGTGTGCTAACTTCAAGCTGCAACAAGTTTTATGCACCATTCCCCAGTCTATTTCTCCCGCGCACACTCTGCTTGTTGATGTCATTTCGTATGTTGTAAAGTAAAATGTACCGAGGCTTCAGCACGGTGGTGACTGCATCAATCTGCTTAAATCCTCAGACACAATGGCGAGTCCAGGGAAAGACAACTACAGGATGAAGAGCTATAAGAACAAAGCGCTGAATCCTCAGGAAATGCGTCGAAGGAGAGAAGAGGAAGGAATTCAGCTACGCAAACAAAAAAGAGAGGAGCAGGTGATCTTTGCTAACGTTTGGTGTATAAAATGGAATTAAGCTAACAGAGTTCAACATGTGTGTGGGACTGTTATGGTCCTGTTAGCACCTGCTGTGTTTTTCCTATCAGGGTGTGAGTTCTGCTCTCCTGCCTTTGCTACCAGCTAACTGCACTCAGCAACTGGGGCTCAAGTTCCCATTAAAGAGTTGTGTCCATGTGGCTTCTTGCTCACTCTGTGTGTTTGGTTAACATTGATTTTGCTGAGCTTTTGTTTTTTGACTGGTTTGTGTTTCTCTCTTTACTTTGGTCCTGATTCTTCTCCGTCTCCATTTTCAGTCTGGACTTCTTTACAATATTCAGGCTGCATCTCTGCTCCGATCACCGCCGTCTCCTGCAGCCTTTCATTTGTGCGTCTGTGCATTTATTTAATGTGTGTCTGTATGACTGCAGCTGTTCAAGAGAAGAAATGTCTGCATACCTTCAGCTGATGACTCCATGCAGGAATGTCCGATCCAAGATCCAGACATCAGCTCCACAGTACCCATCACAGCTGTAAGTGTAAGCTGCCTCTCTCCTGTAGGTTTGCTGTGCTGTAGTCTGAACTAAACATGAACTCTCTGATGCGTTTGTGCAGGATGGAGTCATAACAGCAGATATGATTCAGATGATCTTTTCTGAAGACCCCGACCATCAACTAATTGCTACACAGAAATTCAGAAAATTGCTTTCCAAAGGTGTGTCTCTGTGACGTTTAATGGAAGATTCGTGTTTCTGTAGTCGGTTTACTAAAAGAGAAATAACTGTTTGGACCAAAGTTGAACAGAGAAGCTGCCAAGTTATTTTATTCTGCTTCCACCTGGCTGTCAACAACAGGCTCTGCTCTGTGTGCAGCTTCTGCAACGCCTCGTTTCTACAGGCGCAGTGCTGCCTCAGTATCAAAATACTAAAGTAATCATTTCCCACAACTTTATCAATGTTGCACCACACCTGTGCTGGCTTACACAACAGAGATTAAACCAAGAGAAACACACAAAATGACCTGAAAAAGAAATCTTGCTCTTTGAGGTGTTTTTCTGCAGAACACAAATTGAATTGGTTTTGTGAAACAGCCTGTTGCTCTGTCTGTGAAATGCCTTTAACCCTTTAGCAGGTTTGTGCTCAAAGTGTTCACTTGTTTCTTTTGCACAGAACCCAGCCCCCCCATAGATGAAGTGATTTCCACTCCTGGTGTTGTGACTCGGTTTGTGGATTTTCTGCAGCGGAGTGAAAACTGCACACTGCAGGTCAGAGAATCCAACACTGTACACCTGAGAGTATCAGGACATCTGGATGTCCCACTATCAGATAACAGATGTGTTCCTGTGTCACGTGTTCACCTCAGCAGACGTCTACAGTCAGATTATTGCTCGTATTTCATTTATTGTTTCATTTTGTCCTTTTCTAATTTGTTATTAGTCTCAAAGCGAGTGGGTGACATGGTGCTTCACAGGGCAGCAATTTACATGTTGCTTTGTTATGAGTCATATTTATATGTATTTAATAATAATAGCTAGAATGTTGAAATGATTGGTAGGCGTTACACAGCTATTGTGAGCATTGAACCTCCAGTTGTATCGGGTAAAACTGTTGTTGTTGTCATATTGTCCACGGTGTGCTCGTAACAGTTCGAAGCGGCCTGGGCACTGACCAACATCGCCTCTGGGACCTTCTTGCACACCAAGGTTGTGATTGAAACAGGAGCTGTTCCCATTTTCATTGAACTGCTGAACTCAGAGTACGAGGATGTGCAGGAACAGGTGAGAGTCACATGATAACACCTGCTTAGTTACAGGTAACCTGCTCATCTATAGTGAGTGAGTTGAGATGTTGAGCTTTTCTAACAGTTTCAGGACTTTTGAGAGGCACAAACCTGAATGTGTGTAAACTGCTGTGGTAGTGTTTGACAGGACGAGTTTTAGTGTCAAAGGCGGTCTGTTGGGCTGTGACGTAGTTGAAGCATGTTGGCTGTTTTCCAGGCAGTGTGGGCACTGGGGAACATAGCGGGCGACAACGCTGAGTGCAGAGACTACGTACTCAACTGTGGCATCCTCCCATCTTTACAGCAGTAAGTGTTCGTCGTCTGTCTGCGTTTGTGTGTCAGAGCTGCACTAACAGCTGGCTCTGCTCTGTGCAGGCTGCTCGCTAAATCCAACCGTCTCACAACAACCCGAAATGCAGTGTGGGCTCTGTCCAACCTGTGCAGAGGGAAAAACCCACCACCAGATTTTGCAAAGGTCAGCCCCGTCATTGTTGTTGAGTCACTGAATACTGGAGCTCATTCGCCTTCCTCCTCCTTAAAGTCATATTTCCTGTACTGATCATGTGGTTCCAATATTAAATTGTCCCCTTGTCTGTGTTATTTTGTCAGGTGTCTCCTTGTCTCAACGTTTTGTCCAGGCTGCTGTTCAGCAGTGATCCAGATGTGCTGGCCGATGCGTGTTGGGCTCTCTCCTACCTGTCTGACGGCCCCAATGAAAAGATCCAGACGGTCATCGACTCCGGGGTCTGCCGCAGGCTCGTTGAGCTGCTCATGTACGACACTGACATACTCTTTGGTTGTTGTTGTTGTTTTTTGCACATTTGTTGAACATAAATGAAAATTGCTCCCTAAATGTAAGAGCTGATTGTGCTGTGACAAGCTTTGAGTGTTCCACGTAGCTGTGAAGCAGTTTCAGCCCCCTGTTCTTTGCAGAATTGAAGGGCTGTTGAGCCAAAACGTAACGTTGGATTGGATTTAAGTGTCATGAGTGTAGCTGAGTTTCCAGTACGAACTGGCTGGACATGGTCCTTCACAATTTTCTGGGAGACAGCTGAAATGATTCTTGCGTCAGTCATGGGGAACACTGGCCATTTGCCCAGTTGGGTTAATTGAAGGGACGCTCCACACCAGCCCTGTAAGTGCTGACACGAGCCCATTCGTTCATTTTCATTGCTGATGCTGTATTGCCCAATCAACACACTTAAGTGCCACAAAGTAAATAAACGGCAGACGAAAATGACGCAGACTGAATCATCAGCACGCGAGCATGAGCGTTTTCAGTGGGGATGAAAACAATAGTGTGGCCGCGGAGACCAAAACGCTGTTTTCAAGTTTATCCAGGTTGGTGTAGCTGAGAGGATTATTCCTGTGTATAGTGAAGGGGGCATGTTGAGTGCTGGGTATCGGCTTGGACTGAGAGCAGGTCAGATCGGGGGTGGTGACACTTAAAGGCAGCCAAAAGAAGAAAACTGAAACATTAATAAACGAAGTACTGTGGTGAATAAAAACTGCTGTTGGGTGGTGCTGGATTTAAAAAGAAGGGATCAGCGTGTTGAACAGAAATGTTGGATTAACAGTCGGCGGTATTAGTTTCCCTTGCAATGAGCCTATTCATGCACAGTGTCTAAGCTCCAGCTTTCAGTCCTTTGAGTTTCTTATTGGTGGTATGAAACTTCCAGAGTCACAGGTTCTTTTCTGATATTTTCTTGTCTGAGAGCGTCTGTTCTGTTCGTCTGTTTTCTTTGGGAGACGCAGCGTCCAGTAGAACACAATCAGCTTCCTCTGATTTCGTTCCCTGGACGATTTGAAGCATCAAACGTTGTTTTCTTTTGATGGCGTAACATTGTTGCACAAAGAATCTGTCGTTTCTGATCCCGTCCACGCTTTGCACGTCTCACTGTGTGCCTCCTGTTTCCAGGCACGGCGACTACAAGGTTGTTTCTCCTGCCTTGCGTGCAGTGGGAAACATCGTGACAGGAGATGACATCCAGACTCAGGTACAGCCTCTGTTTCTTCCATCGGTGCTGCTTGGCCTTTTCTCATTGACAGCATTAAGATCTTTGGCTCCTCTGCTTTCGTCTCAGGTAATCTTGAACTGTTCAGCACTGCCGTGTTTGCTCCACCTTCTCAGCAGCCCTAAGGAATCCATCAAGAAGGAGGCCTGCTGGACTGTGTCCAACATCACCGCAGGAAACCGAGCTCAGATTCAGGTATTCTGCTGCAGCGTCTCCGTTTGTCGTGGCGAGATGAAGAGCTGCTGTTCTTTGCTGCTGACCACATTTTTCTGTTTTTGTCAGAACGTCATTGACGCCAACATCTTTCCAGTACTGATCGAGATCCTTCAGAAGGCCGAGTTCCGCACAAGAAAGGAGGCTGCGTGGGCAATTACCAACGCCACCTCTGGGGGCACTCCCTCACAGATAAAGTGTGTTTACCAGACGTCTTAAAAACACTTGATGTGAAGATTCCTCCTTACGTAGTTCTGGTGCCGTGTTTCCCACAAATACAAACTTGAGTCACAGTTCAGTGCGAGTAGTTGCACCATGTGATGAGTCATTAAAATCCACCAATGTTAGCTGAGCACTGCTTCAGATGGTGCACCACACTCTTTCCTACAAACACCACATGGATGTTAATGTGACTCATTCAGACTGTTAAATCAACAGCGCTGGTTTCATTTTACATGTTCATATATTTGGTTTGTCAGATTTCACTGTGCTGGGACTTCTCTGCACATTTGCACAGCAGGAATTGGTGGAAATCCAAAAATCAGTCGAGCTTTATAAACAAAGTGAAATGCTGCTGAGGACTAACGTCTGTGCTTTCCGTGACAGGTATCTGGTGTCCCTGAATGCCATCAAACCTATGTGCGATCTGCTGACAGTGATGGACTCTAAGATTGTTCAGGTGTCACTGAACGGTTTAGAGAACATCCTCAGACTGGGAGAACAGGAAGCCAAACAGAATGGAACTGGCATCAATCCGTACTGCGCTCTGATTGAGGAAGCTTACGGTAATGCTCGCAAACCACCAACAGAACATTCACGAGCTTTCATTCACTCAGTAAAGTGGACACGTTCTTTTGTGTCGCGTTTGGTTCCACACCCACCGAGTGTTCACTGCACCTCGGTGGGGTTGCTTCTTTCTCGGCACTTCTTTGTAACCGAGCGTGTTTGCAAGAACGTCTAAGTTTAAAAAAGTGTCAAATAAAAGTGAAAGCTTTGTTTAGGAAGTTTGTACGTGAGGGCAGAAGGCAAAGTTTGGACATTTTAAGAATCACAAGCTTTATAGGCATGCTGGTATTTTTGTCTCACACACACACACACACACACAGCCTCCATCTTCCCTGACTATAGTCTCAGGTGTGTCATTTGTAACATCAAAGGTTGGAGGTTAGACCCTCTGTCCACATCTTTGGAGTTAAATCATTTCTGATCACTTACAAGAAATTTAAATTGGCAGCATTTCTGCATCGATGATTAAAATGAATGAAGAAGATAAACGGGCTGGTTCTTGTGTAGCATGTTTCTAATTTGCTCGCAGACTCCCAAGGTTTTTTACCACACACACACACACACACACACACACACACACGCTGCTGGATGCAGGAGAGGAACTCGGGGTTCAGTATCTGGCCCTGCCGTACTTTGGCACACAGACAGGGATGGAAACAGCAGCACTTTGATTAGAAATGCCTGCTGTAACTATATTCACAGGAGCTTTTTGTCACTCAGGGTTGAAACTTCTGTCGTGTGAAGATTTGTGCGTTTGCTTCCATTCTTTCAGGATTGGACAAGATTGAGTTTTTACAGAGCCACGAGAACCAGGAGATCTACCAGAAGGCCTTTGACCTGATTGAACACTACTTCGGTGTGGAGGAAGAGGATGCCAGCCTGGCTCCACAGGTGGATCAGAATCAAGGCCAGTTTGTCTTCCAGCAACAGGAAGGACCCATGGAGGGTTTCCAGCTTTAATCCCACTGCACTTCCTTAGTTCGGTCTTGTTGGACTTGGAACGTCTCTGCAGCAGACCCGTCTCTTCTCTGCTGTGCAGGATCTTCACGTGTACTATGCCTGAGATTTGTGAAAATAGAGATCAAGCGTTTGGCTCCTCTGGAGTCCTAAATAGAGAGCTGAGCTTTACCCGTTTCCGTACCGTTGATAAAATGTCTCTGCCATCGAAAGCCGACTCAAGTCAAAAGGTTTTGAAACCTTGTTTTCAAATTTAGTGCAAAATCACAACGTTAAGCTTTCAGTGGTGTTTTTTTAATCATTCAAAATGATGTTAATATTTATGTCTCCAAGCCATCATCCATATCCCTTTGTGAATGTGAAACTACCTCTTCAGTCTCCAGAAAGAAGAGTGAAAAGGGAGAGAAAAGAACACCGAGCATTGCTTCATTTTTCCATTGATGTGGAAATCTGAAAGGAAATCCGGATCCGAAATGTTCAGATCAGGGTCACCTGTAGAACAACACTACTGTTTGTCCCAGCGCTGCCGTCTGGAGCAGCGGCACATCCACCTTTTACTTCTAAAGGACTTGAAGAACGGAGGGCTGCTGTGTCTGCTGAGCTCGTTAGAAACAGAAGAGTCGGAGCTTTTTTCCTGCATCGAGCAGCGGCCTGAGTTAGTCTGTGACAGTGTTAGCTTTTCATTGCTGCTAATTTCAAACGTTCTTTCAGTTGATCCGCAAGTTATCGGGACGTGGCAGGTAATGTCTGTGACACGATGCTGTGTGCAAAACTCTTTCCCGTGAGATTGTTCAGTTGTCTGGTTTGCCAGTTATCTGTCTTAAATTATTTCTGCCTGGTGTGATGGGATTTCCTGAGCGACCTGGAGGGTTTTGTATATTATATATACATGTAAGTGCAAAGACGATATTTAAGTGGCTGTGGGAATAGGTTATATGCAATATTTTTTCTGCTTGATATGCAGTTTTGACAGTTTCATTTTGAACTTTGAATATTTCCACTTTATTTTTTCATGTTTTGTTGTGGTCGAGGTCTTAAGGAGGAAGCGGAGGCTTCTTTCCTTCTTCGAGCTCCGCCCCCGAACACTTTTGATACGTGTCGATTTGAGTACAGTGACATCAACTGGACGCAAAATCAGTCTATATTTATGTGAAGTAAAACTATTTGTAATGCAGAATTTACATCAAGCACATTCAATCATATAGTTTTCTAATATTTCTGGTTTCTCTGTTTTTCTTTTTTTTGTAGTTTTTGGGTTTTTTGCTTTTGGAAGTTCATTTGCTGTGTTCCCGTCGCTCGTGGATTCATGTGTTTAATTGTCAACAGCCGATGTACAACAGTGTGATACTATAATATGCAGCCTGTGGTTCCTGACACACGGAGACCTGATGGTGGAAGCTGTTGTAGTCACTGATCACGTGTGAGGCTGCAGCTATATGATGTAAAAAAAATAATAATAATTAAATGCATCCATTGGATAAAAACGATGTGAGCTGTGGTGTGCTGTGAGTATCTGGAGGAAAGTTCTCGTCCTGTTTGACTTTGGTGTTTAGTCTGTGAGGAGGACGACCAGCAGGTGTCCCTGTGCAGATGAGTCAGATTGTCTCAAAGCCTCGCTGCGACCTGTGCCGGCTCGTTTGAAGCTGAAGCTCCGGCACGAGTCAGTCACACAGCTTCAGAAACACTGGGCCGAGGCGGGGGCTGAACAGAGTCACGTGATCGATGACGTCCGAAGCTTCGTCACTGCTTCAGCACCTTATTCAGTGTTTTGTAAGGAACTGAATCACTGGCAGGATGTGTGCTGTGTTTGGGTGATTTAGCGCGAGGTTGCGTGCCACATAATTAGAGACATGAAGCCAAGAAGAGCTCTGCCTGTTTCTAAATAAAAACCAGTTCAATTTTATTTAGCAACAGTCACCTCAAGACGTGTTATAGTGTAAGGTAGACCCTACAGTAATAACTGCTGCTAATAAATCATCAGCGATTCTGCTCCCAGCTCTAAAGACAAACACTGCAATTATAGAAGTTATAGTTTATATAAAAGCATCTCCTGGTAAATTACATAATCAGGTGGAGGCAGGGACCTCACTTCACCTACTACAGAGGTTCCCAAAGTGTGGGGCACGCCCCCTAGGGAGGTGCAGAGCCATTGCAGGGGGGGTGTGGTATGAAAAGGAAAAAAAAAAAACGCTTGGACACTGCTAACATCATGGACAGGTTTGTTGACGAGGCGCCCACACAAACGCAAAGCAGGAGATGAAGCGTCGCTGCATATGTTTCCAAACCAACTTCATTCTGAGCCAAAGACTAGAAAACATGGTGAAGCAAATCTTCCCTTTGGCTTCACCTGCACAGGTGCTGAGGTAGGTCTCCCTGCAGAACTGGTTTCCCCTGCATCAGGAGCAGCGCTGGGCTCTTCAAATCACGGACAAACAGGATCCCACATTCTTGATCTTTAGTTCACAAACACTTGTTGTAATGACTAACTGCTCCTGACATGTTGGAGATGTTTGCTCTTTATACAGTAAAGTTACAGCGGGATACAAATAATATCAGGCTGATCCTGCCACGATTTTGTGTTTAAACCCATTTTGCACAGAGAGGCATTTTTTGAAAAATGTATTGATATCAATGTTGAATATTATTACACAGGAAAAAACAACTACACGTAAAATAATCCCACCGTGACGCCTCTGCCTTTGTAAATGGAGGGACAGTAACTGCATGTAAACCTGCAGACAGTCAGATTAACAGTATTTTGTCTCTATCTGCTATTCTGCAATTCATCCCATGTAAACAATAACGTGGCCACAGCGTGACGTGGAAAAAGGCACATACCTCTGACATTGGGTGACAAACTCTGTATTCCTCGTCCACACGTAAACGCAAAAAAGGAGTTTTAAAAAAAAATCTGTTTTCGGTGATTGGAAACGCCGTTTACGTGGATGAAACAGCTGCGTGTTCAAAAATACCCGTGTAGATGTGGACGTAAAAGAGTTAGTAGTTTATTTCATTGCTACCTGTAATTTATTGCAGATTACTTTTATTTGCTTAATTATTTACTAAATGTTTGTGGTGTGAAATAAACCACAATGGAGCAAAATATGGGGGTGTGTGGTTGGAGGATGGGGGGGGGGCCATTTTTCTTGTAAAACAAAGGGGGCCCAGCGAAAAAGTTTGGGAACCACTGACCTACTGTAAGACTGTGCTGTACATTGTTATATATAGTGGGGGGTTATTAGTAATAACCATCAAGCAGAAGAAGAACACACCATGTGTTTAAACAAAGGTTTATTAATTGAAAATGATTTTATTAGAATAGACATATCATCATTTTTTCACTCAAAGAAACACATGTTCAAAGCCTCAGCTGTCCTCGGGGTCGGTGTATCTGTTGTTGTTCATTGTGGTAGGTGATGGACTTTATAGTCATCGAGAGGACAAGAATCAAATTCTGCGGTCTGAAGATCGCAGCTCTTCTGTTTTTAAGATGATGCATTTGGCTTCATTGAGCTCATGCAAAGGTGGTTTACGACCAAATATTTTGGCTGCAATGACAGTTAGCATCTTCCCACGCCTTTTCCACGGGTGAGGGAAGGAAGGAGCAGGAGATCGATGGACTAATGGATGTAGCATCTGCAGTAATGTGTTAGTCTGAGTCATAAGGTGCCAGCAGAGGTGGCTCACAGTTTGTAGCATAAAGGTCTGAATTAACTGAGACTTACTGCTGTTTTCTGTGTTTTTATATTTGACCCTGTGATGGTTTTGTTAACTTCACATTTCGATCATAAGATTTCATGTCCGTCAAAATGTGTAAACGTCCCAAGATCCAGTCGCCTGCTTTTGTGCTTGGATACAGTATGCATTGGTACATATTTTTCTCTACCATTTATTTTTTGTGCAGGAATTATATTAATTATGGAATTCTGTTATGGGCTTAGAAGATAGTGAAAATAACATTTAGGAGCCAAATTACCACTCAGTGGATGCTCAACACAGTCACGATTTGTGAAGCTGATGAGAAACAGATCATCTTGACACTAAGACCTTACCTGATAGAAGACTGCAGGTGTCGAGCAAAGGTTTTGTTCTTTGTCCCCACGTCTTTGTCAATGGGAAAAATTCCTCCAAACAAAATATCTCCTGGAACTGGAACTCCTGGTTTCCTGGTATCCATTCCAGTAGCATGTCCACTTTGCAGGCTATCCGCCATCCAAGATGGCGCCACGGTAGGCAGCCTGTTTCCTCAGCTCCCAGCTTTTTCCTTTCCTTTCTGTTTTTTCTTGTGCTTTAAGCTTTTTTTACCCGACACTCTTGGTCGTGTTTTATTTGTTGTGCAACGGGACATGGACCCACAAATTTTCATGAGAGTAGTAGTATGTCTTCTACTCTTTTTGGGACTTTTTACCACCACTTCTGGAGAATCTGTAAGCCAAGCCATTGTTTACAGTACGGAGCAGCTGCTAGCACTGGGCAACAGGAAAGTACTCCCGGAGGAGCGACCCAAGATTCCAAAGGAATTACAACGTTGGAGGAGGGGACGCAGGGCTGGAGTGAAGTACCAGGAAAGAAGGAGACGGTACAAACCAAGCATTCCATCCATTCTCATGGGTAATGTAAGATCTTTACCCAACAAGATGGAAGAGCTAATTGCGCTAACCAGACTGCAGTGGGAGTACAAGCAGAGCAGCCTCCTCCTGTTCACTGAGACATGGCTCATGGACCACACACCGGACTGTTATAACTCTGGATGGCTTTCAACTGGTTAGAGCACCGGAGTGCAATGGAGAGTGGTAAGAGGAGAGGTGGGGGACTAGCAATGTCTGTCAGTGAGAGATGGTGTAACCCAGGGCACATCACTGTGAAGGAACAGAGCTGTACCAAAGACATTGAACTGTTGGCAGTTAGCGTCCGGCCATACCACCTGGCCAGGGAATTTTCACACGTTATTGTGCTGACTGTTTACATCCCACCCTCGGCCGACGCTACAGCAGCCTGTGAGTACATTCACTCCACTGTCTCAGCTACAGATGGCACATCGGCAGTCCCTCATTATTATTTCTGGGGACTTCAATCATGCCTCACTATCTGTCACTCTCCCAAACTTCTCCCAGTACGTTGACTGACATACAAGGGACAGCAAAACCCTGGATCTATTGTTTGCCAACACAAAGCAGGCTTACAGTGCATCACCCCTCCCCCCGCTTGGCCACTCAGACCACAACCTGGTCCTTCTCCACCACACCTACACACCTATGGTGAAGAGGAACCCCCCCACGAAGAAGGTGATAAGGGTGTGGTCTGAGGAATGCACTGAGGCCTTAAGAGACTGTTTTGAATGCACAGACTGGCAGGAACTCTGCAAGCCTCACGGTGAGGACATCGACGCCCTCACTCACTGCATCGCGGACTACATTCATTTCTGTGTTGAGAACACTGTGCCTACCAAGAAGATACAGTGTTTCTCAAACAATAAACCGTGGGTCACCCCAGAACTGAAGGCCCTGCTGAACAAGAAGAAGAGTGCTTTCTGGTCGGGAAACAAGGAGGAACTGAAGAAAGTCCAAAAGGATCTTAAATACAAGATCCAAGAAGGCAAGGAGCGCTTCAGTAGGAAGATGGAAAACCAACTCCAACAGAAAAACGTCAAACAACAACAACAACAACAACAACAACAATCTTTATTTATATAGCACATTAAAAGCCAGGGGCATGCCAAAGTGCTTTACATAAAACAATAAAACAATAAAATGATTTACACTAAAACATCGGAGTCATATAAGTGTGGGATTATGTTCACAGGTAAAAACCACTAATAGGAATAATCTATAGCACACAGCTATAGCAAAGTAGAACTGTATCATCATACACAGTGATAGAGAACATAGACAATGCAACAATAAAATAATAAAATAATTAGCACTATAACGTCAAAGAAGTCTGGAGGAACATGAAACAAATCTCTGGACATTTCCAGGATAATGGAGGAGCCACAGTGTCTGCTGGCCGGGGGTGGGCTAACGACTTGAATCTGTTTTTTAACAGATTTGACAATGGCCCACTGATCACCTCTCCCACCCCCCAGGTTCCATTAACCCCCCTCCATTTGCCCCCCCCCCCACTCTGGGTGCAATGCCATTGTCACCTGAGCTCTCCTCTCACCACAACTCTGCTTCACCCCTATCCACACATCTATCCACAACGAAGCGAGCCCCACCCCCCCACTCCAGCCCAGCCTCACATCTACTTCACAGCTGATCAGGTGAGAAATCAGCTCAAGAGGACGAAGGCAAGGAAGGCAGCAGGTCCGGATGGAATCTGCTCCAGACTGCTCAGGGACTGTGCAGACTAGCTCTGTCAGGTGGGCCTGTACATCTTCAACCTGAGCCTGAGCCTGGAGAGGGTTCCTGAACTGTGGAAGACTTCCTGTGTGGTTCCGGTGCCAAAAATCGCACACCCCAGGGAGCCCAACCACTTCAGGCCTGTTGCCTTGACTTCTCATCTGATGAAGACCATGGAAAGGCTCATCCTGCACTACCTTCAGCCACTGGTGGGCTCAGTGTTGGACCCCTGCAGTTCGCCTACCGTTCTGGAATTGGGGTGGATGACGCTGTCATCTACCTGCTACACCGATTCCTCTCTCACTTAGAGCAGACGGGGAGCACTGTGAGGATCATGTTTTTTGACTTCTCCAGTGCTTTCAACACCATCCAACCCGCACTACTGAGAGGGAAGCTGGAGGGAGCCGGAGTAGGCACACAGCTGACTGCATGGACCGTCGACTACCTTACCAACAGACCACAGTATGTGAGGCTCCATGACTGTGTGTCTGAGGTGGTAATCTGCAGCACGGGGGCACCACAGGGCACGGTTCTCTCACCTTTCCTGTTCAGCCTTTACACTTCAGACTTCTGTTATAATTCGGACGATTGCCATATACAGAAGTTCTCAGATGATACAGCCATCATTGGATGCGTATCAGACGGGAATGATCAGGAATACAGGGGGGTCATCAGTGACTTTGTTGGCTGGTGTGAGACCAACGTACTCCAAATCAACGCCGGCAAGACAAAGGAGATGATCATAGACTTCAGGAGGAAGTCACCCCCTGCAACACCGGTGAACATCCAAGGGAAAGACATTGAGATAGTGGACTCTTATAAGTACCTGGGTGTTCACCTCAACAAGAAACTGGACTGGACTACAAATACAGACGTCCTGTATAAGAAGGGCCAGAGTCGACTCCACCTGCTGAGGAGACTGAGGTCCTACGGAGTCTGCAGGGACTCTGTTATTCTATGACACTGTGGTAGCATCTGCCCTTTTCTATGCAGTGCCCTGCTGGGGGAGTGGATGCACGGACAGGGACAGGAGCAGGATTGACAAACTGGTGCGGAGGTCTGGCTCCGTGCTGGGATGTCCCCTGGAGTCTGTGGAGGTGGTTGGTGAGGGGAGGATGTTAGTAAAGCTGACATCCATCATGAACAACCCACATCACCCACTGCATGAGTCTGTGAGTGGGCTGAGCAGCTCCTTTAGTCAGAGACTGAAACACCCTCGCTGCAGGAAGGAGCGCTTTCGCAGATCATTCATCCCAACAGCAGTTAGGCTCTATAACTCCTCAATCACGATGTCATAAGTCACTGGACACTGTGAACATCCACGGTCACCACTTCATGCATAATGGACCCTCCATGACCTTCCAAGCTATATAGTTTATGTCTTCCATATTTCCAACCATATCCATAATCACATACTGTGTATGCTACCATTGTATATAGTGTATTATCTTACTTTTTTTCATTGATTGTACTTAATTGTATTTCTGTATTTCCTTCATATATCTGTACTTGAGCTGAGGTGACGCAAAAATTTCCCCGTTGTGGGATCAATAAAGTCTTATCTTAATAACAAAAAAATATAAAACACCAATAGCATGTAAGAGTCCTGACCATAACACTGTCCTGAGTGTGTTTCCTCCTTATTGGCTCTTAAAACGTTTTTCCTTCTTCCGCTGAAGTTCAATACTCTTTTCTGACAAAGTTGGATTTTTACTCAGTTGTATATAGAATTTGTATTCTATTTTTATCCTATTGTATATTTTATTCTATTTTATTCTACTGTATATAGTATTTTATTTTATTCTATTCTGTACAGTTGTGTACAGTATTTTATTCTCATTGTATTCTAATTTTTTCTATACAACTTTTGCACGTGGGAAATTTGTTTTGTCACAGCAGGAAGTTGCTGTGACAAAACAAATTTCCCACGTGTGGGACTAATGAAGGTTATCTTATCTTATCTTATTACAAACTCCATTTGGATTAGGATAAAAGAAAATTCCCTCTTGCTTCTGCCTCCAGGCTTTAGCATTCTCGCATCCCCCCTGCAGCCTCCATTTCCCCATAACCAACAGCACACCGAGCATCTGTTCTGCTGAAGCCGCCTTATAATATTTTTGCTATTTGATGTTTACTGTCTTGTTAGATACAGAGACAGCCAGGAGTTCCTAAAGGTGCGTTTTTGGGTTTTATGTTATGTTACGTCGTTATTTTAAGTCAGTGTTGACAGAAAAAACCCCACTGTTACAGTTTGTCTGGATCCATGGTTGTCTTGAGTCAACCATGTCCACTCCAGTCCGCTAGGTGGCAGCGCTGCATTGACACTGTCACAACTCCCGGCAGCACAAACGCGTCAACTGTCCGGAAATAAAAACTACTTGCGGAAAAGGGAACATGGAAGCGGCAGTGTTCATTTTGTCTCTTGTGGATTGTTGTACGCTGATTTTCCTCTCCGTTTACTTCGTATCCTTTTCGATTCAGTGAGTCGGGCGACGGTACTCGTCTGCGTCAAAGCGGTTTTCTGTCCGAGAGCTTTGCTGAAGTCTTCTCCGTATAAAAAAGCTAATTTAATAGCAGCCAGCTAGCTTGTTAGCCGCCTTGTTATGAGCGTTGTAGTCGGGCTTGTGTGACGGAATAAGTGTATGAAAGTTTGTAGAGTGTTTTGAGTTAGCAGTCACGAAGAGCCGCTATCTGCAAATATCTCTGTACTGATAGTTTCATTTCACACTGTCGGCTTTTATATTTCAGTCCCACGCAGCGCTGGGTGACCCACGCAGCGCTGCGGTGCGTGGGTCCACTGTTGCTGGACCGATCGGCGATGAAAAATGAGGCCAGTCCAGCACATCCTTAATATGTATGTATATATTTTAAAGGATAATCGAAGGAGCCAGTCGAGGTCCTGAATGCAACATCCTTTTCACAGCACATTGTACCTTAACTTGAAATATAGATTATAACCTTGTCTGACCTAGAATGTGACTACATCAATGCTAGAGCCTGCTGTTCCAAGCTGAACAAAGTAAGTTGTCTTATTGATTTCATAGATATGGTTGATGATGCAGTTGATCTTTTACCCCCCGTCGTTTATGAAATAATCATCGCTTTTCTTTTTGTAACCGACTGTAAAGATCATTTTCACACTCAGATTTCTAATCTGTAATTCAAATGTTTGTTTGATGTTTAGTGGGTAATTCCAGAGATGGTTGCCCAGTGTCTTTCCACCATGCTCATGTTGGTCTCGATGCACTGGTTCATCCTCCTCCTCAACCTGCCTGTAGCAGCCTGGAACATTTACAGGTATGCCCATCCAGTCTCAGCATCAGTTAGGTCCACCACGGCTACACGTGCATGTCGGGATCCTTTCTCTTTTGTAGTTGTTCCTTTTATGTCACGTGGTTGGAAAAATAATTAAAGCAGCAATGATTGGGCCCTCACCCAAGAGGCTTCTTGGGTTCTAAAGCCAAAAGATAAAAATCCCAATATTTAAAGTGGACCTGAAACACTACATGTATACAGGCTAACATGAATAACTGTCTGTGTCGCTGGATTTAAGAAACAAGTGCTTTAAAACATGTTTAGTGCCATCTAGTGTCGGTACAGAACATGATGTCACCAGGTTGGCTGGTGCTAATGCTGCTTACATTCATTTGTTAGCAGACTAGTGACCAAAACTCAAAATGAGTCTGTGGGCATCACTGTTGTATTGTCCCTTGGTACAGCAGTGTGCACTGCTGCACTGAAACAGGAAGTGTTAGCTGTAATGTTCGGTTCTGTAAAGCACTTTATAAATGAGACCTGTGTGGAGGAGAGCCTGTTTGAGTCACCAGACCAACCAGCTGGACTGTGACGCTGGTATGTTCCTCGCCAGGCTGGATGCACCAAGCCGTACGATCTCCAGGCAAAGCAATGCAGTCGTTGTCATTTCATACAGTCTCTCTCAAGCACACCAGACAGTTCAGATCGTGTCTCTTCCTCGCAGTCACCATTTTATTTCTTTTTTCCGATTGCACGCATCGACCTATTTTTCCCAGTTGTGCTTCAACAAGATACATAGTTGTTTGTGGTGTGCACGTAGGAACCTGTTGTTTTACTGTTTTGCTTGGGAGACGATTGAAATAGAGCTGATCACATGGGCTGACTGCACCGCTCGCTGCATCCAGCCACATGAGGAAAATCAGACTCAAACAGGCTCCTCTACACACCTCTCATTTAAGCCCACTGTATAAAACCCAACATTACAGCTAACAGCTGGATGCTCCTGTTTCCTGAAGCACTTACTGCTGAAGACGGAGTGAAAGTGGACAGTACGTCCTTATATTTGTTAACACGAAACTCCTCGTTATTGGTTCTGTCACTAGTTGGCTAATAAACTAATGCAAGTCCATTAGCAGCAACTAACCAATCAGATGATGTCATGTTCTGTACTGGCACAAAACATGTAAAACTTTAAGCACTTATTTCTTAAAGGAGTCGAGCTTTCCAAGCTTAAGACTAGCATGACCCGAGAACCTACACAGACCTGACAAAAGTCAGAGCTCGTTCCTACAAGAAGTCCTGCCATTAATTAATTCTTCGATCTTAAATATGATCAACCTATCTCTAATGATCGGCTATGTACCACAGGCCTTCAAGCTGGCTGCAGTTAAACCTTTACTCAAAAACCATCTCTAGACCCAGCAGTCTTAGCTAATTATAGGCCAATCTCCAACCTTCCTTTATATCAAACATCCTTGAAAGAGTAGTTGTCAAACAGCTAACAGATCATCTGCAGAGGCTTATTGAAGAGTTTCAGTCAGGTTTCAGAGCTCATCACAGCACAGAAACAGCTTTAGTGAAGGTTACAAATGATCTTCTTATGGCCTCTGACAGTGGACTCATCTCTGTGCTTGTCCTGCTAGACCTCAGTGCAGCGTTCGATACTGTCGACCATAATATCCTATTAGAGCAGCTGTAGGTGTTACAGGTACTGCGCTGCAGTATACAATGTGTTGAATCTTATCTTAATGACCATTAGAGCACTTTGCTCTCAGACTCTCGTGGACTTTCTTCATACATCTAGAAAGCTGAGGAACTGCAGTTGGTTACCAAAATAAAGGTTTGGATGTACTGTACCGTTATTCAGACCTTTACACAAAGAGCGACAAATGAATCGTTTCATCAGGCGAGTGGCAGAAGCTCTTCCTTCTCATGTTCTATCAAAGAGCAGGGTTATACTGTGTCGGGACCAGCAGACACCTTAACAGTACTAACCAGTGACTAAACCTTCGGTCACAGACGATCAGCTGGAACAGTCGTACTGGTGTTTAGAGTCTGCCGGGTGTGTCATCTTGATCCATTTCACCCTGCAGGTACTTGAAGGTTCCAATGGGGAACATGGGAGTGTTTGACCCAACGGAGATCCACAACCGAGGTCTGCTCAAGTCTCACATGAAGGAGGCCATGATTAAACTGGGTTACCACCTGCTCTGCTTCTTCATCTATTTGTACAGGTGACACACGCACACTTTGCTAACACGTCCAGGGCTGTCTTCGCTGTTTGCACTCACATATCCGACTTGTGTTTTCCAGCATGATCCTGGCTTTGATCAACGACTGAGCCCGGAGCAGGCCACGGACTTCAGCTGCCAAATTCCAGACTGCAGGCTTTGCTGCGTCCCCCTCACATCCTGTGCTCCTGTACTGTATGCATTTAATGTCTCAGAACAACTATTACATTTTTTGTATTGAATTCCAGAGTTTGACTTTGCCACATGGATATGGTTAATATTTAACCTTTCAAAGATCCACCTTCATAGCCTCCAACAGAAAGCTCGTCTGCACTGTGGAAAACAATCCTTTATTTTTGAACCTCTGTTTAACACAAAGTCATTACAACCTCAACAGCTGATAGACGTTTGCAGTATGTTTCTTTACCAATAACGATGAGCCCAATCCCTCCCAGTAATGAACTGCTTTCAGCCTCATCATGAGTGCTCATTATTCTGGTACTTTACACAAAGTAAGGTTGCTGTAAGGACTTTGGGTCGACAGCTTGTACAGAGTGGAGGACAGCTGAGTTAAATCAAGCTAACAGCGCGGGCCCTGCAGGACCCGTCTTGCTGTAGCAGCCTAAGTTATGGATCCTTCCAGTGCGCTCGGACATTCTTCTTCTCACCTCGCTGGTCGCTCTTGTGCACCAGTGTGATGCGACCCATGTAATAACTATAACACTTCAGTTCATCCTGTAAATTGTGCTGTTTGTGCCACACGTAATGACTTTTCCCAGCTGGTGATTCAATCAGGTTCACAGTTAATGTGGTCCTTTATGGTGTGTGCATGCTGTGCTTCGTGTCAGGGTTTAACCACCTCCAACAACTAATAAGATGTTTCTATGACGCTGCTGCAGTCGATGCTCAGCAGCGTCATACGTGCACTGAATTAAGAGGCAGTCGGGATTCTGACTCTTTGATTGGCAAAGTTTTATTCTTTGGGGAAATGTTTGAAAGTTCTTGTTGTGTCAACATAATCCTTTTTTTTTAAAGTAAACCTTGAACTACTTCTGTCAAATCAATCCAATAAATATCCCAAACTCTCAGTCAGAGTCAGAGGTTTGAAACTGGCTCGTCGGTCTGTTTTTGTCAGTATTTGGTAACTCAGAGTTTCTCTTATTGTCTGCACCAATAGAGAACAATGAAAGTGGCCCACTCCATGTGACTGACGTTGTGTATTTTATTGTGTAGTTTGCATATGTGCGCTCACCTGCTGCTTGGTTTGTGACCCTGCTGCTCTTTGATTTCAACACTATCCAACAGATTTACTGACAGTTTTCCAACGTTGACCTCGGGTGTCTGATTGCACTGAGGTGTAGTTGAGGTTGGATAACCAATCCAGTTCTGAGACTTATTCTGCATACAGGACCCCACACACACACACACACACACACACACACACTGTTCCTTACAAAGCCAGCATGGTCACCTGTTGCAGTCGTGTGCTGTACCAAGTACAGGAACCTGAATAAATATTTTCGTTCCATTGCACTTCCTGGCATTCCTGTGATGAATAGGCTTCTGTACGTGTGTTTAAAAAGAATCATTTTGAGTAGAAAGCTGAAATGTGCAGATTTCTCATCACCACAGTGAGAGAAACTAAAGCTGACTCAGCTGCAGAAACTGGCTGTTTGTCTCCAAACAACTTCAGTCTGCACATTTCAGCAGATTTTCAACTTAACTTTGAAATTTCAACTTTATTCTCAACATGATCAATGACATATTTTCTTAATGTAACCTTAGTACTCTGTAGTGTTGTACACCAGCTTTTTAAATGTATTTCACCAGGAGGTGAAAGGAAGAACTTATTCTGTTTGCACAGAGTTCTTGAAGTATTTTTGTATGCCTTCTCTCTCCTGGACGTCCAATCATTATTTGGTTATATTTTAGATTTTTATAGTTTTGATTAAAAGTTTAAGATTGTTTACTAGTAAACAATCGACTGCCTCTCTCAGATGTAATGAGAGGCAAATGTAATCTCTTTCAGTACGACAACAGCAAGGAGAAACTTGTGCATATAAATTTGACCTGGGGTGTCCAACTCCAGGCCTCGAGGGCCGGTGTCCTGCAGGTTTTAGATCTCACCCTGGGTCAACACACCCGAGTCACATGATGAGCTCATTCCCAGGCCTCTGGAGAACTTCAGGACATGTTGAGGAGGTCATTCAGCCATTTGAATCAGCTGTGATGGATCAAGGACACATCTAAACCCTGCAGGACTTGTTGTGTCCTCGAGGCCTGGAGTTGGACACCCCTGAACTAGAGTGTTCATCAAGATCTAACAAATAAAAGGATGACTGTGTCAAGAACCTCATAAGATTATGTGGCTGGGGCCCACCTCAGATTAATCTGTGTAGCCAAATAATTATAATATAAAACTATGAAATCACATATTTTTCATTTTTGGTATTTTATTGTTTACTGAAAAAACCACAGCCTGCACAGTTTGGTGTGGAAGAAGTGACGAAAAGCTAAGAGAGAAAAACAAAGATCGATATAGCAAAGTGTACCAAATGAACCAACATGTTAGCTGCTGCTGCTGCTAATAACAGGACAAGCAAGATCTCACAAGGAGCCCACAGCCACAGGAGGCTGCTGTTGTAGCTGCAGCTGTGAAGTGCCGGCAGAAGGACAGCAGTCCCAACAACAGAGTAAGGACGAGGTGGAGGTAAGTGAAATTAAGGTAAGGAAACAGGTGGAGAGATATAATAAGGAAGAGTGGTTGATAACGGTTCAGATGGGGTTTCCAGATACAGACGAATGGTGATGGCTAACCGGACACAGCGGTGGTGGACAAGCAGAAGAAGAGAGCTGTAGTGATGATGGCCGCATCAGGAAGAACGAGAACATGGGGGTGAAGGTAACAGTGGTCCCCGAGGTAATCGGAGCACTCAGAGCAGTGTCCCCGAACCTGGGCGAGTGGCTCCAGCAGATCCCGGGAACAACAGCGGAGATCTCTGTCCAGAAGAGCGCCGTCCTGGGAACAGCTAAGATGCTGCAGGACCCTCAAGCTCCCAGGCCTCTGGTAGAGGACCGAGCTTGAAGGATATAGATGAAGGATGTTGCATCACTCCAAATATACATAAAATGTACACAATTTTTCTGACAGTCAGCAAATACATGTAGATTTCTCAGGACTGATTTTCTCCTTAAAGAGTTGTAAATCAGCGGAGTGATTATTTCCTGCACATGAACAGCACTTATTATTATTAGTAGCAGCAGAATGCTGAAGCAGTGTTCACACTATTAAGATTTAAACCTTTATTAATACAAATGCTTTACAATCATTCAAATATGATCTAAATCTTTATTATTGTTTATATATTATTGCAGCTTGTTCTTCCATGCATTGTTGTGAGTACTGCCTGCTTTAAGCTGGAGAAAGTAATGATGGGTGTCATCAGGCAGAACCTTCATGTTGCTGTGATGTGCATGTTTTTCTTATTGTGGTGCATTTGCATGGGTTTGGTTTTATTTGTTAACTGTTAACTTTTGTCACGTCAGCATCGTTTCCCTAACATACCTCAGATTGGCTCATTAACACGACTGAGTACCTGACAAGAAGGCTGGAAGAGCCAATCGGCTGGGGGGGGGGGGCAGAGCTCGAGACAGATGTTAGAGTTGCAGCTGTTCACCACCTCCACTGCAGCCTGCTAGAGAAAGAAGCCTGACATGCGGCTCACTACGAGCCTTTCGCAGCCCTGTGAGTAATCTCGGGGATTTCTTCGGTGTGAATGTGTAAGATAGTGGCTGCACATGGACGGTACTTCAGATTATGTCAGGGTTCATGTTTTTGTCTTTTTGAGATTATGGTTTGAACAATTTTCTAAGGTTTAGTTTATCTCCCTGCTTTTGGTTCCGATGGTCGTGCTCTTGTTTTGTTGTCGTGGTCCTGGGTCGTCCACCCAGTGTCTGTGTCCTGCTTTTATATCCTCGTGTTTAGTATTGTTCGTGGCTCTGTGCAGTGTCTGCTGCCATGTCTCTCGTGCATGTTAAGTTCTGTCTCCTGCTGTGTCACTCCCCCTGTTCTCTGTGTGTGTCGACTGTTTCCTGTTTTATTGTGGTAGTCCTTCGTCCTGTGTTCAGTATATTTAGTTTTGCTTCCTGCCTGTCTCGTCAGGTCTGATCAGTCCCAGCTGTGTCCCCTTGTTATCATGTATTCAAGTCTTCAATCTCAACACGTTCATTGTCGTTTCCACGTTAGCAGTTGGTTCCTGTCATGTATCCCGAGTTCAAGACTTATTTCAAGTTAACCTTTTGTTTCTTTCTTCATGTACTTTGTTTTTAGTTAATCTTTCACAGCAAATAAAGCTTCTGCTTCGAGTCTCTGAGTCCTGCAGTTGGGTCCTACCCCTGCCTGCCACACAGCTCATGACAGTTTAACTGCTATCAGCCAAACAGATTCAGGAGCTGCTCCCGACAAACCAGGAAGTGAACGTGGTCGTCTTTAAATATGCATTTCTGTGGTTGCTGGTAACACACACAATGTTTTATGGGGTCACTTAAACTTGTCTTTCTTTCAGGTATTTCTCAGGAAATAAAACAAATTGTACTGTAAGTACTTTTAAGTACAGCGTAAGTAATTTTGTGCATAATGGATGTTCTACTACTCAACCTTATTTTTATATAAATATCAATGTATATAAAATAAATATAAAAATGATACAGTAACATTTCTGGTCACTCAGAACGGTTCTTGGAAGGTTGCAGTGCCTTATTCCCCTCGTCACCTTTTACGTCATATATATGTGATGTACACTGATGTATTGATATATATGATGTAAAAGGTGACGACCTTTAGTGAACATTCAGCACTGCACCAGTTGGTTTACACGTGACCACAATGAGGTTTTTCAACACTGGTTGTACATGGAGTTGATTCCAGGGAAAAGAGGCTTAAAGTGACTGATCAGGTAAACGACTGCTGTTGTCTCACTACAGGAGACGCACGTGTCTGAAACGTGCACACGCCACAGCTCCTTCACACATTCTCAGCCTGTTGCAACTCAAAACAAAGAGTCGTAGCCATTTTAATTAACAGAAAAACAAGCTTCACTGTGCCCAACACTATTACAGACTGAGAATCGCTACATTATGGATCTGTGTTTATGATCTTCACAGCAGGCAGAGGGTATCCAGTCCACTCGCTTTTGTTATTTTTATCGAGCCACCAGCAGCAGTCTGAAAATACAGACCATAATAAGCCCGTATGCTGATGATGCATCACTGTTTCACAGGAACTCACAAACCTCGCTCCTAAAGAGGATCACACTTAAAGATAAGTTTCAAAACCACCACTCCACTACAGTCAGCTGACATTAAATATGTAGGTATAAATCTTTCTGCCACTGCCTGGTGTGGAGTCACGTTCATTTAACACTGTAGAGCATAGGCGTCAAATCTGGCCCCATGAAACCAAATTACTATTAGAGCTGGCCTACTGGTATTATACAGCTAATATATATATTGTTTACAGAGATGGGCAGTAACGCGTTACTTGTAATGCGTTACTGTAATCTGATTACTTTTTTCAAGTAACGAGTAAAGTAAGGGATTACTATTGCAAAAACGGTAATTAGATTACCGTTACTTTCCCGTAGGAACGCTGCGTTACTGCGTTACTAAAACCGTGATTTTTTTGCGAGAATGTCTCATGACAGTGACGTAAGCGAGTGCGACGTTAGTGACAACAGCTGTGTGCAGATCAACAATGGATCATATATCGATTGTGGGAGAGAGTATGAGCGTGCAGCGTTTAAATCGTGGAAGTACTGACCTTACTTTGAGTTTGATTCCATAAAAAGTGACAAAAACATTAGTGTCCGCTGTGCGTGGGAAGAAAACTTCTTTTTACAGCGAAAAACCCCTAAACTTCAGAGCAAGCACCGAGTAGCTACGACGTGATGGGAAACTCACAGAGAAACTGGATTCTTCCACTGACCGCGGCACACCTGCACCAGGGTAAACCTCCGCCTACCCCGCTCCTGCTTTACAGGTGAAAATAGAGCAACAGGACCGCTGAGTCTTTGACTTTATTTATTTTCTGCTGTGTTTTACTTGCATCTATTTGAAAGACTGAGTGTAAACACACAAAATATTTTATTTTATGTGCTGGAATGTGCAGAAAATAGGTTTAAATGTTCAACTAATTTCTTCCAGTCAGAGAATGTTGCATATAATTAAATTTTTGCTTGATGCATAAAGTTAAAAGATTAAAACTAATAAAACAAGTTTTAAAAAGAGACTTTTCCATTTGATTACATTTTGTATGAAGGATTATGCAGAAAAAGTAGAATTGGCTGAAAGATCTATCACTTTATCACCTATTCAGGTTGTGAATCGTGTTTTTAAAAAGTAACTAAGTAACTAAGTAATTAATTACTTTTGAAAATAAGTAATCAGTAAAGTAACGGGATTACTTTTTTGGGGAAGTAATCAGTAATTAGTTACTGATTACTTTTTTCAAGTAACTTGACCAACACTGTTTGTTTAGTATTAAGCTTTGCTTGTTCCATATTCAGTTTTTCAGCAAAACGTGTTTGAGTCCATAAGATTCATTCTTATATCTGGAGGAATAAATATATTTCAATGAATATTAACGTTAGCCCGCGACTTTGTTCCAGTTTTGAATTTTGGCCCACTGTGTATTTGAGTTTGACACCCCTGCTGTAGAGGATGAGCTCACACGTGTTTGCCGCCTCCCTGATCTCCTATTTTTCTGTATGTTTGTCACACTTAAACGTTTCGGATCATCGAACAAATGTAAATATTGGACAAAGATAATGCAAGTGAACGCAAAATGCAGTTTCTGAATTAAGGTGTTTATTATTAATGGGAACAAAAATCCAAGCCAAGAATAGCTTAAACAAATTGAAATGAAGACTTTGGAGTGGCCTGATCCAAAGGTGCTGTGGCGTGACCTTCAAAGAGGCGGTTCATGCTTAAAAACCCTCCATTGTGGCTAAATTACAACAATTCTCCAAAGTAGGCCCAAAGTCCTCCACAGCGCTTTAAAGACTCATTGGAGTGAGTATTTTGTGTTTACTCTTGTTATCTTTGTCTAATATAAAAAATGTTTTCTTGAAACATTTTAGTGTGACAAACATAAAAAATAAACAACAGGAAATCAGGACAGGTGAAAACTTTTTCACACTACTGCATGTCACTCATGGGATATATATCATTAGAAGGATGATTCAGCCTAAATCAATTACTTGTTTTCCCCAGTAAACTTCTAAACCAATCGAGTGCTATATTTCAAAATGGATGAAATCCAGATTATTAGCCAGCCGGTGGCTGAACTAAAAGAAGAAATCTGTGGAAGTCTCCCACAGGCCCGTGGGGCGGGGCATCGAGGTGAGGGAACAACCCAGACCTGTTTGTCTTGTCCCTGTACTGGCTGTCTGCTGTTGTGACACAGTGTGCAGTTGAGACTTGTGACTCTAGTCTACTCTCTGTGCTGCTCTGGACTCCGTGGTGCTCCAGAGTGATGGTGTGGTGGGCCCCACACCCCTTGTGGTGGAGTGTGGTGCCTGCTGAGCTAGTTGCTTCCTGGCTCTCTTTCCAGGGTTAGTTCTCTACCTCCCTCATATAACATATCACGCATGCAGAGTCTTGATGGAGAGGTGCGGTGGCGTAGGTCACTGTGGGCAGGGCTATTATATTTGCCTTGCTGGCATATCACCTGGTGGGCGGGGCTGCTGCAGTGGCCCCTTTTATCCCTTCGCTGCTATCTGACCTTCAATTTTATCAGCAACAACAACAATCACAGCAGATGGCCCCGCCCCTCCCTGAGTCTGGTTCTGCTGGAGGTTTCTTCCTGTTAAAAGGGAGTTTTTCCTTCCCACTGTCACCAAAGTGCTTGTTCATAGGGGGTCATATGATTGTTGGGTTGTTCTCTGTATCTGTTATAGTAGGGTCGACCTTACAATATAAAGCACCTTCAGGTGACTGTTGTTGTGATCTGGCGCTGTGTAAATAAAATGAATTAAACTTAGAGGTCAAAGGTCCTTTGACGAGTGTATGGCTGCGGGCAGCAAGGATCTTTAAAAAATAAAAATATATTCGCCACTGAAAAGAGTTTTAAGAAGTGACTTAAAAATGCTCGTTGAAGATGTTTGTCTCTGTCTCCTCTGAGCTGCGTCCTCAGCACGTCAGCTGTTCGGAGCGGCTGGGAGTGTAAATGTAGGAGCTCGGAGACGATTTGAAGACTGAAAAACAGAGAATAATAAAATGAAGGGACCCAGTGCAGTGAGGCTAAAACAGAAGATGTAAAACAGGCTAACAAAAAGTATTTTCTCAGGTAGGTGGGACCGCTGTGCCATGAATGCCTGCACAGTGCCAAACCACATATGGATATTGTGCTCCACTGTATTGAAGGCAAAACCAATAAAACTGTAATCAAAATAAATGTGGATTCATAGTGTACTTTTTTCCCTTCTACTTTCAACTGCTCCCTTTAGGAGCCACCTTCATCCCACCCACCTGCATCCTCTTGTCCTTCAGTACATCTGTGAACTTCCTCTGTGGTCTGGCTCTTTTGCTCCTGCCTGGTAGCTAAGGATGCACGTTTTCTGCTCTTTCATTTAAGTGAGCTATTTTTAAGTCACTCCACGTATGGCCCATACCCCAGAAAGCACAGGGTACGTACGATGTAAGAAGTGCAAGTATTGTTTGTTTGAAAATTGTGCAGGACTTGAAATCACTGACAGCAGAGTTTGTTTCTTTTCCTGACCTGAGCTGGTCACACCATGTTGGTGTGATCACAAAAGCAACAAGACAGCAGCTCTTCTTTCTGCGGCGCCTGAGAAGATTCGGCATGAACCCCAGAATACTTACCAACTTCTACAGATGCACCATTGCAAGTATTCTGACTGGCTGGTACGGCGGCTGTAACGCTGCAAAGCTCTGCAGAGGGTGGTGAGATCAGCACAGCGCATCACCGGGACTGAATTGTCAACCATGCAGTTTCTCTGCAGACAGCGCTGCACGAGGCTGTTTGATCCCAGCCACAGCCTCTTCACACTCCTGCTGTGGCGGTTCAGGAGCATCCAGACACAGAGACAGTTTCTACCCACAAACCATCAGGAACAGCTGACATTCTGCACCTTTACAGGTAAATGACAAGAACACTTGAAACTTCATCGATCGCTCGTTTCCTAATTACAAACTCTGTGAACAACGATGCAAAGGAGGCTGCACGTAAAACCTTTTTTTAAAACCCCGAATGCTTTATTTAAAATCTGGACACATAATTCTAGAACTAGACTGAATAGTACAATCACTTTTTGCAATAACACATTAAAACTGAATTCCAGGCAAAAACTGCCTGCAAGCAAACACAGTTACTACTTTGGCTTCTTGACTGAAGAAGAGAAGCCTGAAATGATCACAGAAGCAGAAACTCAAACACCACGTGTGGGCTGTGGGAGAGATGCTGTTGTGCACTGTGTGTGTGATGGAGGAGCGAAGCTGCTGATGGATACAGTTATGTCCGGGGAGACGACAGGGTTCCCACCGTCTTCCAGCTGTTGCTCACAACTGGAAAGAATCTGAATAGACTTACAGAGAGTATAAAAGCTGTTTGGATAAAAACTGATCTGCATTATTCAAATTTCAGTTGTTTGTTCATTTCAGCCAGAAGCACCGAAACCCCGAAACACAAATATCAGAATAACACAACTGTGTACCACACATGGAGGAAGACGGCTCTTTGACCCAAGACAGGAAACATTTGGAAACTCAGATTAAGTCACACGCTCTGTCATTTTGTTCGCTTCCTACTGATGTGTCGAACATTAAGGATAATGTTTTCTTTTTTATCTTAAGAAAATGTAATTTACAAAATGACGTGGATCCCAAATCTTTTTGGAGTAATAAAGATTCCTTTAAGCTGCAGAGATGCAGCGGCTTCGCGTGAGATTCCAGAGTAGACGATGAACTGAATTAATAACAAAGAGATGTTCTGTTTTTATGTGTCTGTCTTTACTGGTCGCACTGAGTAATCCCACAAACACTGGAGGGAGGAGGTGACCCTCGAGCTGCTTCGAATCAAACCGACGTCATTGTCACAGGAGCCTTTACGTAGATGTGCACAGCTACAAACTTCAAAAACCCTCTGAGTCATCAGTCCACCATGATAAATGGACTGACTCTTATATAGTGCTTTATACACATTCACCATACTTCAAGTGCTTTCTATCTAAATGCATCAGAGGAGAGAAGTCTGGGTTTAGTATCCCGCCCAAGGATGTTTGGCTTGCAGACTGGGGGAGCCAGGGTTCGAACCATCGAGCCGGCTCTACCTCCTGACCTACAGCCACTCGTAAATGAAGGAAGTCAGGAAAGTTGTTTTCTACTACAAACATTCTCTCAATGGACCAAAACAAACTGAGATGCACAACCCAGATCTCACTAACAGTTCAAGGAAACGAGCCTGCGGGTGGTCACGGCAATCAGTGTGTTCAAAAACGACGTGCCAGCAGTTTTAGTTTAGTCAGCCTGGGTTTGTTAGACGATTGTGTTATTATTATTGACACACTGTTCATGGAGAGGTTCACTGACAGCCTCATGTAAACACATCTGTCAGAAATCAGACTGTCTCTATGCTACACCTCCACTCAGAACCAACAGCATCGATAAAGATGACAAACGATGAAACAGATAGCAGACACACACAGACACACAACATGACTGTTGTTTGTACAGAGGAAGGAAACAGGCTGAAACACAATCAAAGAGCAAAGAGTGAAAACATGAATTAAAGGAAACTCCACACTTGAACAGAGGAAACAACATCCCATAATCCACGTATGATGACACAGCTGTACACATCAGCTGCTGTACGCCCTCACAAACAGCAAAGCACTTGACACACTTGAACACTGCGAGTGTAAAACACGAGTTATGCAGATTCCTATGCAACATGCTCCTGGGACACGATTCTGTCTCTGGGTTTAAGCAGGAAAGCACAACGGAGCCAAGCCATGAAACTCCACATTTAAAAGTAAGGAACAAAACCAAAAACAGACTATAGCAGTTAAAAGATTCTCTTCGAGTGAGTCTCACTTCCACCAACCATCGCTCCAGCTAGAGTCTCAGAAAAGGTTCAGCGACGGGTCAGAGTTTCTTCATGTGAGAAGCTCAGAGACGAAGCCTCCACCGGGCGCCTAGCACTACTCAGTGAACTACTCAGGAATAAATAATGGACTTTATAATAAAGCAGGAGGCTGGTGGTCCTGTGTGGTTCTAGGGAACGGGTCCACATTGGAGGAGAAGGTGGGTCAGATGTCCTGGAGCCCGGCCTCGAGTTCGACAGCTCGTGTTGTGACGTCCAGGCGCGCCCCACTACAGGCCACGCCTTCAAGATGCAGCTGTCCAATTAAAAAACGTCCCCACTTTATGCATTCAAGTCTCTACAGAGTCTCAATGCTTTCAGGGTGTTAGCGGCAGATCATCAGCTGTCCATGCTGCAACACTCTGCAGGATAAGAAACACACGTTACTCATCATCATCATCATCATCGTCGTCAGTGATTACAGGCTGCTGGGCGTCACTTTGACCAAGCAAACACTTGACCAACAGCTCCTCACAGCGCCTGAGAATGTTAGTTACTGGTCATGTATGTGAGCTAGATAAAGGGCTAAACTGGTACAGATTAAAGTCCTGTACAAGTGCTTTCATTAGGCAAGAAGACTAGAAACACATATTAATGTAATTATATTACATTATGTTCTGAGTATTAACCCATATTAGTCTAATAGGCTCTGGCCTTTCTGAGTACCATCGCACAGGCCTTTAAACCAACCCAGATTAGCAAGAGCCACGATCGAGAGGGCAGCTGGTAACAGGTATGACTGATAAGGTCCGACCTGCAAGGTCACTCAGGTATCAGCGCGAGCAGGAAGACACCTGGGCGAGTGCCCTCACCCAGATCGGCTCACTCCAGAACCGCCTGCATCATCTACATCTGCTGACTCTGAGCTGCTGTGTGGAGCACAGCTCACTGCCTCACTAATGATAAATAAAGCCAGAGTTTCCACACCAAGATGCAGTTCCTGTAAGCCCCATGTTCTCCTTGAGAGAGGAGAAAGAAATCTTTGTTCAAAATTCTTATTTAAATATTTTGATTTTTTTTTTGCTTTAATCTCAAATGTGACAAATGTACCTGACCACAGACATTAAAGAATACAAATGAATAAAAGTACAACACTGATGCTCAAACTTGGCCTTTGATTGGAACAGATCTGATCTGACTTCCAGCTGTGGGCCAATCACTGATTTTCCACAGAAGGACAGTTTATCAACTTTATTTTACCAGAATTTAATTTCTTTCTTTTCTGGTGGAGACTGAACTTTACCTTTAGCCTTTCAAAATCGTTTCACTTTCATACCATTCAGTCCCTCTGCATCCTGGACATCCAGGAAGGGCGCAGGTCCCCAGATTCGGATGGTTCCATCGTCTGAGGCGCTGGCCAGCAGACCGGGCACCACGGGGTTCCAGCTCACACAGTTGACTGTGCGTGTGTGACCGGTCAGCTCTGCGATGGGCAGCTCACTGCGCCGGTGCCAGATGTAAACTTTGTGGTCTGACAAGAGAGAGACGAGCTCGTCAGCAGTTTGTTGGATCACACTAATGACCAGCACAAAACCTTCTTTTAGCATCAAGAACAACGTTTGGGTTCAATATTTGTATGAATGTCTCTTTACAGAGCAACATTTGTGGAGGACACTTTTTGCTTTCTTCTTCCTTAGAACTAAACATGCTTTGGTCTTACCTTCACTACCACTGGCAATGAAGTCTTCATTGTGCCCCCCGAAGCAGGAATGGATGGTGTAAAAACCCTGGGTGACACCTTGGTACTTCCTCACCAGCACCCGGTCCTGCAGGTCCCAAAGGTGCACTCCCTGCAAATAAGAGGCACATTTCAACAATCAAGACAAAGCTGATGTGAAGCAGCTGATGAAAGAAACAAAATGTCAGGAAGTAATCAGGAGCTCACCTGAGTAGCAACATTGAGCAGAGCTAACCTTCCATTTTTGGAAACAGTGAAAGACATAATGGGATGGTCCTCCTGCACTCTGGAAGGACAACATACACAAACATGTTTATTTTAGAAATGAGGCTTCTGACTGCTCCTCCCTAATTCACTGATCACCACAGGAGACGGCTCAGCATGTGGCAGCGTTTTTACGGCCCATCCTGATGCTAATTTGTGACACCTTCCAGTCTTCAACCAGAAGTTAATAAGTCCAACTTTCACATGTTAGGTGAACATGTTCAATACTGATGACCACAAATTTTATTACAGAGATAATGATTTAAAGGTGCTACACTACAGTGGTTGGAAATGTCCAGTTTGTGCATGTAAATGGAGAGTCCTCTTCACACACTGAGGTTAATTATGGAGTTCCACAGGGTTCAGTGCTAGGACCAATTCTGTTTACATTATACATGCTTCCCTTAGGCAGCATCATTAGAAGACATAGCATACATTTACACTGCTATGCAGATGACACCCAGCTCTATCTGTCCATGAAGCCAGATAACACACACCAATGAGTTAAACTGCAGGAATGTCTTAAAGACATAAAGACCTGGATGGCCGCTAACTTTCTGCTTCTTAATTCAGATCAAACTGAGGTTATTGTACTCGGCCCTGAAAAGCTTAGAAATATGGTATCTAAGCAGATTCTTACTCTGGATGGCATTACCTTGGCCTCCAGTAACACTGTGAGGAACCTTGGAGTCATTTTTGACCAGGACATGTCCTTCAAAGCACATATTAAACAAATATGTAAGACTGCTTTCTTCCATTTGTGCAACATCTCTAAAGTTAGAAACATCCTGTCTCAGAGTGACGCTGAAAAACTAGTTCATGCATTTATTACTTCCAGGCTGGACGACTGTAATTCATTATTATCAGGATGTCCAAAAAACTCCGTGAAAAGCCTTCAGCTGATCCAAAATGCTGCAGCAAGAGTCCTGACAGGGACTAGAAAGAGAGAGCAGATTTCTCCTGTTTTGGCTTCCTGTTAAATCCAGGATTCAAAATCCTGCTCCTCACATACAAGGTCTTAAATAATCAGGCCCCATCTTATCTTAATGACCTTGTAGTACCATATCACCCTATTAGAGCGCTCCGCTCTCGCTCTGCAGGCCTACTTGTTGTTCCTAGAGTATTTAAAAGTAGAATGGGAGGCAGAGCCTTCAGTTTTCAGGCCCCTCTTCTGTGGAACCAGCTTCCAGTTTGGATTCAGGAGACAGACACTATCTCTACTTTCAAGATCAGGCTTCAAACTTTCCTTTTTGCTAAAGCATATAGTTAGGGCTGGACCAGGTGACCCTGAATCCTCCCTTAGTTATGCTGCAATAGACGTAGGCTGCCGGGGATTCCTAAGATGGACTCAGTATTTCTTCTTATTTATTAAGATTATTTAAGGTTAACATTGTCTAATACTTAAAGTAGTTTGATGAACTGACACATCTAAGTGTGACAGTGTAACAAGTGTAACAAAGTAGTGAATAACTCCAAGTTTGATCATATTTGGTTGCTTGGCAAAATATTTCCACATTTCTTTCAAATTAATCAGGTGTGGAGTGACCGAGTCCTTCTTAGGAGGACCTGGTACTGGTAAGAAACGTATCAGCTGACACACCTACTGATGGACGCACAGATATAAGGCCAAACATGACCTTTGCTGGCTGAGTTCATCACGAGACGTTATTGACATTCATTAAGACACTTGCAGTGAATATCTGTGGCTGTTAAATCTCATCTCATACAGGACATTCTGCTCTTGCTCGTTTGTGAACTGATCCAATAGATCGATGTATTCCAGACTGTAGACAGCAAACATCTCTACAACCAGTGTTTTGGGACTGAAGTGTTCAGTAGTTTCTCAGATCCTTAAAACAGTTGCAGAGACGTCTCCAGAAAGACAGAACAGATACATTTACTATTAAAGTAATGACTAATTAGTACTTCAGTTACTCTGATGACGTACATGTTTCTGTCTGTCAGGTCCTCAAAATTGTATCCTCGGATGCGTTGGTGGGTGTCAGATGCGAGGACTGTGCGGCCGTCACTGAGACACCACAGGCACTGCACCCGAACTCCCTCCCAGGAGTCCAGGAGGTTTCCATCCAAGTCCTGGGAGTTCACCAGAAACAAAGCAAAAGCAGGAGGACGTCAGCCTGGAAATGATTGTTATCAGTCCAGAAACACTCACCGGACAGTTTTATGTGGGACCAGGTGCAACCTTCTTTTCACTTTAACACTGAATTAATTTTGAGCATCACAGATTCAGCAAAATGCTAAAAAATATTTCTGAGGTTTTGCACTAAATATTTAGCAATGAGCTGAGACACAAGCGCTCACCCAGATTCGTTGGATGTTTTTAATTTGTGGTCCCTTTTCAATAATAATAAAAACTAGAATGTGCAGCTCCTGGAGGGTTTGCAGTGGGATGGATGCTACCTGTGGACTGTAGCTCGCTGTCAGGGAAGGAGGAGAGAAACAGCTGTGCCTAATAAAGTGGCAGACACTGGAAATTGATGCGTGTTTATGTTAATCATGCTGTAAGTTCATAATGAGAAAGAGTAGGCAGCAATGTGGAGAAAACTATAACTGCAGACAGACAGGTGCAGTTTCTTTACACTGAAACGATTCTGTCATCACGCTGAGAAACTGAGGACAGTAAATCACAACAACATGACAACCACTGATGATGATGTGAGACGTGGTCGCAGGACGGTGCTGAATAACAGACAGTTCAGACTTCAGGATTCGATTTATTCTCTAGATTTCTTTAAACTCTTAGTTTGTGCAAAAGTCTTGAGTCATCAGGTCTATGTTTGTACAAGAGGCCAGACTGTCACATACTGTCCTTCTTAAAGTGCTCTCCAGCTGTACGAGGCTGTTTTAAACATTAGGACATTAGATGACTATAAAAAATGGTTCAGGCTACTACATGAATTCAATAAATTTAAAGCTTTCCTGTTTGACATGCAGTTTGTTTTTGTTGTTGTTCTTGAAACCTTCAATAAGAGGAGAGTGAGCTCTCACAGTGACAACGATAACGAGACGGATGTTTTCATGAACGCAGCAGACGTATACAAACTAAACAGACATGCTCTGACTCGTCAGCACAAATGACTTCGGCATATTTTTAAGTTACACTTTATTCTAATGATGTCTTGTGAAGTCTTGTTCTCAGCTCACTACATATGATCTGTGCGTATCAGGACAATGATGTCAGTGATGTCTCACTGCAAAAAACATGTGTGGTTTGTAACATACATCATTTATATAAAAACTGGCCACACCATTAAAACACCAGATTTTCCAAGAATTCATAGTTTACATTATGTCTAGTGTTTGTAAGGCTCCGCCCTCTGTAGCTGTACGTGTGTTGCTGCAACAGACATAGGCTGCCGGGGGATTCCCATGATGCATTGAGTTTTTCCTTTCCAGTCACCTTTCTCACTCACTATGTGTTAACAGACCTCTCTGCATTGAATCATATCTGTTATTAACCTCTGTCTCTCTTCCACAGCATGTCTTTATCCTGTCTTCCTTCTCTCACCCCAACCAATCACAGCAGATGGCCCCGCCCCTCCCTGAGCCTGGTGCTGCTGGAGGTTTCTTCCTGTTAAAAGGGAGTTTTTCCTTCCCACTGTTGCCAAAGTGCTGCTCATAGGGGGTCATATGATTGTTGGGTTTTTCTCTGTATGTATTATTGTGGGGTCGACCTTACAATATAAAGCGCCTTGAGGCGACTTGTTGTGATTTGGCGCTGTGTAAATAAAGTTGAATTGGACTGAAATTGAATTGTGTTAATAAGCTTGTGTTGGAACAGACTTCCAACTGACATCAGTCTCTTTACTTTAACCTCCTGAGACCTGAACTCTTCCACGGCAGCATTTTTAATTTCTCTTTGATATTCGGGCTGATTGGGACCTGATGAATGTAAAAACAAAGAATTAACAGATTTTTTTTACCTTATTTTTGTTTCTAAGAAAAATCAGAGCCACAAATGAGGATATTTGTTTAAACTTTCAATAGGACAGCAGCAGGATAATGTCCTCGTAAGTGGATATCAGGCCCTTGTAGAGCACAATTGAGTATTTTGGTCTAAATAACCCAACATGTGATGTCCACATATGTGGACGCCAGGTCCGAGGAGGTTAAAGGTCAAAGTTTGGTTAAAGGGAAATCAGAGCTGTCTTCCTTTTAATTAATGTTGTTGTTGTTTGTTTGTTTTTTGTTTGTTGTCTTTTTAAAGTTATCATCTATTACTTGTAGTTGTATTTATGATGTATTTTGGATGAAAATGTATGTTTTATTCTAAAACGTCTGATGTGTGATTGTAGCCCAACAAGAGACAGTGGTTGAAAATTAGCAACAGCTATAAGCGTTGCATCAGCTTCATGTTTTCCACCATGTTAAACTGCAGCGTCCCTTCTAAGGAAAGAAAGGCTCCGTGTGATGTGCATTCAGAGAAGCTTCCTGTCTTGGTTTTTCCACATGTTTGAATCAGTCTGGCTGTTCTCCTACGACATGGAGACAATGTTTCCTGCCTGTAAGGCTGTGTTGGAGCCTGTGGACACAGTGCCCATGCAGCGAGGATACTCACACACTGGTAGAACTGGCCCCTCTGGCCGCCGGTGACAAAGCGTTTGCCATCTGGGTTCCAGGCCACGCTGGTTAGGCTATCCTCGTGGGACTGACTCATCTTTGTTCGCAACTCCCCCGTCTGTACAGTAGAGCCCAGAGCACACAGAACAGATCAGACACCAAACATACTAAACACACAGAGATCAGTTTTCTCTGATTGGTCTATGAAAAGGTCACATTGAAAAGGAACGTCTGCAGGTCCAGTTTCACACGAACAAAGCAGCTGGTGTGGAGCAGGACTCGTTTCAGGACGCACTGATAATCAGTTAACAACCCAGCCAACTCTCACTCGCTCTCCAGCTCTTCGGTGCATAAACGCATCTCTCATGTCAGCCAGGTTTCTTGTAGGCAGCGACTCTAACAAATCCACTGTGCACAGTCAGCTTGGAGCACTGTTCACAAGTGCAGGCAATTTATTGATGTTGAGACTCTCATCATCTTTAACCCTTTAGAGCAGAAATATTCCAGGTAGCTCGGTAAACTGGCAACAGCTGCGCTCAGATGGACTGCACGAGGAAACCGTTTTACAGCGAGAGCGTGATCTCTGAACATAAAAACCCAGAAGGACTCAGGGTTTCTTCAGCTTCAGATACAACATCATTAACAGATTTAAAGAGCTGAGCTCATGTTCCCTGCACTGGTTGCTGCGCAGCACTTTTATGGGAGGTCAAACTATCGAAAAGCTGGACTCATTATTCAGCAGGTTGCTTCATCAATTATGTCATGATGCGATGACGATGCTCAAACCCAATCTTCATCTTCGTGTCCACACTGCTGCATGCAAGCTTTGATCTGATCAGCTGCACTCATCGTACTGCTGCTACATGAACACAGACTGTGCACACGCTGAACACAGTTGGAACGTCGCTATTCAGCGCTCACCTGAATTGTCAGATGTACAAATATTTCCAAGTATGAGATTTGTACTCGAGTCACAATGATGGGGGGCCTCGGACCGGTCCGTGAGTCGTTTGGTACCGGGGCGCGAGAGCTGAGGCTCAGCTGTGAAATGTCTGGTTTTCAGGGTTTTTATTTTGTTATCGTTTTATCGTTTACTCGGTTTTCCTGGGTCTTTTCACGTGTGTTATGAATAAATCTTCTTTTTTTCGGTACCAGTACTGGTTTTATTTTGTTGTATTTATCCGCGACACCTTAACGGCCGGTCCGTGAAAATATTGTCGGGCATAAACCGGTCGGTGGCGCAACAAAGGTTGGAGACCGCTGTACTAAGCCATAAAGACGTTGGCACTCACAGTGTCCTGGACAAACTTTCATTAACCCTTGTCCAGGAGAAGATAGGGAACACATGAACGCAGTATGATTTCTTTACAAATAATAAAGGTAAGGTGTATTTTAGAGCTTTTGCTCAATATTTTGTTTCCCAGCTAATACAGTCTTATTGAACATGATGCTATAAGCTTGGCACACCTATGTTTGGTGGTCTCAGCCTGTCTTCTTTGCAGAACCTCAAACTTCATCAGGTTAATGGCGAGCGTCAGTGCACGGCCATTTTCAGATCTCTCTCCAGAGATGTTCAGTCTGGCGTCTTAGGGTCACTGTCTCGGTCCGAGGTCCAGAGCTTATTATCAAGGACGTCTCTGCACACCGGTGCACTGATCTTTGCCTCTCCCCTGACCAGTCGAGTCTCACAGAAAGTGTCCCCACAGCGTGACAGTGCTACTGCCATGCTTCACTGCAGGGGGATTGGCCGGGTGAGCAACACTTGGTTTCCCTCAGACGTGACTCATTCAGCTCAAAGAGTTCAGTCTGTGTTTCATCAGACCAAAGAATTTTGTTTCTCGTGGTCTGAGAGTCCTTCAGGTGACTTTTAGCAAACTCCAGATTTACAGGGGAGTGGTTTCCATCTGGCCACTCTACCACAGAGACCCAGCTGGTTAATGCTTTGAGCCATTCATGCTCCCCCTTGGCCACTTATCCACCTTAGGATCAGGGGGAGAATGGAGCCTACCACTGCTGAGCATGTTTGGAACGCTGGAGGAATCGCAGAGTAAACCCACACGGTGAAAACAGACCGACCAAAGAAAGGCCCTCGCCATCCTCCTGGACATGCTCATCTCCTTGCTATATGGACAGTACTTCCTTTCCGTACCTGCACATTCCACAGCCACAGCTCGGAGCAGTCGTCAGGGCCGCAGGCTATCAGATAAGCATCATCAGGGCTCCATGCCAGGTAGGAAACACCATAAGCATGACCTTCAAGAGTCTTCATCAACTTCAGCTGCTGGATGTCCTGTGACCCAACACACAAACATCCATGTTCCAGTTACTACAGCCGTTGTAATAACTCACTGACTGATTGTTGCTATTCTGAAGTGTAACTCTTGATAAGCAAATGACTGGTTACCATGTCGACTTGCCACACAATGACTGTGGTGTCTTTGGAGCCAGTTGCCAGTTTTGTGCCATCGTTGGAGAACTTGCAGAACCAGACTTCATTGCAGTGTTCTGTGAGAATCTGCTGTGTGTAGCAGGGGAACTGTTTCCTTTACACACACACACACACACGCACACGCACACGCACACGCACACACACACACACACTAATCAGAAACATGAGCAGACACACAGGTTTGCCCAACATGCCTCAGACTTGTGCATAAAGGAAACATACAGATGACATTCTTATCGTCTAGATTACCGACTGTTCACTAAACTAAATGTTTCCTCCTGCAGGGCAGCAGAAAGAAGCACAATCAGTTGATGTGGAGCTCAGTATTTAACAGCGTGTGTGTTTACTGACCGGCTGCAGGAGTGGTCCAGCAGCAGAGACACAGAGTCCAGACCACTGTCCAGTTTGGTGTTGTGGTAGAGGCAGCGCTCCCTCTGGAGCTCCACAGCCTGCTTCAAGAGAGTCTGCAGACGACGGGGAGGCAGCATCACTGACGGAGGCAGGTAAGCTGTACACACACACACACACACACACACACACACACACACACACACACACACACACACACACACACACACACACACACACACACACACACACACACACACAATTAATTTAGAGCATAGATCATCTTCAATGCCCTGTACCAACACAGAGCAGAGCAGCTATCTGAACGCTACTCCAACAGAGGTCGATTATCTTGTTAATAATTTCACCTCCTCACTACGTACGACTCTGGATACTGTAGCTCCAGTGAAAACTAAGGTCTCTAATCAGAAGTACCTGACTCCGTGGTATAATTCTCAAACACGTAGCCTAAAGCAGATGACTCGTAATCTGGAGAGGAAATGGCGTGTCACAAATTTAGAGGATCATCATTTAGCCTGGAGAAATAGTTTGCTGCTTTATAAGAAAGCCCTCCGCAAAGCCAGAACATCTTACTATTCGTCACTGATTGAAGAAAATAAGAACAACCCCAGGTTTCTCTTCAGCTCTGTAGCCAGGCTGACAAACAGTCAGAGCTCTGTTGAGCCAACCATCCCTTTAACGTTAACTAGTAATGACTTCATGAACTTCTTCACAAATAAAGTTTTTATCATTAGAGAAAAAATGACCAGTAATCATCCCACAGATGTAATATTATCTACAGCTACTCTTAGTACCATTGATGTTAAGTTAGACTCTTTTTCTCCAATTGATCTTTCTGAGTTAGCTTCAATAATTACTTCCTCCAAACCATCAACGTGTCTTTTAGACCCCATTCCTACAAAACTGCTCAAAGAAGTCCTGCCATTAATTAATGCTTCGATCTTAAATATGATCAACCTATCTCTAATGATCGGCTATGTACCACAGGCCTTCAAGCTGGCTGTAGTTAAACCTTTACTCAAAAAGCATCTCTAGACCCAGCAGTCTTAGCTAATTATAGGCCAATCTCCAACCTTCCTTTATATCAAACATCCTTGAAAGAGTAGTTGTCAAACAGCTAACAGATCATCTGCAGAGGTTTATTTGAAGAGTTTCAGTCAGGTTTCAGAGCTCATCACAGCACAGAAACAGCTTTAGTGAAGGTTACAAATGATCTTCTTATGGCCTCTGACAGTGGACTCATCTCTGTGCTTGTCCTGCTAGACCTCAGTGCAGCGTTCGTGCAGAGTTTCCTTCCCACTGTCACCAAAGTGCTGCTCATAGGGTCATGTGACTGTAGGGTCTACCTTACAATATAAAGCACCTTGAGGCGACGGTTGTTGTGCATCTTTAATGTAAGATCAGCCAAATTTATGTCAGGTGGGTTTTTTGGTGATTTTCAAAGCACTTGTGATCACACCTGCATACAAAGATCGTTATTACTCATTTGAAATTTTATATCCAGAATATGTTGCTATTTGGAAAAAAAGGCTCCTTCCAGGGACGAATAATAACTGGTCAGGAAATAGATGCTAATGTCAACTGGGAACCAGTAAGAGAATTTCAGAGTGGGTACTGCGTATAGGAGTTACTCCTTTGCTTGTCAGCCAGTGTACACACTGACATGTGACCGTGTGAGTCACTGCACTCACTTTGGAGTTTGTCCAGCAGTTTGGTGCGCGATGCTGTGCCTTTGCCCTCCCACTCAGCTTTGGCTCGCAGGTCCTCTGCATGACTGCACATCAGGTACCTACAAACACAAAGCCAGCTACTATCAGAAACACCCACATCAGCTTTTACAGGGAGCACATACGTAGATGGACGTTTTATTGTAAGGCTAATTCCTGTTTGAATTGTTCATGCATCTCAGCATCTTTACAGCTGCCAGTATCTCGAAATGTTTTCAAGGCATCGTGCTTTTAACAAACTACACATCTGTCATCCATCATTGTGACGCAAATACCCAGCACGCTATATTTCTCCATCATCATCATCTCAGAACCACACTCAGCTTCTTCGTGTGCTGTGAACTGACCCGCTCAGGATGTGGATGCGCTCCGTGTTATATTTGAGAGGGGTGAGTTCGGCTCTGAGGACCTGCAGGGCCTCCAGCACCTTCCCGTCCTCCAGATATTCCAGATATTTCTGCTGCAGGAGTAGGAACTTCATCCGCTGTCGGGGAGCAAAAACAAAAACAAGGATTTAAATTATCACCACGGATCAGCCGACATGTAACAACACGAATCTGTTGCTACTGAGCTTCACGTCTCACGTCTGGCTCTTTTAAAGGAACTTTAAACATCAAGATGAAAATGCAGTTACCAACCAGACTAACAATGGCTGTTCATGCTGCGTCCATCATGTCAGTGTGATACAGTCACTTTGATCTGGGCTGGACGAGTGAACGTCACTGTTCTGTTTAAAGTAGTTTAACTACACATTTAATCCGATTACAAAGAACAGAAGTGCGATTTCAAGGATCTCAGCTACACGATAAAGAAATGTAGTAACTGATCTGTCAGCACGACTCTGTGAGAAATAAATGTGTAAAACCTCACCTGCACCACTGCCCTGTGATCAGAAAACTAGCTTTGTGTTCATTCACAGACATGTTTTATTTATCTGTTTATTTATAGATTTTTCTTTTGGTATTGTTTACAGTCATGGTGTAAAAACAAACAGATATTTATAGTGCTGATAGTGTAATTTAGCTGTTCATCTGTTATTCAATCACTGTGGTGTAGAATGAGTGGACATGTGGGAGCTCTGAAAAACATGCAAACACAGTTTAGAGTCAAAAATGTGCAGCTTCTCCAAAGACGTCCAGCCGACCAGGCTAATGTCTGAGGCTCCTGGTCTCGGACATTAGGGTGCTGGCTAACTGTCACTACAGTGGCCATATTGTGAAGCAGTGTGTCAGGTTTGCTGTGATCTGTGCCTTTAAGAGTTTGGTGTACAGTAATGTTAATGGTCTTGTCCATTTGTAAACAGCACTGAAGCAGGGGTCATTGGTTTTTCTAGTTTCTCTTGTTTATTAAATTAAAAGGTTAAAGGTCACACTTGTTTTTCATTTGGTTTAGTTTGCACGTAGCGGTTAGTTAGCACTCCTTTGGAAGAACTTCTAAAATAAAAGTGCAGTAAATTGTCTTTCATCATTTCATCTCAAACTGCTCTGTGTAATCTCAGTGGATGCAGTAAACAAACCCCAAACAAACCAATGATCATTGCTGAAGTGTGTCGTCTAGACTAAAGTGCTTTGGGTAAGATTAGCGGTGCACCATTCGTCTGTCTGTAAGCAAACCTAGCTAGCCAAACTTGCAGGCAGCCATGTTTACTTTAGAACAGCATAGAAGGTGTGATGGTTGCAGTTCTGTTTATAAGTGTACCTGTACGATATGCCATCAATGTACAGTCTGAGCTCGAGGAAAGAGGCTTTATTCTAAGTCTGATTCTGGCTCACTGTTCAGACTGCAGACTTCATGGTGAACTGATGTTGTCTGAGGTTTGGTCCACTCACCACTATAGCACTAGGAGAATGCATCAGTGCCTTCAGCTCATTCAGGTCACTCTCAGCCTGTATGAAAAGGAGAAATACAAACTCATTAACAGACCAGCAAAGAGCTCACACTCAAACCTTTACTACTACGGTGACTACTGTAACAGCCTCCTAAAGATTTAATATGCAGTTCGGAGAACTTGGTTGCACCTTGTCCCACTCTCCTTCAATGACGTGATTGCGAAACTTGGTGGCAGAGGGGTGTTCCAGTCTGCAGCCAGACTCCTGCATCAGGAGGTCCACCGTCTGGCTATGAACAGCGAAAAGAAACATCCACGTTATGACTACGGAGCATGGCGAAGCATCAGCACTCACCTGTGAGAATTATCAACACACTGACTGCAAAGTTGTGTCATGGGTGAAATAAAAAGCTGGACTATAATAAGATTAAGGTCCATCCTTCATATAAAAACGTAACAAGCATTAAAATGCAGAGATGTGTGTCACTTATCACAGAGTCCTTACTGTTACTACACGTAAACACAACGTGTAGCCAGCTATCAAAGACCCACTCTAACCCAGGAAAGTCCCCACGCATGACATCTGTGCAGGATTTTCAGATTTAAATTGCCTTGAGTTGTGCGATCACGTTGGACACAGTATGATGTCTTCCTATTCTGACAGCTCATGGTTGGAGATTTGCTTAAAACACCTCATATAATCAATCAACTGATCAAGCACACACATCCATACATGTGCAATAATACTAAGTGCAATAATCCTTTCTGTCATCGTTGTATTTTTACTCAGTTGTATATAGTATTTGTATTTGTATTCTATTTTTATCTTATTGTATATTTATTTTATTTTATTCTACTGTATATAGTATTTTATTTTATTCTATTCTGTACAGCTGTGTACTGTATTTATTCTTATTGTATTCTAATTTTTGCCTCATAACTTTTGCACTGTCCACTTCCTGCTGTGACAAAACAAATTTCCCACGTGTGGGACTAATAAAGGTTATCTTATCTTATAAGATTTGCAGCGTATGGTGATACACAGGTCCGGATACCGTGGGTCGGATACAGTTTATTAGCGTGTATGTGACACTTTGCCCTGAGTGGGCCTACTCCTCTATCGCTCTGCACCTGCAGATAAACGCGTGAGGAAGGATGCATCCTCAGCATCTTCACGGTGACCTGCCATCACCGCGGCTGGCTATGCTGATAACAACACTAGCTACCTGAGCTGGCTCACTTACTTGAGACCTAAATCGTTCAGATGTTGTCCTATGAGCCTGATGACATCCTCCTCGGACTGAGACAGGCGCTTCTTCTTCTTGACACCCGACCCGCCATCCGCCGCGCTGCTGCTGTTGTTGTTGTTGGAGGCGGGCTGGGCTGCCACTCCGTTGTTGTTGCTGACAGCGTTGCCATTGTTGGTTACCGAGATAAGTCCGTTGGAGTGAGCGGCCACGGTGGAGGACGACTCGCCATTCTGAGTACCGTTTCGACAGGAGAGCTCGGAATCCCGGTCCTGTCCTCCACCGTTAGCCTCCATGTTGCCACGGTTTATAACGGCGATATGGTGCGTGTACGAACAGCTGACAGGTCCACGGGGATAAGCAAACCTCTGGTGCGGTTAACGTCGGGCCCACTGACCCAGATGCAGCCGCAAATTGCAAAGCTCCCCCTGCGCCCGAGTCTGTGTTCGGCGGCGTCAGCGTGAACGACAGCCGGAGTTCAGCTCGGAGGACAAAGAAACAAACGGCAGCGTTAATTCGAAAGCTGCATTTTGAGCATTTCGACGGTATTCGGTGCTGTCAGCGCCGTTAAAGCTGCGCTCAGGCTGCGGAGTAGCGCTTGTTATTGTTGCTCTCGGACAGCTGCAGCCCTGATATGGCCATACGCGGTGACGTCAGCGGAAATTCCTTCACGTCCTTCTTGTTTGCTGTGCGTCACCGTTAGGCGTCGCTGTTTCCCCGCCTGGGCGCGACCTTCACATCTCCCAGCATTCGTTTTAAGGGTGACGTGATCATTTAGGCTCTACTGACACGCGTGGATCACTGAAGAGAACACATTGCACATAAAGTCAGACACAGTTGTGCATCATTTAATTAGTCTTTTTTAAATCTATGACAAACTTCCACATTCACACTCGCAGCTGTGCAGTATCATAACATGGAGTTTAATCTCTGTGGAAAGTTGTGGTCTGTGCACATCTGTATGCATGGTTCAAGCATGCTCCTAGTTTTTTAACCTGAATGTTTTCTCATTAATTAGCTGATCATCACCGTCTGAACGCAGTCGCTTTCCGGATTTTGAGTAAATCACAAATCAGTTGTCTCAATGGGCTGTGCAGTAATCACGACACTGAGATTTATCAGTATAATTCTTTAATCAGTAAGTGATAACCAACAACTCAAAGGAGAGAGGGCACATTAAATAAGAAAGGATTTAACAAACCAAAACAAAAGATTGGGAAGGCGTGAAAAAGGATCAAAATCAGCGCAGTAACAAGAACCACAGGAGGCGACTTGTTCTTTACTTCTAACACCAACAGCCGGAGTGTGTTTGTGTTCAGCTTAGAAAAAACCCACACAGCTGCACCTAAAACATGGATTCATGTCTGAGCTCATACATTGTTGAAAGTGCTAGTTTGTTCCCAATCCTGAGATTCTTAAAAATAAAATTCAGAAAACAGCCTTAGTCCATGTTACGGCATTCAAACCTAAAGCCATCGTTTCATCATTGGCACTTTCACATGTGTGGAGGAAAAAAGCATCCCTGTCATTTCCAATAAATACATTTAACCAGTAAACACTGTGTAAACTCTATATACAAGAATACATCCTGTCCTCTTCGTTTTTACAAAGAAAAAAGATCACATTATGAAAATGTGAATTAAAGGGGAAGGAATGAAGAGCATCTGGTGTGCAGAAGAACAGACTATTGCACTTTCTTCCCTTTTTACAGACAGTAACAATAAACAGAGGAAAGAGCAGTGACTGCTGCTGTTATGTCAAGGCCATCGTGTACGTCGCACTCATACAGAGTTGTTGCTTCCTACTTCCTAAAACACCGTCCAAAACTGGCTCTGAAATGTCAAAGAACTCGTGTCACCTGTCCTGCTGTGCAGGTGGATTCAGGGAGCAGCTGATTCAGTGACTATGAGACTTGGTCAGCTGATGTTGCTTCTCACCCGGCCTCTTACTTCACTCAGTTGCAGTACAATACCAGCTTAACTAAGATTTGCATTCACTGAGCTACAGTGCAATCATGTTTCTCTGGACAAGCTAAAACATCTCATCAGGAGACTGAACCTAAACTGAAGCTATAATAATAAAGCTAATGACAGCACACATAACTATGGGCACAAGTACAGGAAGGGCAGATCTCACTGCTTGTCCCATTTTCTCTCCTGGATACGTCTGTTGGTTCACTGGGGACAGAGATCATGGTGATCCAATCACTGGCTGCTTAAACTGGCTTCAGGTGATGCTGAATGTCATCTGTTTGCTGGGAAGGACCCAGAGCGTGTGAGGGTGAGAGATACGTGTACAGCTCAGGTTGTGGGACCAGTTTCATGAAGAAGAAATGGACAGGTGAGGTTTACTTGTGTCCCCAATTCAATTCAATTCAATTTTATTTATATAGCGCCAAATCACAACATAAGTCGCCTCAAGGCGCTTCATAGATACAGAGAAAAACCCAACAATCATATGACCCCCTATGAGCAAGCACTTTGGCAACAGTGGGAAGGAAAAACTCCCTTTTAACAGGAAGAAACCTCCGGCAGAACCAGGCTCAGGGAGGGGCGGGGCCATCTGCTGCGACCGGTTGGGGTGAGAGAAGCATGAAGCCTGTAGATCAGAGTTTTCCTCAGTGCTCCATCGGACGGGGAAACAGGTTCTGGCTATTATTAGTAGTTACACCCCAAACAGCTGTTCAGAATAACTATGCTGTTTGGAGTCGTGGGGCAGGGCGGGGAAAGTGCTACACATTGGGACTCGCTGTCTCGTTGTGCATCATCAGTAGGGACGTGGCCAGCGACAGTGAGGGGTGCAAAGGTGCTGAAGAGAAGAGTCTGTTGGGTAGGCAAACCTCGGGGTGAGGCTGGGGGGGGGTTTGTCTCGTCTCTGCTTTTCCCAGATGATGCAGTTCTGTTGGTTTCATCAAGATATGACCTCCAGCTTGTACTGGGATGGCCGCTCTGGTTTGGGAGCCAGTGGCTGCCCCAAGTGGAGGTATCTTCACAAGAAGAGAGCAGGACTGGTGCACTGACACAAACGCATGACAAGTCTGAAAATGGAGCTGTTAGGGTTAGGGGCCAGTTTTCATGTCAACAGGTTTTTTGGAACCAGTGAGACCAAGAAATCGTATCAGCAGAACTACCAAAACAAACTGAAGACAGACGTTGACAGTGGAGGGAAACAAACAGGAGAAGCTCGCTTCTACTGCAAAAATGAATTCTGCCATTTTAACATGTCCCAGCTGTCGTGTGCACTTATCCACAGCTTGTCCGCCCACTTCAAAAACACCTCTGCTATCCATCTGACACAGCTTCAAGACACAGAAGCCAGTGGAGCGGTGCGGCTAAGGAGAGCTGGGAGATGTGTCCCATTTCAGAATCGCTTCTTCCACCACAGCAGACGAGCAGCAAACGAGTCTGTATGATCACACCGTTGTCCCTCACTGGTTGAATCCTCCTCAGAGGCAGGACCGGTGAAGGCTGTCAGGCTTTTAGTAACTGAGGATGAACTCCAACATACACGCTGTGCAAACCCACCGTGTGTCCATGTGATGAGGACATGGTGCTTAGTTACTAAAGAGGATTGTGAGCGCACAAGAGAGAAATCTCCATTGTTTTGAAAAAAATCAGATACATTTATGAAAGAGATGTAGCCCATCAGTGTGTTTCTCATACTGAAATGCTGAATTCAAAGAACTAATCTGGTTACAGAAGCCAAAGATTTGGTCAATCTGCTGTTGGGCAAAAAGACACTGAGCCTATGCTACTCTGATGATCCACAGTCTCAGTGTCTGGTTTATTCCCAACCAGTCCACATGTTGTTGTCTCCCGCCTGTCTTTACAATTAGGATCATTTATTTAAAATGTTTTGCTTAAGTCAAGCGCTTCCTTCAAGCACGCACTCTTTTCCATCAGTCACACAGCATCTGCCTCATGTCACTACTGCGCTACCACGTCCGACCCAGTAACAGTTACAGATCAAGTCTAATCGAATGCAGTCGGATGATCAGGCTGTGGCCACTGTGTGTCTCGTCTGTGCTGAGAAGGAGAGCAGATTTCTCCTTCATGGACTTCCTGTTAAATCCAGAACTGAATTCAAAAGCCTGCTCCTTATATACAAGTTCTTGTGTTCACAGACCTCTCTGCACTGCATCATATCTGTTATTAACCTCTGTCTCTCTTCCACAGCATGTCTTTATCCTGTCCTCCTTCTCTCACCCCAACCAATCGCAGCAGATGGCCCCGCCCCTCCCTGAGCCTGGTTCTGCCGGAGGTTTCTTCCTGTTAAAAGGGAGTTTTTCCTTCCCACTGTCGCCAAAGTGCTGCTCAAAGGGGGTCATATGATTGTTGGGTTTTTCTCTGTATGTATTATTGTAGGGTCTACTGTACAGTATAAAGCACCTTGAGGTGACTGTTGTTGTGATTTGGCGCTGTGTAAATAAAATTGAATTGAGTTAATGATCTATCTTACTCACTCACCTCCTGCAGTAAAATTAAAGTTTATGCCTAAAATACATTTTTATTGCTCCAGAGGAGAGATTAGTGTGAGAGACAGAGAGAGAAATGTTTAAAAGTTTGCTTGGACTGTACCAGCCAAAGCTAACAATCTCTGCTGTAACAAAAGCAACACTTCCTTTGCACATGTCGAACATTTACACATACCATGGTTTGCTAAAGGGGAGTGCTTCTTAAATGCATCGGTTTAAGTGCTGAAGCAGAGACAGGTCCTGATGTTTCTAAATGAGGAAACAAAGAAACTATGATTCAACAGAAGGTAGCAGCAGGGAGAGCTTCATGGCCTGATCCAGGAGTGAAAGCTGTGCAGGATGGTAAAGGGACTCGTTTTATACCTCGTGCTCCAGCACGTTTTTTATGCTTATGTGCTTTTTATTTAATGTTCACATGCCAATGGATGCACTGGAGAGCAATTTGGGGTTAGTATCTTGCCCAATGAAGATTACAGCAGGCAGGGAGCAAACGGTGAACCTCGTGATTAGTAGAGGACCTGCTCTACCTCCTGAGCTACAGCCACCCAGGAAGTTAATGGGCCAGTTTGAGCTCTTGCTGTCAAATCTAAGGATGCAGAGAAATCACGTCAGTAGTATTAGCTGTGTGTCTGAGGTAACACTGTAATACTTTACTATCTGTATATTCAGTACCTGGATTCATTTTAAGCTACAAGTGCATTTGTCATCAAACGGAGTGGTTTATAAAACAAATCTGCACAGATTTGACCCGTGTGGTGTGTTACTGGGTGTTTCATTACACTAAAGTCTCCTTTTGGTAAATGTTTCTGTGCCTATGGTTTCAGGAAGGGTGACACGAGGACAAAAAGAAAAAAACTTCCAAATGATGAATAATTTGTTCTGCAGTATCCGTCCAAAGCAAGAGTTCTGTTTAACCTGTTTAACCCAATATTATGAATTTCCATGTAACTCCTTATTTAAGAAGAAAGAACTTCAAACCTTGACAGCATCATCGATCAGTCCCCTCAGTGTCACAGTCAAAGAATCAGGTTTCCCTTTAATCTCCTATCTGTTTGGTGCCCTCAGCTTCTAATCTTCTCAATTTATTCGAACATCTTGATTTAAATATATACTGCTAAACTGAAATCATCTTCAAAATCAAATACAGACTCTTCTGGCATCTGTACATCTTTCTGTACAGACAGAGAATACACCAGTTCATGTTTATGAAGTTTGTAAATGAATTAGGCTTCGGTTCAGTTATAGTTTCAGGTTTCCCAGGACTTTAAATCAATTCACTTCTTTCCCCTGCACGACTCTTCACACAGCCTATGACCGATGAGTGCATGAGTGTGTGACAGACAGATAAGTCCTCAACTATCCACCACCTGATGTGGCAGAGTGACAGAGGAGCCGTTGATAAATGAGCCTTGTTTGTCTCTTCCCTTCAGAAAATAAGTGAGCAGCTCTCCTTTCCCCTTCACAAAGATGGGCCCTCTCCTCACGAAGCGGAAGCCATACTCCTTCAGGATGTTGTAGCAGTCCTCCACTACCTGAGGGAAACACACAGAGTACAAAAGTATGTCTCATTGCTTTGTACAGTTGGGGACACAATTCAAAGCTGCACATTCAAAAGCTCCACTGGTTATGTTTGGTCACAGATATGGATGCATCGGCATCTGTCGCCAGAGTTGCGTCACCACATCCGGACTATCTTCTTACACCTGCATCCAGACCTGCTCCAGCTCTTGTACCCAGAGTTATTGCAGCCAGCACAGGTATGTGGGCTACCTGGAACACTTCAACCAGACCACCCCCCTCTTTTGCCCAGTAGACCTTATCATGATTCATTAAGCCTGTGCCACCAGTCTCAGTCACGTGTGCCACCAGCAGCTGGTCATTAGAGTTTCTAACCCAGCATGTTAGACGTATCTTACTGGTTTCAGCTCTGGGAAGGAGAGCAGCTTAGCCCTGCTACAGGAAGGACTGAGTGATGTTCTTGGTCCTCATAAGCATTTGTCCGAGGATTACAAGATCTTATTAGCTCACCTGAAGTTATCAAGTGTGCTAAACGATACATTTGTGACCCAACTGCATATATCAGTGTGCTGAGGGCTCTCGGACAGGAGTACAAGCGAACTCAGTGCCGTCCTGTGCACACCACCCATAAAGGCAGGGGACTCTCAAGCTTTTGAAGCGGGTCTGTCCTGTGGGGATGCTAACTACTGTCAACGGAGTAGCAGAGAGGTAACTCCACTGTGGATCCCATGCAGACCGACTACTTACCAAACTTGTAAATGGTTTTTTACATAAGTGCTTTCTATCTAACATTCACACATTCAGACTCCGATGGATGCATCGTAGAGAAACTTCGGGTTACTATCTTGTCCAAGGGTATATGGAATGCAGACTGGAGCAGCCAGGGATTGAACTACCAACCTTCCGATTAGTAGATGACCCGCTCTACCTCCTGAGCAACAGCCACCCCATAACTTTGGGAATACTGCCCCAACCAAGGCTATTTGCACTTACATCACTGGAGAGGAAAGTCAGTAGGCACTGTCAAACCAAGAACACAGGTACCGTAATTGTCGGGCTATAAGCCGCTACTTTTTGCACAAGCTTTGAACCCTGCGGCTTTTAGTCAGCTGCTTCTTTTCTATGGATTGTCCATGATTTTTGTCATATGGTAAGAGGATTTGTTTTGTTTGTTCCTCTGTTGTACGGCACTACGTTGCCTGGCGGAAGGGCATGTGATCAGACACACAGTATCGGGGTTCAAGAGTGGTATGTTGGTCACATGTCCATCCGCCAGGCAACGTAGTGCCGTACAAGTAGCACGAAATACAAACTTCAAAGTAGCACTACTCGTTCAGCGGGAGGGTGGATGACGAAGCCATCCTGAGCCTGTTTGTCTCCGACACTGGAGAAGAGGACTTTGGTGGTTTCAGTGGCAGGAAGAAGAGAAAGATGGTGAATGACTGACTTTTCTTCTTGTTAAAGCCGTGTCGCTGCACCTGAGCCTAAAAGGTAGGCCGGATCTATTTTTCTGGTGTGCTGTAGGTTATTGTTATGTACTACATTTGTTACTCATTTATGAAGCACAGTACATGTTTCGTACTTGTAATTACCGCTACTTGTACATATGCCTAAAAAGTTATGCAAATATGTACCCATAACTTGTTTTTCAAAATATTAATAAAAGTGATGTCTCCAAACAGCCATCTCTTTCCTGACAATTCCCTTTGTGCATATTCTCTTACATATGATGAGTCAACATTGAAACACCTGCGGCTTTTAGTCAGGTGCGGCTAATGTATGTACAAAACAGGATTTTCCCCTGATTTTAGCTTGTGCGGCTAATATTCAGGTGCGCTCTGTAGTCCGGGAAATACGGTAGTTTATTAGCCACTACCACAAGACCACTTGCTGTGGCCCATCCATCTTCTAAGGCTCGTGTCACAGAAGAAGAGAGAGTGTTTCGATCCCTATTGTGAGGAGCATTACTTGAGAGGATCCAAGGATTTCTCCAGGCTAGACGTGGCCACTGTGGTGGACTGGAGATGTTGGAGATGTGACGTAAACATGTTGCTGCATGCTCAAGAAACCCAGCAGCACCTGTGGTGAGCAACGCCTCCTTGCACTACCTGCCTTGCCAAGGCTAAAGAACAAAACCCTAATATTCTTACCATGAATGCTGGATCCAGTGTCATCTATGCTGACCATCACGCTCATCATAGATGCAGACCTCTGCAATGCTGGACGACAGGTTGGAGAGAAAATTGTCTGCTCCCATGAAGTTCCTTGCCCTGCCCAGACAGACAAGGCTGTGGCCCAATAAACCATCGCGACAGTAAGTCCTACAGCTGAATGGAGGATATCACTGGATATGTTCACCAAAGCAAAGCCAAAGGTGAGGCATTAAATATCGAAGTCATTCACAGCACAACAACTAGCCCTAGCTAAACAATCCTGCCCAGTGGAAACAACTGAGAAGAACCACCTACGACTTCCCCTTAAAGGTCTCAGCTGGGTGAGACCTATGATCGGATCAGATCACCCTCACCTTATCATTCGTGTTTGACCAGTGATCTGTGGCCTGGAGGGCCAGAAGCAGTCTGCACCAAGCTGGGTTTGGCACTGCAGCAACCCACAGTAGTCTACGACAGTAAGCTGATAGATGGTTACACTCAGCCTTACTCACACAGACAACATAGCTTTACAAAAACGTGGAAAGGCTGTGGCAGCTTGACATCCTCCCTTTCAGAAATATGCCACCTCAGCTGAAAGCACCTCAAGAAGCTGTCGTGGATCAATAGCCAGTGAGCTGTGATTATGGAAGGACTCCAGAAGGTCACAGACGTACAACCAGGAGCTCCACAAACTGGAGAAATCTGTGGTGAAGTTGACTCCAGAGGAGGGGGAATGGTTCGACTGGATTCGGTACATTCCACACCATCATGTGCACCACAGCAGCTGTGGCTGTAGCTTACACAAGGACACGGATTGCCACAACTGGCACTTTCCTGACGGCCAGATCCCAGGTAGCTCCTCAGAAGAAATGGTTCATGCTTCGTTTGGAGCTCAGAGCTGTTCAGACTACTCTGCAAACTCAGCTTGCTCTACCGCTGCAAAGCACCATGGACTGAATCCACTACTGCGCTGGGTTAGTTGTGGTCTGAGTCCTGTTAAAAGGTCTTCCATTTGTGCTGAAATCCAGGAGCTCACCAGTTCTCCCCCGTGGAAATATATCATACCAGTGGAAAACCTGGATAACGGCATCACAAGGGGGAAGCAGCTTCATGATCTTTCACCAGCCTGCTGCTGGGCCCCCATGTTATAGCAACAAACCTCAGAGCACTGGCCCTCCCAACCAACACACCTGTCCTCGCTGCAATGGCTGATCTGCTCACAGAGAGACTCCACGTCCACAAACCTGTATTCTGTCCAACTGGAGCTGACTGCTTGACATGAGCGCCTCAGAGGGATAATCTTTAAGTGCCTAATCATCAGATCTGCACACCTTGATTTGCTGTTGACTCTGTGCTCAGACGCTTTCCTCCTGGCCTTGTGTCTCCTGTCGAGAACACCATTCAATGTATATTCAAATCATAGATCCAATTTCTGAGGCAGGTCTCGAGAGCTGCAGGAGGCTTTCTCCACCATATAGCCCATTCTTCAGGTGCATCTTGTAAATCAGAAGATTACCTTCCATACTAATCCACCACACACATTTCTGATGAACCTGTGAGAGGGAAATAAGGTAAGTCTGCGCTCCAATCATCCTGAGGATCACATTGTTCCTAAGTCACCGCATGGCGGTAGAAGGGATCCTTAATGTGAAACCTCTTGGCTGCGCATCATTGGATACTGCTGATCCATTACATCAACTCTGCTGCTCGTGGGGCAGCAGGACGCCTCACTGCTGCAGGTGGTTTCTGGACAAGGTAACATCATCACCAGTGGAAGATTAAAGCATCCAGGCCAAACAGAAGTCTCAACACACGACCGTGCCATAGGCCAAGCTGTCATAATCGTGCCCCCTCAGTTGCCCAGGGTCATGTCGCTGGTGGAGGAATCAGAAAGATGTTTCCTGGGAAGAACGGTATAGTGCTAGATCACATCTGTATACAACCAGCGGCTGAGCTGGTTACTCTGCCTCAGATGCCAGATGGGAAGTCTTCCTCATAGCACAACAGATACTTTTTGCTGTGATCTTAAAACTGCTTAAAAGAAACTTTACACTATTTATCTGACCTCCTCTCTACAATAATCTCTTTGGAGGTTATTTGAATAAGATAAAGCAGAAGTCTGAAGTGAAGCAGTACCTGGATGTTGCCCATCACACCTGTGGACTCCATGCGGCTTGCCACGTTGACAGTGTTGCCCCAGATGTCAAAGTGGGGTTTGCGAGCACCAATCACTCCAGCTAGCACCCCTCCCTTATTTAGACCTAAAAGAGAGTGTTGAAATATGCAACGTGTTGACTTTCATTTTAATTCACTTCAGTCTGTTTATTTAGCGGCAAATCACAAGAAAAGTTGCCTCAAAGCACTTTTATGTACGGTAAACACTCGGCAATAATAACAAGAAAACCCCAATCAGACACCCTCATATGACCAAACATGTGGTGACAACTGGAAGAAGAAACCCTCTTTTAAAACCCTCCAGTAGACCGTGGCTCAGGGATGAAGGCAGCAGGACAGGACAAAGACACACAGAGTGTATTATGCCCCCAGCAGCCACGGGCAGCATAACTAAGGGAGGGCCAAGAATAAGCTTCATCAAAAAAGAAAGTTTTGAGCTTACATTTTAAAGTATAGAGGCGATATGTCTCCCATATCCAAACTGGAAGCTGGTTCCCCAGAAGAGTGACATGTACAGCGAGGATGTAACACTATTAACAAGAAAATGGGACTCTGTGGAAGTAGAGGTTAGGTCCTGTAGCTGCTCTGCACTGTGTGGACACATGGCATTGAATAAGATAACAGTGGAGGAATTATAACCTTAAACTTAGTTACAGCAATTTTAGAAAAACATCTTCGTTGTAATTCATTATTATCAGGAAGTCCTAAAAACTCCCTGAAAAGCCTTCAGCTGATCCAAAATGCTGCAGCAAGAGTCCTGACAGGGACTAGAAAGAGAGAGCAGATTTCTCCTGTTTTGGCTTCCTGTTAAATCCAGGATTCAAAATCCTGCTCCTCACATACAAGGTCTTAAATAATCAGGCCCCATCTGATCTTAATGACCTTGTAGTACTATATCACCCTATTAGAGCACTTCGCTCTCGCTCTGCAGGCCTACTTGTTGTTCCTAGAGTATTTAAAAGTAGAATGGGAGGCAGAGCCTTCAGTTTTCAGGCCCCTCTTCTGTGGAACCAGCTTCCAGTTTGGATTCAGGAGACAGACACTATCTCTACTTTCAAGATCAGGCTTCAAACTTTCCTCTTTGCTAAAGCATATAGTTAGGGCTGGACCAGGTGACCCTGAATCCTCCCTTAGTTATGCTGCATTTTGTTACAATTTTACAACATGATATAAATGTAGTTTTCCATCTAATGTTTTCGAGGCTGCTTATTGAATCTTTCATGTTCCATGACACTTGAGACTCTATAAGACGAGTCAAAACGTCCTCTCCACCACAACCTCAGCCTCCCTGACATGCTGCTCACTGTCTGTCTTATTTACAATCAGAAGTAAACGTTTTCTAACAGACCAGGTCTCTCCCCGGTCAGGGCATAGTGTATGAAAGTTATACTCAAAGTTATATTTTAAAGTTGATTCAAGTGTCACAATCAAAAGCAAAGATCTCATTTTAGTTCAGGATGATTCCAACTCAAAGATCAAACCCACGATGAAGTTTGTCTGCGACGCAGAGTAACAGAAGAATGCTCTGGTAGTCTGCATGCTCCCTGATAATTCACTGGAGAACATTTAGATAAAAATAAAAGGTCATATGTCCATGTGGGACTGGTGGCTGTGATTTCTCCTTTTTTGCCAACACTCAGTTCATGTTTTAGACATGATTCCTTCTGGGTCAAAATCCCTTTTGTAATGTTTCTAATAGTCTTCGTTTTAACAAAAAATAAATACACTGGAGATGCTAATTACTCATTTAAAACTACGGTAATGCTAAGTGAATGAATGCTATACAGCATGAACACAACATGTACAAGATGAAGTCTGCAAGTTCAGCTTTGCTCCTGACGTCAACTATTTGTTGTGTTTTGTTCCTACATGGTTTGAATCCACTGACCATAAGAGAGATAACATATCTTTGACGGACCTGCACAGCAACACACCTAACATGCAACCCTTCAACCGTCTTAAGATTAGGACGTACCGATGCGCAGCATGAAATTGTTGAATGATTGGTAGTTGATGTTCATAAGTGTAACCTTCATGGCCAGCGCAAAGTCTGCGAGGTCTGCCAGGTGCTGCCAGCGCTCGGTGTCCGACAGCTCTTCCTTCTGTCAGGCAAAAGCAAATTCAGTTTTTTACTTGGTTAAATGCTTCACTTTGTAAACAGCTCTTTACTGTATTATAAATCTGGATTATTGATTTGGGTTCTTCTGTGTAAAAACAACCAAGCAGATAACTGGGAGTGAGCGTCTTTTTTCCCGGTGACGAACTTTGAACCACCAAGCAGTTCAGTCACGTGAGTCCATTTTCTTAGGCTATTAAATTCAGCCTTTAATTTTTCATCATTCTCTGTTGTGCTTGTATTCATAATGATATTAACATTAATGCTTGTATAAGCCTCTCACCTCAGCATTAAACTATCACTAACTCGTTCTGTCAGCGCCTCACTCTCACCCAAAACTCGGAAATAAAACCGTCGAACCTTAAAACGAGGCTTTCAACAGGAAAATAAAAGGTCACATCTCTGTGTAGGACTGGTCAAATCACATTGTAATGTGACCGGATTTGACCAGCCAAATGGCCTAAACGTGAGCATTGAATCCTAAAACAAGGATTTCAACGGGTGCAAATAAAATGGTGTTCTTATGTTTAATCCAGGCCTCGCGGGCCGGTGTCCTGCAGGGTTTAGACGTGTCCTTGATCCAACACAGCTGATCTAAATGGCTGAATGACCTCCCCGACATGTGCTGAAGTTCTCCAGAGGCCTGGGAATGAGCTCATCATGTGATTCAGGTGTGTTGAACCAAGGTGAGATCTAACACCTGCAGGACACCGGCCCTCGAGGCCTGGAGTTGGACACCCCTGATGTAAATACTGACTCACTACTCAAAATGCCTAAAATGAACACAAATTCTACGTATATGTAGAATGTGGCCCACAAAAAAACCCAAAGCCTTAGCTCATTTAAACTTTGTAGCTCAGGTGGTGGAGCAGGTCACCTGCTTATCAGAAGGATGATGGTTTGATGCCCATCTGCTCCAGTCTGCATGACTAATATCCTTGGAAAAGCTACTGACCCCAGTTTGGAGTGTGAATGGGTGAATGAGGCGTGTAAAGTGCTGTGTGTCATCAGTTACAGTAGATAAGCAGTAGATTACATGCATCCCTGGACGTCTCCACTGCAAACACCAACCTCTGGTGAAGCTGACGTCGATTTTTCTTTCAAGATGACCAAACTGTTGATCTGATAAATCATTGCCAAAAGTCAGAATGTCGACACTGACTGTGGCTCTAGCTCAGGAGGTACAGCAGGTCGCCTTGGAAGGTTGGTGGTTCAATCCCTGGCTCCTCCAGTCTGCATGTCAAGTATCCTTAGGCAAGATAGTAACCCAGAGCTGCTCTCCGATACATCCATCGGAGCATGACTGTGTGTGAATGTAGTTAGATAAGCATAAAGAAAGTGCTTGTGTGAATGGGTGAATGTGGCAAGTTGTGTAGAGCGCTTTGAGTACTCGGGAGAGTAGAAGAGCGCTATAGAAGAACCCGTCCTTTTACCATTACTAAGCTCCACTAGTTTGTGCGTCGGGACAACCATGTGGTCTGTGGTGTGCGACAGCATGCGACTTTGTTCTGGAAAGATTAGACTGGAAAACACAGCAGCACACAAACGCAGCCTGTGCTCTAACACGACTGTGTCGACCAAAGCTCGTTTATCCAAAGTGAAAATGCAATAAAGCATCGAAAGCCTCAACATCAAACCTGAGGGACACATTTTAGACTTAAGGATGTCGTCACCACAATAAGGACATCAAACCTATTATCTATTAGCACTCAACACGTAATTTAACTCTCCATTATGCTCAGTGCACGGTTAGTAATCTTCCATTATTATAGCCTTAATTAGAACATAGGTTACATTTGTCTTATATCCTTGTCGAGTGAGGTGGTTTTTTCCTTAACTGTCCAATTTAAATATTTCTTTATATTCATAGTAAATCAGATAGATTATCATTACATTTGTTGTCAAACTAACTGAACTAACTAAAGAATCTGCAACATTTCACTGATTGTTTATTAAGACTTCAGCCTATAAATTCCTATAAATTATGAAAAATCTACGTTACCATGGAAATAACTGAGTTACAGGCTGTCTCAGCTGTGCCCTCTGCACTACAGTAAACTGTACCTGCATCCTAATCAGATCATCTTAATCAAATTAATATTTCCACAAAGAGAGTTGCACCAAACCTGCAGCAGATCTAGATCTATTCACACTAAGATGCAATTATGTTGGCTCTGTCAGCCATGACACACACTGAAGCTGAAGAAGTCATGTGACCACACTGACCTTGATGGAGTTGTAACCGTTGCTGACGTCCGGGGTGACACCTGACGCTGCCATGTATGTGCTGCCAATAGTCTTGATTTTTGTAATGCAGCGAAACTGAGGCTCATCCAGCAGCTGACATGGAGACAAGTGGGAGGTTGTGTTACTGACAATGAAAGCACAGACAAACATGCTGCAACCATTTTTAAAAAGCACTGCACCCTGGCCATCTGAGCAACTTACATTTCAACTTCATCTCACCACAAAACGGACATATCGAGGTGTTTGTAACCGTTTTCAATATTACTGTACCGTCAGGGGTCTGCTATCACACAGCTGAAAGAAAACATGAACGTTTGGGAATTAAACGATTTCTGCAATGACAACATGTAGATGTGGTCTGATCACCATCCAAGTCATAATTAGAGACTTCAAGTAAAATCAGATTTAAACTAATGTACAGAAACTTTTATGGTTCTTGTGTCTTTTTCATCCACGACTCTTTCTAGTGCACGAATCACAGCTGGAATCACTGCAGAACGTCAGCGAGCTCACAGATATTTGAGATATATTCCTGATTTCAATGTCTGCTTTCTCTGCTCATTTATACACATTGATTTGTTTAAGGTCACGTTATGTAAACCAATTTGGCTTGGTTAAAGTTGGCGGTCATCTCCAAGCCACTTTCTAACCCACCTCCACCACAACCCCACCTGTATTAGTTATGCTGCAATATGTGTAGGCTGCTGGGGGATTCCCATGATGCACTGGGTGTTAACAGACCTCTCTGCATTGAATCATATCTGTTATTAACCTCTGTCTCTCTTCCACAGCATGTCTTTATCCTGTCTTCCTTCTCTCACCCCAACCAATCGCAGCAGATGGCCCCGCCCCTCCCTGAGCCTGGTTCTGCTGGAGGTTTCTTCCTGTTAAAAGGGAGTTTTTCCTTCCCACTGTCGCCAAAGTGCTGCTCATAGGGGCTCATATGATTGTTGGGTTTCTGTCTGTATGTATTATTGTAGGGTCTACCTTACTATATAAAGCACCTTGAGGCGACTGTTGCTGTGATTTGGTGCTGTATAAATGACACTGAATTAAAATAAAATGGAATTATTGCTGTATCTGACTTAATCTTTGCTCTATATGAGCTCTAGAGACCGGCCCACCAGGTATTATAGGAAAAGCCATAAAGAATGAAAACAAACGCTGTGGTGACAGTGATGCACAGTCTTGTTGGTATATGTGTGATTTCTATACATTTTACATCAGATAAAAACTTTGGTTGTAAGATTCAGATAATTATTTATTAAAAGCAAAACATTTTAAATGAGAATAAGAAAGAAAAGTATGTCTTTGTGCCCCCCTCTCCCTGTTAATGCCCTACCTGCCCCCCTGGCAGCACTTTGCTAGACCCGCCCCTGCACAGTTACCAGCTGTCAGCTACCTAAAAAAGGATCCTGGTGTTATTAGTCTCTCAGAAACAGTTCATAACTTCCCTTCAACTCATCCATGTCACCTAAAAGGTAAACCTGTTTCTCCATCACCTGTTCAGCTCTGATGATTCAGTAAGGACATCTCCTGGTTTCATCTTCATGTTTCCCTCTCACCACATATCCAAACCGACATCATGACCAGCAGCTTTACAGCTGTGGCTCCAGCAAACATCAGCTGATAGAATTTATTTAATATTAATTTCTACTAACAACAGCTGATCAAACGTGCTGCTGTTGTTTAGCGTGACGTCCGCTGGTTTCCTCTTTCTGGCGCAAAGTGGCTGATGTTTTGTCCCAGTCCAGCCCTGGGCACGACACGCAGTGAGTTAATCTGAGAGGTGCATTAAAAAAAATAAATGGCCGGGCCAGCGGTGCACATCGCAAATTGCAACACAACTAATGTGTCCCATAGACACATTCTTAATGACGGTATCTTAGCTAACGACCCCAACTACCAGATTCAACTTGTAATTGGCTAAAAATCACTTAGCCTAGCGGTGACAGGGACGTTGTTAGCTGGTAGTTTTTTCAAGCGATGTTGAAATTTTCACGTTCCGACACTTCAAAAGCTTCAGCAGCTGTCGGCTCAGCGCAGCATCAGCACCGCGGAGATACACGGATACATCTGTAGACTCGAGACAGAATTCACGATGTGTTTTCAGGACTTTCAGCTGTTTGGACCAATGTTTTCTTTTCTGATCAAACCAGAAGCTTTAATGAGCAGCTGGATTTGTCTCGCATTAACTGGCTCGACACATCGAAATGCAGCTGATTGAACTGAACAGCTCGACTCTGTGGGGTCAA